>NC_058044.1:29777205-30377205 GCF_020085105.1 Siniperca chuatsi | reverse complement strand
ATGCTAACAAGAGCTGGGTATATTAGTACTGTTTTTTTATTTTAAAGATACAGCAAGTTGACTGAGTGGAGACTCCTACTTTAACTGAGCTGCTTACAGCACTCTGACCTCTTGGCTACAGTTCCATCTGTCTATCAAATTGTTGCTCGGAGCACCAGACAGGTGGAGTTCACCACACGAGGACAAATCAGATGTACTGCCTGATACTGTGAATTGTGAATCACAGTATAGAAAAGTGTAGGGATTTAGAATGTTTCCTATACATGCACGTGATTCAGGCATGAGCACAATCTTTTAGGGGATCAGTTTCCTGCTCAGTTCAATTCAGCTAATATAAAAGCTGAATGTGGATTTTTAATAACAGGAATTGAATTACTGAATTAAGTTAACAGAAAACTGAGGCAGATGGTAGAAAATGAAGATGCAAACCATCTACTGATCAGTGAACTAAATTCTTAGAATGTCAGAAAACAATTCAAAGGCATGTTAAAGACGTTGGAAGATGGTTGGCAGCTGGCAATGCTCATACTTTTTTTCTTTCTTTCTTTTGTGTGGCCTGAAAACCAGCGAAAATTCCACTTTCGGTGGTTGCCAGAAAATTCCTCATGCAGGAAGAACTCACGCCTGGATAGTTTCCTGTTAAACTGTAATTTTGTTCACAAATTTTATTTTGTAGGGAGACAATGCCATAAATTAACACAATGTTCATTGTGTCCACAGAAACTGAATATTATGTAAATTCTCAAATAAAAGATGGTATTCAAATAATGACCAAGCAATAGAAGCCGGGTAAAAATAATTGAGGTGTGAAATTAACTGTATATTCTAAGTTATAGCTCACGTTGTCAACTCAGGATAATGTAAATTTCAAAGCACTAATTCCGTCTGTAGAACAAAAGAGTCATTCTCACTCACCCACTGTGCTGCGCCGAGTCTCTGTTCTCTAACAGAAATAATGTTTTGATTCACAAAATAAGTCCAATCTCTTCTTCTTTGCCATTTTTTCTATCAGTGTTAAGATTCTGTCAATGAAATGTAAGACTTTCTGCAGATCTTTCAAATCAAAAGCCTCAAGAAGAAAGGGCGCCTGCACAGCCTGAACAGATGCTCCCAAAAAGACAATTTGTTAAGTACAATTACAACGTTGCGACATTACGTCTTTATCAGGTAATATCCAACATGTGACCAATGAAACATGGACAAGGTTTTGAAGTTGCATTAACAGCAAACAGCATCAACAAAAAACTAAAACAGATCAGAAAAAAGGGAGGCTTCTTACTAAAATCAAATCAAATCTACTTAAGTAAACAGGGCAAAATATCAACAAATGTCTGTTTCTTATATGAGCCTGTTTCAAAAAGGGCCTAGTTCTCTCTGCAGATAAATACTATTTGCACTATTTGAGAATTTACAGTAAATGAACATTTTTGAACAGGAAAACACAGCTTTTATCATTAAGCTGGTGAATCCCCCACAGAAGCTGAAAAATAAATTACTTTGCAGCATCTCACCTTCCTCTTGTTAGTTGGACAGACGTACAGGTAACTCAGGACAGTCTTGGATCCGACTTTGTCATTCATTCTCTCGTACGTGGAGCCGTAGTCAGTAGATCTGAATGGAGGAAATAAAGGGAAAATGCAGTCAGAAGGAAATAAATACTTTAGTAGATAAACCCGAAAAAAGCAAACTGAAAGTTTTTTGACAATCTAATGGGTAAACAAACAGACTAAAGATCACTGGGACATTGCGCAATTCATGTCAAATGATATTTATTTTGCAGTGATGAAAAAGAATGCAATATAACACCCTACAGTAAAACACCAATGGTGCTGTATATATACAGTTACTCTGTACAAGAGTGAAACCTCTGGCAATAGAACAAGAGAGGGTTAACCAATCATCTATAGCTGCCAACAAAATGCACCATTCGAAAATGTCTGGGGACGCGGCACTGTAAATAATTAATTCTCTCCGATGACTACTATGAAATAAAATATGATGAGTGCAAAAACATGTGGATGTTCTTGAACCCATGGGCTTTAATAATTTAACAGTGGGAATGAGCCTGTTAGCCAGCCTAGTCCCTAGAAAAAACCACATGAATCCATCATCACTAGTAACTACCAAATCTGCCTTCAAGTAGAATATACAGCATTTGCAGGGCTGTAATCGCTTTCCCTTTTTTTCTGGGAAAGCTGCATTCATGTGCCCAGGATTTTCAAATATTTCTCTGTGGGGACAGAAGCACAAACCCTGAACTGTGGCATAACTCCCATTTGAATTTGCAGTCTACTTCACGGTTGCGAGGAAAGTGAAGATGATACCTATTTCAGTGGTCTTTCCTTTTTTTAGTCAGAGCCCTCTTCTAGTGCTCCTTCAGCGGGAACAGGGTTTCAATGAAATTGCAAAGAGAATTCTCTCATTCAAATTCATTCCAGAATGCCTCTAAGAGACACAGTAGTTGCTATGATTACAAAGCACAATAATGAGTCAGACAGACAGCATCATTTTCACAGCATATTAAAGCAGAGCTGTGGGGAGTGCTGCACTGAGAATGATCCTGATTTGGAGCAGGGACGGTGAACTATACTGTTCTGTCTCTGTGTAACACTGTTGGAGCCTCCTGAGAGGAGACTTTATGAATACCATAGAAACATATGTTGTTTTTGGCATGACATTGGTAAGCAGTACTGCCAGGCATACCTTCAACGTCTAGCCACCGTAATGCATATGCATAGATTTCTTAAATGGAAAGTGGTGATATCTTTGGCGCAGACAGCAGGGAGATGTCAGCTCTCAGATGTGGACCGAGATAAAATGTGACCCCCCCAAACACTGACACCCTGCACAAGAGAGCTAATTAATATGAAAAGGAAAATGAGCTGTTTTTATTAGATGAGATGGCAAAGTGACAAAATAAAGATATCCACCCACATCTTATTTCTGTGTCTAATGGGAAGTGGGATTAGGAAATGGTCAATGGTGGACAGTGGCAAGGCTACAGTTTGGGCAAGTGGTTACACTGTACTGTATCCAAAAGGCAATAGTTTGATTCCTAACACGGTTCAGTCATTAGCAAGACACTGTGCTTTTGTATTTGCTCGCAGTAAGTCCGTCTAAAAGTGTTTAAACAAAAGCATGTAATATGCCCAAAAGGTGAAATGTGCTGTTTGCGTCAGGAGTAAATCTGCTGCTTAAAAACAGAATTTATTGCCTCTGAAACCAACATAGAAACCAATTTATTTACTGATGCAGCCTATTCTCACTGGAATACTTTTAGGTAGTTGAAGGTACCCTGTGGAGTTTCTGGAGGAGGATGTTTGAGCTACAATCTCCTGTAGGTCAGTATGCGAAATACCAGTAAAACCTTTAAAAGTTGGAGGACTACTATGGGCTGCGGCACCAAGCTTATGAGCTGTACTACTAAGACCTGACCTAATTGAGGCAACTCTGTCTTTAAAAAGGAAGCAAACTCCTCACATCAGACAGAACCTGATGTAGCAGCCTATCGATGATTGAGAATAGGACACTAGAGTTTCCACTATTCTCAGTTATAATCTAAGAAAAGTAGATCTGTCTCTCAATATGAACAGATTTATTATACGTGGAAATGTTTTCTTTCAGAATACTGCGGTTTGCCTCTAGCTTACTTTTTCTCAATGTTCTTTCAGCTTTCCTACAAGACCGCTTAAATGCACAAATACATTTGTTCATCCAAGACCTCGCTTTAACGTGAGACGTCTTTTTAGTTTTCATAGGAGTTACTTTATCGAGCGTGTCTGCCAATTGACTGTCGAAGGCATCTACCATTTCATCTACAGGATAATAAAAAATATTTGAATCTAGGGAATTTGTGAGCTCAGCAAATTATAATTCTGCAATGGTATTTAAATGTCTTCTGTAAAATGTGGTTTCAGAATGATTTCTTATGGTATTCAGTGAAAAATTGAAGAGAGAGAGCTGGATGAAAGAAGGTGGTTTGCAATCATGGTTTCAGACTCTACAGCTCTGGAGGCAGAAGTACCTGCTGAAAGCGACAGACAGAAGGAGAGAGGGGAGAGACGAGACAGCACAAAACTTTGGGAGAGATAAGATGTCGAGTTAGTAACATGCATTAATGGGATAAGAATGCATACAGATGGAGAGGGAGAGGAGGAGAGGGGTGGTGGGATGGTTCAGGACTCACCCAAGCCAGCCTTGACTATAAGCTTTATCAAAGAGGAAAGTCTTTAGCCTACTCTTAAATGTGGAGATGGTGTCTGCCTCCCGAACCCAAACTGGGACCTGATTCCACAGGAGAGGAGCTTGATAACTGAAGGCTCTGGCTCCCATTCTACTTTTGGAGACTCTAGGAACCACAAGTAACTCTAACTAAGAGCCAGTGTTCTAGTGAGGTAATAAGGTACTAAGATACGATGGTGCCTGAGCTTTGTAGGTGAGTAGAAGGATTTTAAATTCTATTCTGGATTTTACAGGGAGCCAGTGCAGAGAAGCTAATATTGGAGAAATATGATCTCTTTTCCTAGTTCTTGTCAGTACACGTGCATTCTGGATCAACTGGAGAGTCTTAAGGGACTTATTCAGGCAGCATGATAATAAGGAATTGCAATAATCCAGCCTAGAAGTAACAAATGCATGGACTAGTTTTTCTGCATCTTTGAGTGAAAAGTTCTGAAAACTCTGAAAGAAAACCTGTCCATAGCTCAGGAGGACGGTATACTGTAAGTATGAGTACGACTGGCTCAGTAAATTAAATGCAATGTATTCAAATGTGGTGAAATCACCAAAACTTAACCTAGCACAACTGACGTTTGAAAAAAATAGTGGCAGTTCCAACCCCTCTTTTATTCTGTATAATTGAGTGAAAGAAAGTGTAGTTGAGTGGGCAGGTTTCAACAAGGACAGCAGCACCATCAGAGCTGAGCCACATCTTCACTACAAGAAATAAGAAGTCTAATTGCTTAACAGAGATCAAATCATTGATTGTAAAGGACTTTGTAGTGAGTGTTAGTTATGGATGGAACTGGCTGTAGTTAAATTTGGCGAGGTACAGCAGTAATATTATTTGGATTTCTGAGAATATTCTGTCAACATAATCTTGTCCTATGCTGTCAGAGATCACTGCATCACTGTGTGATCTCTAATAATTGGAATTATGGGCAGTGAGAGCACCTGGGCACAAGGGGGAGCTGGTGAATCTATGCCTGGATGGGATGATGACAGTGGTGCAGGGAATGAGTCGGCTCGAAGACCGGAAGTGACCGTTGTCGAGCCTAAGAGTCAAACTGCAGGAGCATTAAAAACTATATGAATGATACACACAATGTATTTTGGTGAGAAAAAGTTAATGCAAATATACATTTGTTTGTTTACAGGGCCCCTTCAAAGATGATCTTTGAAGAAAGTACATTTTTATTTTCACATGAGGCCATTCTTCAGGCTCTAGACAATCAAATCAGGCAAATTCCTAAATTTAGAGACTTTATAAACTAGGATGTAGAGTGGGTGAGATATTTCCAAGTTAGAGACTATAAATGCAACACCTGCATACAGTGTAATTCAGTACGTCTGTGATGTTTATAATGTACTTATAATATTCATTGTAACAGGTAAAAATGTTGAGCTCAGTTATCTACTCAGACCTGTAATTTCTTCACTGTACAGTGAGACCATATTTTTTAATCTTTTAGTTAAATTAAATTAACAACTTTAAATAACAGCTCAGTCGATGTCAGTCATTGGCTATTATGCTTGACAAATACAATTACATTTTCCACAATTAAATTTAGACAAACTGTCTAAAGTCTTTGTTATAGGCTCAGAGAGCATTTCCAGCCACATCTGGCCTGCCCTTGTCCCTCTAATCATATTAAGTCTTCAGGAACTGACAAGTCCAATTTGACCTGGGCCGTACTTTTAAGCATTCTCAGTGATGCAGAGAGGATTATCTGTGCTAATATTTCATAATACATCAATTACTGCAGTGCTTTGTTTCACAAAAAAAGGCCTAATGCTACTATTGTTTTTAAAAATGCCAGGATTTAAACCAAAACTCACAGATCGTGGCATACTTCTTTGTTTTAGGTTTCTCTTCGTTGGTTGCCTGTACATTTAAAAGTTGATTTTATTGATTACTTTAAAGAATTAAGGACACTCGTTTTTAATTATATTAGGATGTGAAAATCGACTTCTGCAAATGCCCTGTCCTCCATATTCCTATATAACACTGGAAATAGACCTATGTGTGAAAAACCCTGTGTCTTACACTTCAGTACACTGACACCCGCTTTGTGTTGGCTGGATCACCCACCACCTTCTGCATGGCAACAAGAATAGGCAGTATGTAGCATTTACTCTGGCTGACATCCTGTACAGGGGCCGTCAAGCAGGTTGGTGTCTAGAGGGAGGCATTTCTGCCTACTTGCTCTTTGCAAAACAAATATAGGTCTGGTGTGACTGCTGTGTGACACTTAATTCTTCCTGTCATTGTCTCACAGCAGAGCATATAGTTTCTGGGCTTCACTCTCTCAGCCTTTAGAGCTCTATTTGAGGGTGAAGCTTTAATGAAATAATATGATGGATTCTGGTTGGAATTATATAAACACAGACAGAGCCCTTTAATCAGCAGCCTAGTATACCCTGGATTTACATCTATGCTAGACAATTCCGCATCTCATGATTTACGTCTAATGCCAACATTCAGTGCCAATGCAGGAGGTAGTGTGTCCTTAATGTACATGGGTTGAAAATTAAGGGCTCTCTGGCTGATCTGTGGACATGTAAAACATCAGACTTTCCTACAGGAGGCTGTAGTTTGTGTCCCACTACAGAACTGTAATTAACGTTTGCCTTTTTATTTACAATAACCGCAATCTTTCCCTTACCTTAACCAAGTGTTTTAGTTGCCTAACCCTAACCATACCGTAACCATAGTTTTTTTTTTCCATAACCACAATCTTTCCCTTGCATTAACCATACCGAAGTTGCCATGCACAAATGTTGTAGAAAGCAGAAAATTAAAAAAACGTCACTGAACGTAGCCTGGGGTTTTGCAGAATTTTCCAATTTCGATGTAATTGCCTGGCTACAGGGTTGCTAATCAGCTACAATAACCAGTCAAAAGCTTCCTTTATATTTCTGCCTTGTCAGTATTCGATGTGTCAAATGTGACACCAGTGGTGGAAGAAATAGTCAGATCCTTTACTCAAGTAAAAGTACCAACACAGCAATGTAAAAATAATCCATTAAAAGTAAAGGTCCTACATGAAAAATTTTACTTAAGTGAAAGTATATAAGTATTAGAAGCAAAATATACTTAAATTATCAGTGTACTGATAATAAGTACTCCTTTGTAACTGATATTATTAATTAATAATTAATCATCATTAGATTGTTATTACGGATGCATCAATGTGTAAGCAGCATTTTTACTGTTGTAGCTGGTCAAGGTGGAGCCAGTTTTAACTACTTTTTATACAGTTAATTACGTTCCTGTGGTTCCCAACCTGGGGATCGGGCCCCTCCAAAGGGTCACAAGATTATTCTGGGGGGTCATGGGATCATTAATGGGAGAGGAAAGAAGAAAAAGTTCTGCTGCACAAATTTGGATGAATCTTTCAGCCTTTTGTCTAATCTTTGCTTTTTTTTGTGAAATGTTGTATAATTTTACCTCTTTGGGCCTTGACCGGTTATTTAAATGAAACCACGTGAGCAGTTTAAGGTGGAAATCACTATTTGGTGGAACTGCTAACAACTCATAGACATTGGAAATGTGACAAGGAGCCCCAACTAGACACTGCTTTTTTTGTAAGTGGTCACGAGGCAAAAAAGTTGGAAACCACTGGTTTAATCATTAACAATGTCTTGTGTTTCATAAGATTATCATTTTTTTTCTTTATGTTAATTCTTAATCTGAAAAGTAACTAATAACTATAACTGAAAAAAAAATTGTGGAGTAAAAAGAAGAATATTTCCCTCTGAATTGTAGTGGAGTAAAAATATAAATTACCTCAAAATTGCACTTAAGTACTTGAGTAAATGTACCTAGTTAATTCCACCACTGTGAAACACAAATAATTAACCTCTAAAAGCACAATATGTGTACATTCACTACTTGCATCCAGCCATATAGAGCTTCATACATTGCTAGCCTGTTCTTGCACAATGTCCCATAGAACATAAACATGCATTCTGACTTCTGCTGGTAACTTTCTTCAAAGGCTGCTAGATTTAGGCTGAGTATATTTACTTCTCAAATAGGCATTCTCTCTGTCTGACTGTGCTCTATCTGCTGTGTTGGTTAACTAATCATTTAGTCTAATTGTGTGCTGTTCTTGTGGTGTTGGTAGACTTTAATCTGATTGTAGACTGTTCTTGTGGTGTTAATAGAGAGACTGCTCTCCGTGCTGTCACTGAAGAACTCCACACTGCTAGAGCAGCCTCCCTCTCCTCCGTCGTCATCCTGCTGGACCTTTCAGCAATGTTTGACACAGTGAACCACTAGATCTTCCTCTCCACCCTCCAAGTACTGGGAGTCTCATGCTCTGCACTCTCCCTGTTCACATCCTACCTCAAGGACCGCACTTACAGGGTAACTGTAATCTGTATCTGAACCTTGTAGCCTTTCTAATGGGGTCCCTCTGGGTTCTGTTCTGGGTCCCCTCCACTTTTCTCTTTACACCAGATCACTTGGCTCTGTTATTCACTTGCATGGCTTTTCCTACCACAGCTATGATGATGGCAATCACTAATTCTGTTTTTTCACCAGTCTGAAACCTGGCTGACATCTCTCAGTGGACGTATTCTGACCACCTTGAAGCTCGACATCTGCAAACCTGAGCTGCTCTTCCTTTCAGGGAAGGCATCACCTGCCCATGAACTCTCCATTATCATTGAGAACTCTGTGATGTCCCCGGCTCAGATTGCAAGGAACCTGGGTGTGATACTGGATGACCAACTGTCCTTTGCTCCCAACATCGCTGCAACAACCATCTCCTGCAGATTCATCCTCCACAACATCAGGAGGATAATAATAAAACTCAAATTCATCTGCAGCTCTTCTGTGCCTTATGTATGTGTTTAAAGATTTTGTTGTACAGAGGGTTATTGCAGTGGGACAAATGGACTATCACCAATTGAAGGGTTGATGGGAACATTTTCCCCCTTTGCCCAATACTATAACCAGCATCCCTGCTCTTTCTCTAGTCACTGTCTTGATGCCTATGAGAAGTAACAAGAGCACAGTCACTATATTTTTGGTTGAATAGGCTTATTTTGATTGGCTAAGCATGATCATGCAAATTTCAGGGTGAAGAGAGAAAGAGAGAGTGCTCCAGTGTGAGGGTTCCGCCTTTATGCATACAACAAGGTTATGTGGCATAACCATAATTTTCTGAAAACTGTGTCTTAATATTCATGAAAGCCTGCAGAGGACCAAACCTCTTCTTTTATCATGTGATTACAACTTTTGTCTGAGCCTCACATTTCAAGTCACCACTTCCCCATCAGCTGAGTCCACTGAGATGCTGGTTTACCTCTTGTTTTGTCTGGAAAGAAATGAAGAGGCAAAGTTGCACAGTGTCTACAAAAAGGGAAAAAAGAAAAATACTGCCATTGCCTTGAGTATTCTACATATTTAAATTTTGAGGCACAACACCAGTCTGTTTTTTGCAAAAGGCAACCTGTTTCCATTTCTGTTTAGACAAGCACTTTATGAGCTTTCCTGTGGAATTAATGGCTGTTCCACACTTCTGGTGAAAGACAGTGGCTAGAAATATTTTTTGTGAGTAAAAGAAATTTAGGCAGATTTGAATCAGGATGTTACATCAGACTCTCTTCAGTGGAAGATTTTCTCAGTAAGCCTGTGACCATGAAACAGACTTACCACATTGGCAATATTGTGTTATTGGAGATATGGTATTTCAAGAGCTTAATTGATTGCAGAACATGCAAAAGCTTCCTCTATAGCTAGATAGATACTTTATTTATCCGAGGGTGAAATTCACAGCTGGAGTACACGAACAGCGGTACAAAGACTAGTGCAAAAAAACAAATGTCAAAGTACTAACATAAATGTAAAAAAGTCAAAGTATGCCCTTTTAAGCATGTGCATGCAAACAAAAGTGCAAATTGCAGTAAGGTGTGTAAAATGGATATAATTATAAGTTACAGTGCCAGAAGTTACATAAAATGTAATTGCAAGTCCAGTTAGCAAGTCCAGTAAGACCTCAGCAGCCTCCCAGTCCACTGATCACAGTGATGGCCACAGGCAGGAATGATCTCCAGTGCCCCTCAGTGGAACACCTTGGCAATACAAGTCTTTGGCTGAAGATGCTCCACTTCTCAACCAGCATGGTTGCAGGCTGGCCTCCTGTATTCTTGCCCTCTTTCGTCTTGCACCTAAGCTCTCTGTGCTTATTGTTAGGGCAACATGTAACAGTCCGGGCAGAAACAACATTGTCCACACAGATATTGATGTATGTTGTGATGCAGTGTGTGAGCCCCGCAATGTCCTCACCATATGGCTCAGTCAGCAATTCTCAATTCATGGCCTCAAACGTCTCAACGTGCCTCCGGCGACTATCTCCTGACTGCCCTGGTGATCACAGGTTGCCGCTGGACAAGGGCCTTATATTGTGGCAAGAGATGAACCAGGTTGTGATCAGACCTGTGTGGGGGAAGGGCTGTGGAGCTGTTTGCTTCTTTCACATAAAGTGTACAGTAAATCCGGTGTTTTATTGTCTCTGGTGGGGCTCTCCACAAACTGTGTGAACTTTGTCAGTGTTGGCAATCACCCTCTTTTCTTTGAGCTGTCTTTATAGTTGTGAAGTAAAGCAAAAAAATTGAGATTCCAACATTTGCAAAGTATGCCAGGTCAAAAATGTGACTTTCTCTAGAAATTAATCAATTTCAAAAATACCAAAATGGCATCTTCTGTAACTATACAGTCACAAAGTGGAGGTTTTCATTTGTTTTCATTTGTGAAGTCCTCAATTTTTTCGAGAGCTAGAGAGAGAGATACAGTGCAGTGCACTGCAGTGTGTGAACATCAAATGATTGGAAAAAAAGGCAGACAGAAATTGCATTAGGGAATGTTTGTGAGGTTTTACCAGATGGCTGCCAGTAAAGCAGAACAATTCAGCATTGGTGTACAACACTGTTGACCATGCTCTGGGGAGAGAGTGAGAGAAAAAAAAGCCATGCACTTTAAAGACTGAAGGATGAAAACTCCAACCAAATCATCTTAGTTTCTCAATCTTGTACAAACAAAGCACATCACCCTGACGAATACATGAATTAAAGAGAAATTAAGTCTGTTGCAATATTGTTCCAAGGAAAACAGAAGGTTACTGATCTGACTCTTCTCACTATAAAGCTGACTTTGCCTTGCTTGCTTCTGAATAAAAACTGTTTGTGAATGCATGCTAGCACATACGAAACAGCAAAGAGAAACAGTGAGAACAGAAAACACCAAATCAATATTCATCAGGGGTCCGAAGATGAAGGCATCATCAGGTGGTTGTCGGAGTCGAACCGAAGCAGCAACACCTCAATTGTCTGTCCTCAGAAAGAGAGTCACACAGAGACACAGGAGGATCAGAGCGCGAGGGAGACTAGAGAGAAGGATTCTTAGCAGAGAACCCTGCGGCAAAATCAAGCCTGAAGACTCTGAAAACTCACTGACTGATGCGCTTGAAAAACATTCTCAGCACTGGTGAACCGAAGCGTTCTATGCTATGCTGAGGGGTCAGAGGCAGAGACGCCTGAATGCGTCGCAGACATTTCCACTGCAATTGTCTGAATTGTTGCAGTCTTTTGTTCCAAGAACACACTCCAGGGGCATGACAAAGCCAATTCTGCTCTAGCCACAGGTCCTCGACACAAGCCTGCTCTCTGGATAGAATCCAGGGAACTTTGGGTGACTAGGAAAATAACTAAACAGAGCTTTCTTTAGAACAAAACGCCTGAGAGTTTGATGACAAAGTATGAGAGACCAGATATGGGCAAGCTGCAAATCTTATTAACCTTCATTTACCCAGTAAAGGGCCAGCTAAGTATTTATACCTTCACTCTACAGTACCTTGCTTTAAATCAATTTAGAGATTATGTGCAAGCAATACAGTTATGAAAGAACAAGATCCTTTTCATGCTTGTATTCTCCAGCTGCTCTGATGTCCTCCCACTCCAAAGACATGCAACTCTGCTAAATTTGAACCTTCTCAGTAGTCAAGTCAATTTTATTTATATAGCCCAATATCACAAATCACAAATCTCAGGGGGCTTTACAATCTGTACAGCATACAACACTCACTATCCTTAGACCAATCAATCAGTTAGCTCTGATTTGGTGATTTGCAGGTCAAATGGCGACTATGTGTCTCGGTTAAAACTCCACTAAATTTGGTCGACAAGGAACACGTTTTTTGTCATCTTGGGTACATATAACTTTTTTACGTCCTATGACAATGTTTTATAAGTTCTTGTTTTCTGCAATATCTGAACTATGGTTAATGTTATGGAAATATCATGGTTATAGCAAATAAAATATGGTTAAGGTATGGCTTTGGTTAGGCAACTAAAATACTGAGACCCTGATTGATTAAGCTTTGCGTCCAACAAATCCCTTATCAAATCTTTCATTCATGAGCTCTATTAGATCATCTCTTTCTGACACTAGAGACATCTCCAAAGAAAGAAAAAGACAACTGGTTACGTGGTGATGTATGCAAGCACATGCTAACTCTGCAACACAGTTACTAACAGGACTGACCACCTTAAATGTGTGGGTACACTCAGTTGGTGATTTATTAATGTTTAACAATGGGAGCACCCCACATCTACACATTGCTACTTGTCACTTTGATTATGAAGGTGACACAACTCTGTGAAGTATATACTGTAGGCTACAATATAGTATAGAACTGAGTATATTTGTACACAGTTTAGAGAATATTATTGATCGAAACTGACAGAAGGGTAGGACTAAGAGAAAAAAGGCACACTTACAAACCCTGCTACTTGCTACCATGGATTTATCAACACACAGCACAGTTAGGCTACTGATATTTCAGAGCCATGGTCAGGGCCATAGATTCTAACTTGCACAAGTCATATAAAGGATCAATGAGTCAGGCAGACTAGACTAACATATTCAACTAAACAACCCCTCTTCCCTGCACTCTCTCTGCTACTAAGGGATGGAGAGGGGGGATGGCAGGTTAACAACGGGGATTCATTTTGCTAACTAGGGGCGTGGCATCCCCCTACAAATTGCCTACTGTGTACACACAAAGTCAACAAAACAAGTCCCTTGCTTAAATATTTATCAACTGTCCATCATGTTAAAGTCCACGTCAGCCTACCATAGACTAATACACTGTATTATGTGACCTGTCAGATTCTGTGACCTGTAACAACAACAACAACAACAACAATTTCGCCTTCAGTGCATCGTGCATGCAGAAAAATCTGCAATTTATTTATTTGACATTTGCGGAATGATAAAGTGGAATTAATATTATTTCAACTGGGTTGTTTTGTACTTCTGCAGCTGTAGCACAGCCCCCTAGTGAGGAGCAAACACCATTTTCCCTCAGGACAGGGTTAATGAATGTCACAGAGCGGTGACAAAATATGTGCTGAAAACCCTACACCCTTTCAGCACAGTAGATGGTTCCGCGGTTTAGGAATGATACTGAGTGAAATAAAAACAGTGGTGTTTTTTTTAACTAATGTCTTCATTCCCCACCAAACAAAATACCTAAAAAGATTTTCAAAGGAGAAAAGAGATTCACAACTGGATTGAGATTCGATAAAATGTTATTTAAACCCATCTCTATGTAAGAACCCCCACCACCACCCACCCTTATAATCCACCTCACTACATATAGGACACTATACTGCACTGGTACTATACATTGGCATTGGATGAATGTTCTAGTGGCTCATGGTGGCCAGTCGCCTTGCTAGGAGAATTTTTTTTCACCCTTCTGTATTTCAACTTGTACTTAGGACCTGTTTTCACATTAAAATAGAGTTGTTTAAATGTTATTAACAACAGTTATAGGTAACCTAGATGTCTAAAAATGCCCAGTTTTCACCTACAGTAGATTTCTTGACATGTAGACGAACTGAAGATCAATGCTCACTGGGTCAGAACTGCCAACAGTATAGCTTATAATGTGCTTGTCTGTCTGATGGCCCTGCAGCGACTGGTGACCTGTCCAGGGTGTTTCCCTGCCATTTCTTCTGAGGCATGAAGCGAAAGGTTTCAGCCTCCCTGTGAGGCTGAAGAGGAGTAAACGGGCATAGAAAATAAATGGATGGATGAGTTCCCTGGGGCAATTAGTCTGTTACTTGCAGCCAGTGTACTGCTTCATTCAACCAATGGATTATTAAGTGCTTTAATCCAAAACACTAAGCCGGCACTCCAGACAACATTCAGGCAGAAACACTGCTGGCATAGTTAACTGTTACGGCAAGTAAAGTTGACTTTGGCATATTGGTTCCTTTCAAAGCAGCTTCCCTGTGCAATCATTTCATATTAGACAGAGTAAAAAACAATGTCAGTCATAACTGTGTCATTCAGTCTTAGCTGTACATATATGACAACATACATGTTTAAATGTATGTATTTGTATAAAATGAGTCTATGAATCAGCATTCATTTATCAATCTAAAGGTTAGGTCCGGGAGTAATGACAATATTTACGGGGAGACGATATCAGTTTGTTAACCGTCAGATATTTTGCCATAATGTTAATACTAAAAAAAGTACCTTGATTTGTCAGATATTTTATTTGCCAGATTAGCCTTTCATTTCTGGTTATATTATATTTTAAACAGTTTCTCTATATCATAATTTATATGTTGAAATCGCAATATAATATTACATATACCAGAATAGAGGCTCCATACCATGTCACACTCCAAATATAGATGTATTTTCAATGCAGTGACATCCACTAATAATGAATGCCGGAGTAATATTTAGTTATCTGGAGCTTGGCATTTAAAGCCCCTATGTGCAGAATATCCACGTGGTTATAGTATGTTTCAAATTATTCTGATGTCGTAAGTTTTTGTTCGTAGAAAAACAAGCTAATCCCAGTGGAAATTGGTGCAGTGTATGTACTACTTTCAGCCCATTCAAATCCTACACAGAGGGGCTTTAAATGGACTGCTCTGATAGGTCAATGGCACTCAGGGAGGCAAGAAAGATATATGAGCTGGCCATTGCTGGGCTAGTTTGTGTTCATTTTAAAATATTTTACAGGAAGAGATGGTGTGACAGTAGGTGTATATGTGATATTGTGCCGTTTGTTTACAAGTATTATTTTTACAGGTACAAAAAGGCAGCATCATATGAAATGCATTGTACAGAGAATACCCAATTAATACTTCCAATCTGTATCTTCCAGTCACGTTTATTCAACTCCACTTGATTTAAAGCACAGGAAAATACCCAAGAGCCTGAAAATGTTCTCCATCTAAACTAACATTGAAGGGGAGGAAGCAAAATGTATTGTTTTGAGTTAAGAGACAGTATAAACTTTCAGGACACTGCAAACCCATTCTTATATTTGCTGCATGCCAACAGAATAAAAATCTTGACATTACATGAGATCTAAAAGAGAAACAAGCATGAAGATTGTGTTGCAGCATGCCTTGAGCAGAGACAGCAAACATCCTGCAGTTTTAAATAATCACTGCTACCATCAGCAAGGCATATCTCAGCAAGAGTCATAATGTACGAGCTGTCAAGGAGTTTATCTGTGGAATATACACTCACCCTGAGCTGCACTCTTGTGAAAACTTGCACACCAACTGAAGCGTACACACACAGTCTTGCTCAAAGGTGGCACGCAAACACACACATGCTCACAATCTTTCCATGTTTTCACCAAAGGCAACTGCTGCACAATCTCTCCTCTAATGCAGAATCCACTGAAGCATAACTGAAAATGACTTTGGAGAATTGACACATTAAGATGGGAAGATACTGTATTTGCAGGTGTTTCTGCAGGAGAGCACAGAGTTGTCAGTGAAACACGTGAGAGCAGAGGACGGTGAAGCATGAAAAAAATAATGGAACCTCAAAAGACTGAGCACTGTACACCAAAGTCTTCCTTTCTTTCAATAGATTAAGAAATGTGTTTATGTGCATATACGACTCTGTGTATGTTAATATATGTGTCTGTGTTAGTGAGAGATAGTGAAAGGAAAATATAAAAGCAACCCATGTGTGAAACAAACAGAAACAGGACATGTGCCTGCCCCCGCTATGCTAGAATCCATGCTTACAAAGTCAGAGACCATCCTGCAGTGTAAAACAAAAGATTTCACATAACAAGCTTTTGCTGGAGTGTGATACATATAAACAAGAAGCAAAACAGAAATAGGAGAACACGAGTTGATATAAAAATTGTACAAAATCCTCACAGTATCCCATGCTGCCATTAGGCCTTACCAAATATAACCCTGACCGCATCATTGCACTGTGCCTGACAAATGCAGTGTTGAAGAAATACCTTAAAGGAACAGCCGACAGAAGTGCTGACATTCAAAGATTGCTCTCAGTGACAACATTTGTCGTGTATCCCACTCACAGCCCATGTTCTCCATTCAACCTTGACAGCTGGTAGGCAAGTGTCTTTGCTTCGTCCTCTTCCCTGCTCACCACGCTCTAGAATGCTTTTTCCAGAATGAATCTTTAAATAAAGTATGGAACCTTAAAATTTCCTCCAAGACATGACTTTTTTATGAGGTCGAGAAGGACTTTTTAGGGTAGAAAAGAAAAATCTGCTTTTGACATCCACCGCTGTAGTCATCAGTTGCTGACCTGACCCATATTGTCTCGTGACTAAGTCACCTTACCCAACCCTTTTTTCCTCTGCTATGTCCACTCTGAGGTGAACCAACAACCAGTTTCCCTTGTAGTCGATCACAGATGCTACTGTATGTGATTTAAATCTTAGTCAGAGTGCAGGGTTTGGAGGAAAAAGCCCTCGGTGTTTCTTCCAACCTTGCAAAGCTGGCAGGCAAAGAACAACCAGAAATGACTTCCATTCATTATTCATGCCACAAGAAGGCCTGGAAAACAGCAATTTGATGGCTAGATTATTACTATTGCTGGAGAGTGGCAGCGCACTATAGTGGCCAGTAGGTTTCATGTTTGTGGTCCAACAAGGTCTCTGGAGTGTTGTTGTTAGTGATGATAACTGACATGTTGGGGTCAGGAAGAAGTCCTTTTGCTAAAAAAGGGAGTGGAGAAGTACGGGAGCTCTCTAATGAGGACGCTTGTGAAAGGTACGAAAGATTAAAAACAAGTTTATTCTTCTCCATATCTAATAGACAAGTCACATAAATTGTTTTAACTGTTGAAGTGGTCCACTGGCTGCTTGCAGTGTACAAGAGCATTTTCTAAGCACCAGCATGGAAATACTATTTAATTGCAAGAACAGCAGGATAAAGGACAAAATAATAGAATTTTTAACTACATGCCCACCGATATGGAGCCCTAAAATCGACAAAAGCCCGTAATGATTATCAGCGGAGTCAAAAATATAACAGAATACATAAATACTATAATTTGTTAAATAATTAAAATGGAGTGTAAAAAGACATTTAAAGTTTTACACTTTTCCTTTAACCTCCAATCTGTTGATAGGAAATATTCATTTACTGCTAATCAGTTCATAAACTAAATCAAAACCTATGGAGCACCACAAGTGTCACAGAAACAGTAATAAAACATTTAATTAAGTAATAACATTGTACAATAAAAATAGGTACTAATACATTTGTTTACAAATCAATACATTAAACTATAACTACATTGACTAAATTACATTATTTGATATTTTAATGGGCAACAAAAAAGAGGATTTATAAAAATAATTTACATTTAGGAGGAACTATTGGCAGAAATGCAATATAATATGTATATATAAATAGGCTATGTTTTCATTGGTGTATAATCTAAGAAAATAAGAATCGTTGTGTTTTCATTATCTTAGAATAAGCCATTTTTAACTACATAGGGAGCGGGTCCCCTTCAATGAAGGGTCACCATGTTGCACTGCCACATTTCTACAGTAGCCCAGATGGACAAACAAAACACTGGCTCTAAATAGGGCTGTTCATGTTTTTCGCAAGATCCGCGGCCACTATAGTTTTTCCTACACGTTTGGAAGGGGAGGGTGATACAAGCGGTATTCAAATGGTTGCAAACTGTAATTTCACCACTAGATGCCACTAAATCCTACACACTGGACCTTTAATGAATTCAAAAAATTATTAATGGAATTTAGATTAGATTAGATTCAACTTTATTGTCATTAAACATGTACAAGTACAAGGCAACAAAATGCAGTTTAGGTCTAACCAGAAGTGCAATAAGCAAGTGCAGGATATAAAGGATGTGCATAAATGCAGGATAGAGCAATAGTATGAAAATATTTTACAAGTGGTACTATGGATATTATATACAGATGGCAATACTATAAATAGAAGTATATATATATGATGGATATGTACAATAATGAATTGGACTGGGCAGAACAGTAGTGCAATGAATATTAAGTAGTGCAAATTATGGACAGAAATAGTTAACAGTGCAGTAGATTAGACGGTGTAGTCCCTCATTCGTCCAGGAGTGTTCTATCGTAGAAAAGGTTTCAGTCGTAGTCATCTGGACACTGTTATTATCACCTCGGTCACGCCTATCACATGCTAATCAGGCACTTAACAGTGATGAAGTAGATGCAGCCAGAGAACAATAGGCCTGATTACTGATTGCTGGGCCATCTTGAAACTATTAGGTCAGTTTCAGGTGAAACTAGCTATTAACAGATACTCAGGCAGATTCCCTCCTGAGGGCGGGGCTTATGTAACTCAGAGTAGCTTAAATTTCCAGTTCCCGTCCAATTTTTTCACAATTGAGAATGACTTCCAGATGGGAGCCGAAACGTCTTGATTCTGAAAACAGTGTCCAGATGACTACGACTGAAACCTTTTCTACGATAGTGCAGTAGATTAGTTATTGCAGTATTCAGTACATGCAGTATATGTATAAATAAATAGTCCAGTAGTGCAAATGAACATGTGGTACATGTAGCAAAAACAATATAGCACAGCAAAAACAATATAGCAGCATTTAAAGTTAAGGTATATGAGGGGAGAGTGGAATTAGCAGGGGGTAGAGGTCAGTGGGAAGACAGCTCTCATATGCATTGGCCCTCATGGAGTCGCTGACAGAGGGATACTCCAGGTCACCACTGCACCTGCCCCCCTTCCAGATCCTGCCATAAGATCACCAAAGATGAGGCAGTTGGCTTGTATCTCGCATGGCATTCACAGTTTAAGGTTAATGTGAAACCAGCACAGATGTTTTGGTTCCCAGTTTTCACATTGAGATTATTATAAACTGCATAAAATGTTATACAGTATGACATTTTGTGATTGTGATCAATTAATAGCTTTGTAAATACCCCCTTCTTCTGGAAACACAACACATGAGGGTACGGGCTTCCTAATGTGCCTATCCAGAATGCCTTAGGCCCGGCGAACAACCTGCCTGTAAGCTGTATAGCCGTACTGCCTGGGGACAGGGACACAATATCTCCAGTTAACCCTGATAATCTTATTATTAACATCATCAAACAGTGTGATATAAGTAGTGTTAATGTAAATATGGACAACTCTATTACCTTGGTCCACAAGGCTTTTATTCTAATTGTAGAGAAAATTTGACATTTGACATTTGATTATCTCTCTCTCTCCAACGTTAGAGCACCGAAAAATGTTATAATATGTAGTGCAATGTATGACTGATACAAACTGATACTCGCGCATTAGTTTGTTATGGTACGGTAATGTGCTAATGTTAGCATCACTTGATGTAGTTTGTAGTTATGAGATTATGTTAGCTTGTGAAAAGATTTCTTGGGAGTCCTAGCAGTACTAGCTAGCTACCGTAAGAAGTTAGCTAGTATGCTCTTCCCCCATGAGAGATGGCTTCCTTTTAACCTATAACGTTAATGTTAAATCAACAGTATTGCTATTGTTAGCCCTGAATAGCCCTGTTCCGTGACAAGGAAGAGGCACAAACCCCCAAACCTCTTTTTAGCTGAAAACTGATGTATATTGGTATTTAGTAGTGTAGTTGATGGATTCAGGTTCAAATCTTGACATTTTAGTGCAAAGTATTTAAATTCTACATATTGTGTTATAAATATTCATAGCGACTGCCCTCTACAGGTTGAAACTCGGCTATTAATTGAATTTTGCAATTGGTTGCAATCTGGAGGCAGGTGACGAAAAGTGATATGTCACACATTTCGCTGCTCTGATGGGTTGTAGGATTGTGCCTGCGTCCACTCTGCAGGTCTGTCCAGCACAATGCACCAGGCTCACGAAACTCAGATCGAACTGTCAAACTAGGCAGTGCTGATACAAATATGAATGCAGATTCGGTTACTGCAGTGCCTATTTCCTGCCTCAAATAGTTTCAGAAACACATTTTAGTGTACTGTTTAGCTGTAATTTGAGAAAGTTTGTGACCAGGCCGCCATTTTTTTCCTGCTTCAATACAGACCAAGCACCTCCCTGTCTCTCAGTGCTATTTAACATCACACGTTTCATAGCTCTGATTGGTTGTAGATCTATCCAAATCTGTGCTGCCAATGTTGATACTTTTTTCACATTCTAGAGGCATTTTTTGAATTTCCAGGGTAGAGGCACTTCAACCAAATCTTTGGGGTTTAGTTTAGTTTAGTCTAAGCATTTTAATCACATAGTGTTATACATGCTACGTCTCTACAGAGAATAACACTAGAAAATATATATCGGGAATAATGGATAGGAACAAACCAATGTTTAGTCGTCTTCTGAGATGATTAACTTGGCCCCAGCCTAACCCTTAAGGCCAATTCAAAAACTACAGCGGAGTTGGTGCTACAGGAGAGATAATTCTTATGAAAGGGAAAAACTATTTGAGGATGAAACAGACTTTGACATAAGACCCTGATAGTCATCTACCCAGAGGGGAAGAGCATAGCTAAGTGGCAGAATTTCAGTCTTGGTATTATTGGATCTCAGTGCTACGTTTGACACGGTCGACCACTACATATTAATAGACCAAATGGAAAACTGGGTGGGTCTTTCTGGCTCAGTATTAAACTGGTATGAATCCTACAGAAAAAACAGGGACTACTTTGTGTCTATAGGTAATCACACATCTGAGCAGACAAAAATGACAGGTGGAGTTCTCCAAGGCTCCATTCTTGGGCCTCTTCTGTTTAACATCTACATGCTACCACTGGCTCAGATTATGGAAAACAACAAAATATGTTATCATAATTATGCAGACAACACACAAATGTCACCAGGGGACAACAAATCAACAATTAGATGATATTGAAATCTTGGTGTAGTCATGGACTCAGACCTGAATTTCAACAGTCACATTAAAACAATTACAAAGTCAGCCTACTTCCACTTTAAGAATATATCCAGATTTAAAGGACTTCTGTCTCAGCAGGATTTGGAAAAACTTGCTGATCCAGAATGCTGCTGCTCGCATCCTCAGTATGACCAAGAAAGTGGATCACATCACTCCAGTTCTGAGGTTTTTACACTGGCTTCAAAACTAAATAAATACTATATAATATAATAAATACCTACTACTGTTGGTTTATAAAGCACTGAATGGTTTAGGGCCAAAGTACATTTCTGATCTTTCTGATACTATGTTATGAACCATCCAGACCTCTCAGGTCGTCTGGGACAGGTCTGCTTTCTGTCCCCAGAGTCAAAACTAAGCTTGGAGAAGCAGCATTTAGTTTTTATGCGCCTCATATCTGGAACAAACTCCCAGAAAACTGCAGGTCTGCTGTAACTCTTCGTTCTTTTAAATCAAGGCTGAAGACTTTTCTGTTTGCTTCTGCCTTTTATTAAATCAAATAATGATTAATTTCTTATACTGCACTGTAACTTTTACTCTCCTGTTTTATCTTGTTTTAATTTTCTATTTAACTATTTTTAAGTGTTTTCAAATGTCTTTTTATATTGCCCTATGTTTCTTTTATGTTTTATGTAAAGCACTTTGAGTTGCTTAGTTGTTGAAATGAGCTATACAAATAAACTTGCCTTGCCATGCCTAACTTCTAACAGTAGCTAGCTTTTGCTTTACCTTTATATTCCTTTATATATTCCTCTTATATAAGAGACATGCACTTGAAGGTGAGGCATGCACTTGAAGGTGAAGACAATGTTATACAGAAGCATGGAGTTTGTGAACTGTGAACATAGCATTGGGTAGCAAACCTTGTTAGCATTAACTTACTGCTAAAATTGTAAATGGCTGCATTTACATACTGTAGAAGCTTTTATCCAAGGTGCTTTACAATTTGCCTCTGAAGCTGGGGATTGAACCATCAACCCTGTGATTAGTTAGGTTGAGCCACAGCTGCCCCTAAAATGCTGTGTCTACTGTTACAAGAGTTTATACAGTGATGCTACAGTAGTATGCAGTATATGGATTAACACATTACAAGCGCTGGCTGGTGTAGTTTTATGAAAAAAGTTAGCTAAAGTTACGCAGCTAGTTGAAAAGGCAGGTGCTCAGTGTGTTTAACTGCCAGTGTTTTCAGTTAAGCTAGCTAGCCACACAGTCCTCTTGGTTGCTCCACATGTTACACATGATCATTGCCCTGGACATACAATACATGGACACTCCCCTCTCATTATCATATAAGTTCTGGAAAAATTGGAAATGTGTGTTGAAAACAAGGAACAGTTTAATGATTAAATGTGTGCCAAGAATATAAGAAAATGAAGAGTTGAAAAATATAATGAGGTTAAAGGAGAAGTATAAAGCATTAGCTATTTTTTTTACACTCCACTTTAATTATTTAACTAATAGTATTATTTATTGATGTAGCCTATTTATTTATGTTTTCAACTTGTCTGCTAACCCCTACTACATTTAGTCACTTTTGGGGCCTCATACGCCCAAAAATAATAGATAAATTAGAATTGAAACCAAATACATCAGTGATTTAGCATGCAGTTTACATTTGCCCTGACTTGAAACTAATCTACTGTCCCATTTTGTTAGAGGTGTAGAGCACAGACACAGGGGTCAGGTGTGCTTTCACACATCATTTCCTCGAACATATCTTTCCCATGGAGATAACTTAATGATCTGTCTGTGAACTTCCTGAGTTACTCTAAAAATAAAATCACATAGCTTTCTTTAAAAAAAAAAGATATAAGTGCTATGGCAAGCAGTAAAAGAGAAATAGTTATCTTTTTAATATGTGCTTCACTGACTGCAGGAACCTCTCTGACTCTTTTTGTCAACCATGTCGTAATGGATAAGGGTTGCAAACAAACTTTTGATTTATGTCTGCAATAATTCCTTTGGATTCATGCTTATCATGCACTGTGTATGTAGAATGCAATTTTAAATCATTCTCTCCTTTTCTGTCAGGAGAGACAGAAGTTGCTTGCTGGGGATGAACGACTCACAAATGCAAGTGTTTAGCAGAACACCAGCTGTTTCTCTGGTGGAGACTTGGTAAAGTAAGAGTGATAAAAGCCAGGCAGGAGTGTAAGAAGTCTGAGTATGCTCTAAAAGTCTTTTGTTTGATCGCCTTCTCATTTGCCAGCGTGCATCCTGTTGCGGCATCAGAGGGTAAATACATGTTTTGTTTCCATTTCTGAACAAACTCCTCTCCTGGAAAGTGAGCGGGACCTATCCTTCACGACTCTGCAGCGCCTTTATCTGGTACCTTTCTTCTTCCTGATAAGCAGCTCCAGAGCCAATCATGTGGAACTTATAACTCAGACATGTGAAAGGGAAGTTTTACCAAGGTAAGTAAGTAGGAGGTGAAAATGAATAATAAACTTCCCTCCAACCTCCTCTAAACTTCCTTACCGTGCTGCACACACTCTTGTGTTATCCACACATTCAGCAGTCCTGGCAGCCTCTCTCAGCGTTGGCAGCACCCTGTCCATAACCTCAACAGATCAGAGCCCATGGCCTCAGTGCTGACTATATAATCGCTGTTGTGCAAGCAGCGGGCAGCTGGTATAGGCAAAAAACAAAACACTGTACTGTACCTAGCTATAGCACCCATGCCGCCAGTCACATCACCAGCCACCACAGTCCAGCACCAAGCTGTGGGCAACTGGTGTCAGAACGTTGTCATCCGTGGAAATATTTATGTCATCTCAGATAAGCACTGGAGTCAAAGCTCTCAGGCTACCCGCTGCTGTCGACAAACATAGGACATTTTGTCATACATTTGAGGCTTATTCATTTACTAGTCTGTCTGCTTGTGAATCTGGAGAGACAGATTCATTAGTTCAGGATCAAAATAGAAAAAGTGATATACACAAATATTAGTTTCACATTCCTAAATGGGAGGAAAAAGAATTAGCGTCAACCACTTCAACATCTGGATGGCTGATGAGACTTTAAGTTGATTACCGCAAACCGAAAACAAGCCAGAGCCGCCTCAACGAGAGATGCCCTTGAATCGCTGTGGTATGAAATTCCACATCGCCTCCAGACTTAAGCCTCATGATGAAATCCACCGTTTGCCGTTATGACAGCAAGCAAATGAGTTTGCGCTTCAGGATATGAGGAAAAAGCCCAAGAGTGTGTAATTAAAAAGGTAAGAATTTAAATATTGTGAGAAAGGATTAGAACAAATGACCTCTTTAATAACAGCAAGGGTGATTAATGCGTTAACTCTGAGGTAAAGCAGGAAGGGGGAAACAAAAAAAGTCACTGTAATTCACATGAAATTTGTTTTAAAGCAGCATGCATATAGTGTTTTTTCAGGGTGCCTATAATTTAGTGCTGTCATTTTTATACCATAATATGAATAATATGTCGTTCTTTCAAATGTACTGGCTTTGTGTTGACTCCAGGTTGACAGATGCTTATGAGTAATCCAGTCTAACTAGTTCTGTCTGACAAATACTGTGTTTGACTGGCTTCTGATGGACACTTGTGATCTTTGTAACTGCATGTATTGTATGCTGACATGAAAAGCACTGACTGACTGAGTCCAGCATTGTATGTGAATGACAAATCAACTTGGCATATAATAAGTTCAAACAGATTCTTTTTTGTTGCTGTTTCCATTTTAGCTCTGTTATCAGAGGGCTCTTGCAATTATGTTCGTATTGGACGATTCTACAGCGCTCAGTTTACGTAACTCCAGTGTTAATTGCCAGTGCAGGAAGCACTGCAAGGCAGAAAGTAATGTTGTGGAGGAAAAGGTGATGGATGGGCATGTAAAGTGGTCAACATTCATGCTGGAAACTGCAGACACAAACAATTATTGCAGTTTTTTTTGGTTTTTTTTAGGTTTTAACGGCAAACGTTCCATTACCTTAATCAAACTTGAATTATTGTGTATTTGCCATTTCCCTTTTGTTAACCCTACCTTAAAGCTGCATTAATAGATTTTTTTCTCTTTTGGCCACTTGGTGGTGGCAGAACAAACTGTAAACACAACATATTATCACCTTAGAAAGTTTTTTATGAGTTAGCAAACAATTTCCGATTTTTACAACCAGCAGATACGAAGTAACATTAGCATTCATTTGAAGTCGTGTCTCTGGCCACCTGTACAGATGTAAATATTTACTCTCCTAACTGAACTTAACACTTAACTTTGTTTTGTCTTCAATAACCCCTGAGGGAAATATCCTGCTCTTTAGCTGCTAAATGCTCTGCTTTGTTCATTACCTAGTTGTTAACTTTGTCTGTCAGCCGTTTAGTGCTGGGCGGGTAGTGTGCAGAAAGTTTATCAGAGCTTTTTTACTGCCTCCTAAGGATGGAAACAGTGTTAATGAGAGCAGTGAGACTGAACCAAAACAGTGTTTGCCACATGCAGATAAAGTTGTTATTATCTATCGTCCTATTCACTATTTTCTTCCATTTTAGGAGAGCCTTCAGTAACTGTATCAATCTTATCCTCTCCAGAGCGCTTTCACTGAAGTGCTGTTGAAAAGTTCTGGCAAACCCAGACCGGCGAGGTTTTGAGGGAAATACCAAGTCCAATTGTAAAAGGTCACAGACATCAGGTGGTTCTCTCTGAGAGAGTTGGGCCCTTTATTATAGGCACTGACCTGTGAAATATCACATAGCCTGTGAGCATGCTCAGCAAAATGATGCAGTTTGAGAGGATGTCACTCCTCACCCCCAGGTGACCCCATCCTGGCACAGCGGGAGAGGAGGAGTCTGCAGCCAGGGAGGGCTAACACGGAGCTATCTCCTCTTTCTCTCTCTCTGATGGTCCGCTGTATATAGGTAAGGGAATCCCCACCAACAAAGATGGCCCTCTCAGAATTGAGGTTGTGCAAATCCATTGACAATGTGTGTTTCATTTTTTTCTCCTATCCTTTTCTCGCTCTTTCATGGTCTGCAGTGGAAATGAATTCCAAAGGGACACATTTCAGCTCCCAGTATATCTTGTAGTTTTTAAACGGGGTAACCTGCCTAATAAATAAAAATAATAATAATAATAATAATTTGTATTATTATTATTATTATTATTAGTTACATTAGTTTATACAGTACTTTTCAAAAACAAGTTACAAAGTGTTCCATAAGCATACATAAAAACAAGAAAATGTATTGTAACGTGATAAAAGACAAATGACATGCATGAATAAAAGGACACAAAGTAAAAGTGTTTTTAAGATTTAATATTTAACTATAATAATATCGTACTATAAACTATAAGTGTGGTATTAAAGCTTTGGGAAAAAGTGGTTAGAAAAGCATAGCTTGAAAAGATATCACCTGAGTCAGCTTCGAGTTGGGGCTGAAGACTACAAGTTTGAAAATGAAATAAAATCTGGGGGTGTGGAGTTAGAAAGAAGTGAGCTTACCAGACCTCTGCAGCTTATTCCCCATATCTGCTTGAGACTAGTGGCTCAAGGCTACATTAGCTGCGACTAGCATAACACACCTCCACATCTTTGACTGAACTGTTTTTGGTAGAGTTGCATTGTGGTTAATGTAGAAGCCAGGTTTTGACAAGGAAGAGGAATGCGTGGAATAAAAAAAGACAATATCTCTGGTTCTGCAGCATACATTTTTATACTTTCTTTCCCTTGTGAGTCCGATAATGTTATAGGAGTGCAGTGCTAAATTACCCATATTTTCCTGTCTTGAATTTTCCTATAAAATGTCTTTATTAGGCACTCCAGCAATTCTGTACTGTGCGTTTGTAAAGTCTCACAACATTTTAAAAAGAATAGTCGAAATCGAACCAGCGGAGGTCGAGATATCCCGACTTTTAGTCCATACATGGGTCAATCTCCAGAAACACTTTCCCCTTATGCAACCAACAGCATCTTTTTCTTAGCCCCTCCCTGCCCACATCTTTCAGACTCCGTGCCTCTCAGTTCATACTGAGATACAGGCTTTTTTGTTATAAAGATGAAAATAACCCCCGATAACATCTTCAGGGATTATTTTCTTTACTTGAGCCACAGAAGACATTAAACAACAGCTGTCACAGGCTGAGCGGTACTCTCCATGACTGGTAAATTGACCTTTATTTGTAAAATTGGTGAAGCTCCCCTTTAACTTCTTGATATGTCCCAGATTATTAATTATTAATTAATTTCCAGACCTGAAGCAAGCAGTGCCACACAAAAATCTCCCCACCAGTTATCTAATTGTTGCCTAATACTTCGTAATGACTGTCATTTTCAGTGACACTATTTTCAGGCAGTTTTCCTCATAATGAACATTTCTTCATACCAAACATCATTACAGCTGTAATCAGCATGTTAATAAGGGACAAAGAAGAGTGAAGAGAATGATATTTTTTTTTATCAGAGCAGCGTTAATTTGCTGAAGGCGAGAATAAGACCAATTAAATCAAAATAATTAGACTCAAACGCCTGATCATTTAGTGTGAAAATTTGCCTTAATGAAATAGGACAAACTGTATAAGATTACAGCAATTCCCTGGAGGATAAAATGAAAATAAAATAAAAATACTACATGTTTATTGGTGGTATGGTGCTATCATTTAGAAGTCCATCAGGAGAGAGTTGTTCATTCTCACAGATATTGATTGAACTATCTCAGACCACGGAGATAAGATAATAATAATGCCCTGTCAATCTCAATGATGCTAATCGGAGGAGAGGAGAAGCCACTTCATTAAAATATAGCTTTTCGTTGAGGGAAGCCGCTGAAATGATACAAAAAGCAGCTCAAACTATCACAAGTCGCCCCAAACCATTTTTACCCACCCAATCAAATACAAATTTGCCCAATTGGGCTGAAAAATGCCCACTCTGGCACCACTGCTCACATGATATGCTCTTCTCACTGCATCATACAGTATATCCTCATACAGGATACCCTTTGCAAAATGGTGGTGTACTCCTGGAACAACATGACTGGCAACACACTTCAGGCAAGAGGCAGTGGTGGGATGGAGGCACAGTTTTCCCGTCCATGCTGTGGTGACTTGGCACCAACTCTTTAAGCGACTGTAAGCGAACGTTCATCCAAAGTATTTCCTGCTTGCATTTACATGAATATCAAAAGAAACCTGGATGTTTCGGCTCTAGCTCTATTAAGTCAGTGTTTGTGTGTTACCAATATCAGTGATGAGGCAGCCGATGGTTCAGTTGTAGTCCTGCAGCTTGGCCATGCTCTTATCAAGCCCCCAGGAATAGAGCTGACCAAAAAGCCTTTTTCCCATACACAATTATTGGAAAAAGAGCAGCTGTAAAACTGATTTGAATAACCAGTTCAGTACAAAGATGCATAGTCACCATGTGGTTTGTTCATTTTTTAAGTTTAGCGATTGCATCTGATGGTCGCCCACAGGAGGTGGGTCTGAGTAGCAGTTTAGCCAAAGATATGAACGTATGCCAATCAGCGTCCTCCAATCTAATCCGAAAAGGGCGATTATTTTATCTCGCAGATCAACCTGACCTCGCAATCAGACAGCAGGCTAGCGTGAAAGAGAAGCAGCGTATGCAAGGCCTGGCTAGCTGGCTGCAGTCATGCTAATGCCTTATTTTGCTTTCCGTGCTTGCATTTTAAAACAATGGGGACAGATCCAGCATGGACAGTTACGGGAGTGAGGAACATGAAGCACGAAGTAAGGAAACATGAGATCACCAGGGCACACATAGATAACTCTGTCAAGCTAACGTTAGCCACATTAGGCCGAGTGAACATCGCTACGCAGCTGGACGGCGGCCACAGGATCGCGGTGAGGAAACACAGCGAGGCGGTGGATAAAAACAGGCACATTTTATCCAAAGTAAACGATTTTGTGTGAAGTTTTGTGGGGCTTTTCAGTCGGCCTTGCGTGGGCATGACGAGACAGACTCCAAGGACAACCCTGGCATTTTCAGGGGATCAGTGGATTTTGTGTGACATTCTGGAGGACGTGATGATTTTATCGCCATTCAAGCTACAAAAGACGCCAGCAATAACATCCAACAGCGGTTTTTCGAGTTCATTACCAACCACCGACACCATCGCCACAGTGCTTCGAATGGATAATTAATAACCAGGTATCAAGCAGTCAAGCTCTGACCGGTAGTGTACATTAGATCATGTTCAGCCCCAGTGTGTGTTGTTGTGCTGTGTGCATAGTTGACATTTTAAAACAAATCTCAAATTATTCCATGTGTGAGACGTCGATTGATGTTTACAAGGTTGTCTTTGTTATTATTTTGGGTATTTCCTTCTGTTAACTGTTTTGTATTGGTTATTAGGGACCCCACAATTTATTTTTGAGTATAATTCAATTTAAATCACTTGTGAGAGAGTTTTGAAGCAGAAGTTTGCTGGAGTTTACTATCTCTACCCCTCAGAGCACTTGACTCAATACCTTTGTCCATTCAAGTGTCTGAATAGCAACTTAACACCATTAATCACACTTCAAGTTTATTTATCCTGATCTTTACCTCTCTATCGCTTTCCCCAACAAAACAAGGTCCATAGCGGCTTCTCAAGAAATAAACATTTTCTATTATATGTTTTGTATTATACTGAATTTGCCTGTGTGGGGGACTAAAATAAGATGTCCTGATGTGTTTGTCAAGGCATTACTTACTGCTTTATTTTATGTTGGAATAAAATAATTGTTAAATATTTAACTGCAAAGTAGGAATTCCTTTTTGATACATTCACTTTTTTGCATTAAATCTTACTGGGATATCTGCTGAAATTGATTGGATGTGGCACACCCCTACCTAGAAGATTTTCCACCAGCCGCCACTGGATTCTGATTAAGTTTAGTCTGTTGCTGGTTCAAACTGAACTCATTCAGTACAAAACTAGGCCCAAATAATCACTGTTTTGTAAAAGTTAATATCTCAGCAAGCACCTATCTGCAACACAGTTGTGGCATCATGAACGTTTCTGTAACTTTTGTTGTTTTTTCATATGATTTTTAATCAGGAAGTAACATACTGTTTATCACAGCTATGGTGCTTTTTTTCTCCAGTGAGGGGAGCTCCAATGCTACTCATTGGCAATGATGACTCAGTATACTGAGTTCAGTTTGAGTATTTTGTGTTTATTCCTGTACTGAAGATATCTATTAACTAAGCCTTTATTTATAATGGCAACAATATCTGACTCATAGTTTGAATACAAAATAAGAAAGACTTTTACTTATGTGTGATGTAGTGGTACAAAAAGAGACCATCAGCTCATCCTCAAGCTGTCCAGCTCAGTAATTCAGTAACATACTGTGAGCACAACTTCAGTAAACTCACTATGTAAAGCACATAAAACAACAGCTGCATAAGATTGTTTTGCAAAAATTACAAGTATAGGATATGTCAAATTACTACAGTGATAGGAGGGAAATACAACCTGACTTTGTTGTTGGCATTAATTTACCCATGTCTGAATACCTGAAAATGATTACAGGGCTTGTCATATTTGATACATTTTCATCCACTGAGGGACAATACTCCAGAGGCCAGATGAGAGAGGCTGAATAACTTTGAAGAATTGTTTTGCTGAGTTGATTTATTGCCAACAATGAATAGCTCCCCTTCATTTCTTTCCCCTCCACCACGCACGTATGAAGGATCCTTTGAAAATTATGCACAGACTGACTGATCATCTTTCATTGTTTAAGGTCAGGATGTTCATTAAAATTGACAGACTGACTGGGTGATACTTTGAGGTGTTGCCACTGCCTTGACCTTTGCAAAAAGGCAGCATTAGACTTGCCATTTGGGACGTCTTCCCGTGAAGTGATAAACATTCTCTCCAACTGCTCCTCTTCAAACCCCATCAGAGCTGTGATCTCAATTAGTCAGCAACAGAGAGACGAATCACGGACTGGAGCTGACATGCGATGAGGTTTCTCAGCCCTGCCACAGTTGAGCTGATTCAAGAAAATGGCTGCTTCAATAAATAGTGCTAGTTCGCCTTATATGTTTCTCTTTTATTCCCCTATCAATTTCCCCTCCTTCAACTTCTTCTACTTCTAATATTCCTATCTCAAATGCGCCGGAAGTTAAAACAAAGATTAATGTGATTAGTTATGTTTTTTTAATATACACAATCCTACATCTCTTCAGACACTGATATATTGGAAAGTCAAGCCTAGATGGACAGCTGCTCCCCTCACTGAAGGTTTGTGGGTGAGTGACAGGGCTAGGAGTGCTGCCAATAACACTGATCTTCAAGCCCAGTGATGTCTCTGCTCTCACACCATGGATAAGTTACTTCACCTGATTACGTCTTCCCTACAGAGTTAAACTGTCATGGTGCATTTAACTCTGATGACAGTGCCAGGGTTTATGTGAGTCCAATCATCACTTATTTGTGTGCAAAAATTAGCTGTGTAGCAGAGGATAATACTCATCCTGTTGATTTTGTTGGATTGCCTTAAATGTACTTTGTTGGAAGCTGCAAATAGTTGATGTAGGTGCTCATTGGGTTGTATTTTTGTGGGCGTTCATTAAGGTTGAGCGAGTACTCGGCTGAAACGAGTATCTGGCACAGTTAATGTACTTGAGTATGAGTATCATTTAGTATTTTTGTGCCTTGTATAACTAGTTCAGGACGTTCTTTATACTTCCTCATCTGACTTCCTCCTTTGCTCCTGTCATAATTACTGAAGCCACTAGAGGTTGCCGCCTAATGATGAATGTAACTGCCTTGTGGTTCCCGATTACGCGGGTTATATACGAATTATAGTGCATAACTGTTCGCAGGTATAACTACGAAAAGTGAATGAGAACAGCCTGCACCGTTTGCTGCCTCAGCTCTCTCCACCCCAGCCTCCTCCTTATGTGATAAGTTTTGAGTATTATTGATTTAACTTGGATCTAATGTTCATGAATGTTTATCAAAGGGAATTTGTTCTCCAAGCAGAATCCTTATTGCTTCATTGCTGCATTGATTCTTTGAGAGCTCCCTCAAACAACAGAGCCTTTTCCACCAAACCTAACTGCATAACCATTTTCTATGAAAGGATAATTTCTTGTAAGTGTTTCTTGCTGAATTGGGCTACATACTCGGCAAAGCAAATGGTGTATGCACACTGCCCAGTTTGGGACACTTTCAAAAATGTTTTGCTTTTATTTTGTCAGCAAAACATTCATGCTAATCTCTGTGCCCTTCCTGGTGACTCCAAAAATGAATACTGCCCATACAAATGTTTGTAGGCCCTCATCACTTTCTATCATAGTAGGTTTGCCTGTTGTTATTTAACATCAGAAAATCTATAAACCTATACATTCCAAACCTGATAAAGTAACTACTATTTTACTATGGTTACTGGTGAAGGAGGCACCACTGACTATAACATGAGGGGGTCAGTGGTCTGTGTCAGTTGCCGAGATCATGGAGTATGAAGTAAGTCTGATAACTAGAACTTGGTTTTGATAAATATATCTTGTGTTGAGAGAAACCCAACTTTCTCCTCGCACAGGTTTACTCCATTCAGTTTGCATTATGATGGTTTTCACCTCTCCTGAAGGCTACAATATGTCCTCTGACTGCCATCTGTGGTAGTTGTAGCGGGGGGGGTATACCTGGGATTGCTTATGCAACAGGGACTATAATGATCATCAAAATGAACAGATTTCAACCTCTACACTTACTATAGGATCCCTTTTTCCTTTTTTTCTTAGCTGTATAATAGGATAAACATGGGAGAAAAGGTAACTAGAGTTTCAAAGGACAGACAGTGCAGGCAATTTTGAAATGCAGAGAGTAGAGGCTTATCACGAAACAATCATTTAATTATTTAAGAAGTAAATCCAGACTATTTTATGATCTGCAGCTAAAGCAGCTGTGTTCTGTCTTACCGTAGACTATCAGGGGACTCCATTTTATTTGCACTTATTCAAACACAAAAACACTGCTCTGTTTTTGCCTCGGGGTCCAAATTACACAGTAGCTGTCTAAATGTCAAAAATCGCTAGCAGTCACTTTCGCACCACTTATCATTGTCAAACTATTTCTTCAAGCTGGGCAGAGTAAGTAAACTTGAGAAGTGAAAATGTGTTGTGCTTTAAAGGACGGTCATCTCTAAAATCTCAAAGGGAAAAAAATCACACAGATGGAATACTGTTCCTTTCTCTTTAGGCAAATGGAGCTGCTGGGGTTTGAACCAATAATTGCATACTCAAGTGCAGAACTGCATCATTGGAGAGGGGGCTAGTCAAAAAGCTAATTTGAACTGAATCAAGAAAAGATGGGATTGAATGTGCTTGAGTAGTAAACAAACAAGTCACTCTTACTCTATTTTTCTCCAAAGAAATAAATGCTGTACATCTGTCTCCTAGTTCCCTCACCTTGTCCTCTCTTCCTCTCTTAAATTTTCCCTTTCTTATGGTTTAATAACTCCCAGGACACCCAGTATAAGGTGTGAGCATATTACCCCACGAAACCCCATGAAATGTAATGCTGTTAACACAGTATTGACTGTTCGCTAAACCCCCATCAAGCTTTTTATTCTTGCATGGCACATAATGCAGTTTACAGTCATTACGGTGGCAGATTTACCACTAGTAATTCTTAATAATTATTTAAACAATGGGTCCAGTATATATATATATATATATATATATATATATATATATATATATATATATATATATATATATATGGGTGGGGTTGCTGGAATGTAAACTTCCCCAAATACAATAAAGGTACTGTAACTGAAAGCATCCAGGACGCGTCGTTTTTCCAACCAACTTTAGATGAAACCACGCCTACTTCTGTATGACAATAGGCTAAAGTTATTATTATCACGAAGAAATGTCTCACCTGCCAGTTATAACTTAACACATAATGCAGCCTCTGTGCTTGACTCAAACTGGTAACTTATATTCCTTCAGAATTAACATTTCCCATTACTCAACACCAGACACCCACTGAACGTACAGTTAGGAAATAGCATGCTAGCTAGCTAATTCTTGTGTCATTTGTGGTCTGATAAACAGTAAATTCATCAAATTCATTGCACCATATCGCTATTTTCCAAGCTACTGTAGCTGTCATATTTCGCGGCACCCGCGTCAGCATGGTTTCCATGGGAACGCAGCTGCCAAGGCTTTCGTCATATGGAAGTGGACGTGGTTTCATCTAAAGTTGGTTGGAAAAATGAGGACCGCCTCCCACACACTGTATGTGATAGTCGGCAGTGGGGGATTTTTTAACAACCTGTAACTCCACCACTAATGCAGTTGTTAATGATGTGCTCCTTGGCCTTGGAAGTAACGCCGGGTTTGGTTTCTACTGTAGGTTGTAGGCAGACATGCTAACAATTGCAGCTTATGATAAACACACCATTTAATCCATTCCTCACACTTTTGCTCCTGTATTTTTGGTTTTGGAAAGTCTAGAAAAAAATACACCACTGTCAAAACTCTTTAAATGCTACGACATAGTATTGGGGCCACACTGAGGATTAAGATTTCAAGAACAAAGTCGTAATATGTTGAGAAAAAAGTCAGATTATTATGAGAACATCATCGCAATTTTAAAAAAGTTGTAATATTACAAGAACAAAGGCGTAATTTAATGAGAATAAAGCCATAATATTGAGAATAAAGTCGAGATTTTAATATTTTGTCATAGTAAACAGATTAGAGCTGATGTTGATGACCTGAAGTCACAGGTTTCACCAATAAGCACCTGATCTTATTATCAGAGAAAATGAAACCAGTTAAATGATGTATGAGTCAGTATGAAGCAGCAGCTGGAGTACAGTGGGGATCTGGTTTTCTTGAGACAGCTGAGACCAGAGTTCAGTCATGGCATCAGAAAGTGATTAAAACACAGTGGGCTTTATGTAAATGATATGAAGGCAGCCAGAATCTACCTGGCCTATAGTCTGCTGTGCATTACGTTATTGCTCTGTGCTCTGCTGATATGGTAGTATCCCATTCAGACCATCTCAGGCACCTAACCCCGTTTGGGACTGTCTCTAGGTGAGACAAAGTGTAGGGAAGCAGCTGCTCTTTATTGGAGATGAAAAACCGTAACTAACACTTTGTGTGGTTTACTGTCCACACAAATGTTAACTTCACCACCTCGGATAAAGTGCAGCGCACAGCCGCTTCCCTGAGCTTTTCAATGGGAAGCATCCTGGAGTAGGGAGACAGTCCCAAACAACGTGACACTGCAGTACAAACACAGTTTTTTACAAGTCAAAATAACTGTAGGCTAGAGTAGCCTACAGGAAATTCTAAAACATGCACATGTAATTGAATCAACCTATAAGCATAACATATGACTCAAAGCAACCTATTCTATAATTACTTTTTTTCCTAGAAAAATTAGGACTTTAGTCTTTGAATATTACAAATTATTTTCTTAAAATATTACGACTTTCTTCCTGAAATATTCCGACTTTTTTCTCGTAATAGTATGAATTAATTCTCTAATTCTCAGGGGGGGTTTTCTTTCTAACAGTGGCCCTAATACTCCATCGTAAATGCAGCGTGTCACTCTTACTACAGCATGCACAACCCTTCAGCATGTGGAGAAATCCAAAGCTTGACAGACCTGCTGTGCCTAGTGCCTATATGACTGAACAATCGCTGTTCCGGAGAGGGGTTTGGCAAAAGGTAAATTACCGGAGAGGTCCCTTTCCCCTAAAGTACAGCTGTTTCCCTGGAAAAACTGGCCAAATTGTTTCCAGGAGGATGCTGTCATGTGCGTGGCATCATCCTTAAACTCCTAAAACTAAAATAAATAACTATGTGTTGACACATTCCATCCAGATTTGGGTTACACACAGTTTCAACTCATCAGGGATGTTAGCCATTCTTTTGCTAGTGTATTTTATTCTTTACAAGCACTCTTGTTGTTTCAGGAGAGTGTGTGCATGTGTGTTTATTTTATTCCCAGGAGAGCTGAGGAAGGGGAGTACATCAGATAATACCCCAGTACAAGAGCATGGCAAATAGCATCCTCCACCCTGAGTGCCTTTTTGACCGTGCATGACACCAGAACGTAGTGTTCACAGCACCAGAGGAGCAGGTGAGGAAAAGACACGGATTGATTGCAGACTGGTGTGAAAAGAGACTGATGGTTCAAAGTTGTACAAGAAAATGAATGAGTGGGCAAAACAGAGATGAAAAAGTCCTAGCATTTGGGTTTACCACAGTGGGCTACAGTACCACAGTGACTGTAAAATATATTAAACTGACTGATCAATTGCCAATCACAGGATCATTACAAGGCTAATTCTACCATTAGGCACTCCGAGTAGCATTACAGGATTCAAATCTACATCTACTTGTAAATATTTTATGAATAAAAATCTCCATTGTACTCACCTCCAAAGAGTGCTCTCAGTGACGCTGCCAATATGAAAGTCGTACAGCTTGGTTAGAATCAGGATCACCTGTAAAGAGAGGGAATTTTAACTATTACATATTAACTATAAGGCAGTCAAAGTAAGTAGTGAATTATTCGCAGCAGCAGGATCTTGACTGACATCAAACACACAGAAAATCACACTTGTTTAATTTCTCCATTTGATCTTAGTCTAATACCAGAATTCAGGATCGTCCCCAAGCGAAGGAGTTCAAGTATCTCAAGTTCTTGTTCACAAGTGAACGTAAGGTGGAACACAAGATCAACAGGTGGGTTGGTGCCGCACCAGCAGATGTGGACGCAGTACTAGAGTGTTGTTGCGAAGAAAAGGAGCTGAGTCTGAAGCTCTCTATACTGGTTGACCTACTTTCCGACTTTCATTTTTCCAATCTGCACTTATGGTCATGAGCGTTGGGTAATGACCGAAAAAATGAGATGAAGGATACAAGCAGCCAAAATTAGTTTTCTTTACAGGGTATCTGGGCTCAGCCTAAAAGCAATAGTGTGACATTTTGGGAAATAAGCTTATTCACTTTTTTTGTTAAGAGTTAGATGAGAAGATGCCACTCTCATTTCTGTACACTAACCAGCAACTTAGCTTAACTTAGCTTAGCACAAAGACTAGAAAAAAAAGCTACCAGCTAGCCTGGCTTTGTCCAAAGGTAAATTTTACCTAACAGCACCTGAGAATCTTACTTATTAATATCATATATCTCGTTTGTTTAATCCATATAAAAGCAACCTCCTTAAAAGTCTTGTTGTCACCCTGAGGTTGCAAGGCAACCAACAAAAAGTCACTGCGCCCAGTCAAGAAATAGTCTTGCACTTAACTTCTTGTCTAACTCTCACCAAGTAGGTGAATAAGAGTATTTCCCAAAACATCTAACTTTTCATTTAAAGACAGGGTTGAGAACTCTGGAAGGAGCTCGGAGTAGAAACACAGCTTTGCGTTGAAAAAAGCCCGTTGAGCATCTGATCAGGATGGCTCCTGGATGCCTCCCTGTGAAGATATTCCTTCCATCCAACTGAGAGGAGACGTTGGGGCAAACCCAGAACATGCTCGTGGGATTATATATCCTGTCTGGCCTGGGATTGGCCCAGGACCCCCTAGGAAGGGCTGGAGGATGTGGCTATGGAGAAGAATGCTACTGCGATCAGGACCTGGATAAGCGGTGGAAAGTGAATGGAAGGATCTCCCTTGTAAAGTATGGTGGTGGAAAAAAACACATATATATATATTACAATCCCATAAGACCCAACAATTTATGCCCTCAAAAATCAACAACTTTCTGACACAGATGCAGCACCAACACAAATCATCAAGTACAATTCATTTAAACAATTCTTTGTTTTCTTTATCTCAAACAAAAAGTACAAACATCTTAAGGCCTGTGACAAAATAACTGATTGCATTAACAGTAAATTGAATTCTCCCCAACACCAGTTAGGAAAACATTACAAGGCGCTGGGGGTAATAGATTAGCATGTTATGGGAGGTAGTGCTTGCATAATTAGCACTGTGTAAGCAAGGCTGTGTACGCCACTTTGAAACTTAGTTTTTCTCTTGATGGAGCACACTGCCATCCTCGCCCCTGTAGAAAAGCCTGATCCAACAGTCTCTGTGTTCACAGCTTTGGTCTCTGCTCTTTCAGAGAGATAATCAGCAGGAGGGGCACTTTGATAAGCACTCTGCAAGTCCTCAGAGCGAATCACAAGACATGAAGGCCAAGTCTGCCGTGACTCAGTGGTCGGCTGTGATACTCCACTCCAGAATGGAGGATCACAGCTCTGTTGCACAGAGAGACAGCTGAGAGTGTAAAGTTGCGAGAGAGATGAGAGGTAATACCTTTAACTTGGGGGGGAAAAAACAGTGTTTATTACACTTAACCATCTGGTAACATTCATGACTGATATTCCCCACTGGATTACAGAATGCAGTCAGAGGTGTGTGAAAAAATCAGTCAAGCAAATGTGAAAACACAAGAAAGTACGCACACACAATTATTTTGCATTTATCGCACACTTGACCTGACCTCAGCGGGGGACATCCTTTTATATAATAGATGCTATTTTTCTGCTGTACTGTTTTCCTTCCTTGACTAAATGATTGCTGCTCTTTGTCATTAGCATCCACGTCTTTCGTTAGCATTTCCCTTACCGCAAAAGCTTATGCTTGTTTAAAGTAACCTGACAAGCTTGACTTGAGTCACCTGCTGGGAGGGGATGCAAGAGGTGTGGCCTTGACTCTTCTGACGGGCATCAGCAATCAGGGCTAGATGAGAAGAATTTGAATCTCTGTACAGATTGGAAAAGAACCAGTGTCCTGGCATCCTCAACCTCCCCAGTGCTCATGTCCTCATGAAGCTCTGAGGCTCGCAGACTTCCAGGACCTTTCCACCTCTGGCTGAGCCGCACTATACTCACAACCTCTTTGAAAAAGCAGCCGCTCACCAGGGACCCTTGGATAGTTCTTGTAGGAGGATGTGCCCCTTGCCCAAGGGATCCTCCTACTAAGACTGTGAACATATGGTTCAGGCCAAGCAAGATTGCAGTTCCAGGGAGAGGGCAATGTTGGATAAGATGAAAATGGATTCTTGCCATGCGGTGGCACCACAAAGAAATACTGGATCTATGTGTGTATGTTTGTGTGTGTATTTGGGTACATATTTGCATGCCGTGCCACTGTAGAAATGAGGGGCTCTCAGAGAAAGAGTGCGTGTGTGCTCCTATGGGCTTTGTGCTGTCAGAGATGTGTGGTCTTGTCAGCTTGGGGTTGACACACACAGACACGAGTCGTCTCATCCCCACATGACAGTCTGAATTTGAAATTCCCATTGAACAACCAGGACACCAGCTGAAAAACAGAGAAACTACTATTGTCCCTTCAAATGCTTCTTAAGAAAATCTTAAAATCCGTCTCCAAAATATGTTTTCAGCCAACCTTAAAAGCCCTCTTTAAAGAATATTTAATGCATTAAGCCACAGACCTGAATGAAAAAGGCGTGGGGATTTCAAGGAACACCAGGCAGATAGTCTTTATGTTTATTTACATACTTGCTCACAAATGTTCTTGGTCTTTGTGCAGCAGACAGCGGGTGTAATGGAAGGACAAAACTGCAGCACACAAAAAAAGTTTGACAGGGTGTCTGTATTTGAAGTACACTCTCCCCTTCTGAATCCCTAGTTGACTTGCAATTATTGAATCAAAATGTCAGTTACAGTGCACTTGCATTAGCCTTGTTGCCTCAGCAATTAACCAACTGTGGTGAAAACATATTATTAGCATAACTAAATGTCTCCCTGAGAAGAGTCAGAAGTCAAAGTGCCAAATGCAATTTTGAATATTGGTTCACAGTGCTAATGACTTTTCTGAGAAAAATGTTTAACTCCTCTCTTTGAAGAGCAATAATTGAATTGTGATCATGGCCTGAAGAGTTTTCACCTTCGATGTCAGGCAGCATAGCAGGGCCGTGAAATACAATTTTGATTTCTATGGTGGATGAATGTGTTAATTCATGCTAAATGGAGTAATCATTAAAAATGCAAAAGCTAACATGGTATTGACAGCCATGTTTGGTGTGGTTTGAATTATGTTGTGAATTAACATAAAGAGACATTCAAGTTTATTCAATTCACCAAACCAAACATTGCAATGCAATGAAACACAATGAAACAAAAAGAAACGTTAGCATGAGATTAATCAGATTAACAAAGTTTCCCCTGTGCAGCATTTATATCATTTTGTTTATTAATCGTCCTTCATAATGCATTTCACTCTATTCAAAGGCCCTAGTGGTATCAAAGCACCTGATCAAAGAAAATCCACAGCACATGGATCTTCTCAACTACAACTTTCTCAGACATTGTATTTCACCTCAAACAATTTCAAAGACGTCCGCTTTGTACACTCGGTTCTGAACAAAAGAGCTCTCTGTGCCTTTGATTGCAAAATGTCATGGTACTCCAGTATTGACAGTCTCACACACAACTGAAAACAAGCTTTTAGTAGTCTGCAAACAAACGTCAGGATAGTTGACACCAAAATGGCAGCTGGAACTGATCATTATCTAGAAGTGATTAAGCCTCTCAGTAGCATGTCAACAGCTGAGCAATTACTTTGTCAATTGGCAAGAGCTGTTTATGAGACACATTGTCAACTGGTGGCGATAGAGCCAGGCTGAAAAACGTTGAATCCTTTCACGCAATTTGGCATGTCAGCGAGGGAAAATGAAGCTATTGACTTAATAGTAAGTGAATAAATATAGTGAGATGTTTTGGAATAATTGTATGGATCATACATATAGACAAATAGTGAGCTGAAATAAAGAGGGGGACAACAATAGAGGACTCAACTGTCATCTGTTGCCTTTGTTTTCTGGCTAGGAACAAACAGCGTGGGCTCTAAGGATCGCTCTGTTCACCATTTTGAACAAAGAGTTGGTCCACCTGTGCTGTACAGCAAATGACACACTCAGTAATAGAACAACATAATAGCAGATGACCATTAGTCTTGAAAGATTAAAGCTGTACTAATCAATATTGTTTATACAATGGAGAAAATTATCACCCAACTTTGTAGATCCCCTCAGCTCTTCTTTCTAGTGTCGTTTTTTGGTTATATACTATATGCAACTAGCTAGTTGGTTAAGATAGACGAACATCGAACAAGCTAAAGAGCCAGATATTTTTTCTCAAGAATTGATGGAGACCAAAACAGAGCTAAAAGGAGAGTGAATATTAGACTTACATTTGTCAGGTGGCCAGAAAATGTACTCATTTGGATGTGTAAACAGCACATTATTTGCTAACACGTTTGCCATACATCTTTATAAGGTAATAAAATGTCAGATGATGTTCTGTGCTGCCCCTTGTGGCCCAAAAAAAAAAAAAAAAATCAATGAATGCGACTTTAAAATTATGCTCTTCACACCAGCGCCGCGGATTGATCCTGCCCATTTCACACCCATATGTTCACAATGTTATTATCCATATTGGCACTAACGATACCACCAAGCAGCAGTCTGAAGTTCTAAAACAGGATTTTAACCGTCTTTTTAACAAACTCAAAAACTGTGGAAAGTCCGTTTTCATCTCAGGCCCTATCCCTTACTTTAGGTCGGGGCATCGGACATTTTAGTTGACTGCTCTCTCTTCACACATGGCTTTTATCGACAATTTTAATCGTTTTTGTGAACGAGCCTCCATTTTTAGCAGAGATGGTATCCACCCCGGCTTCCATGGCACAAGAGCACTTTCTGTAAACATTTTCCATGCAGTTACTAGAGCCTCGCCTCATTCACTGACCGCCGCTTGCTCCACAACAGCTCTAGACTACACATCATTCACTGATTGCTCCTCTTCGTCCCCAGTGACCTCTTCACCTCATCAATAACAGACCATCACACAATCACTATTGTGCAGTATGCAAATTCGGGGTGAGTCCGGCTCTCTCTCTAACGCATTCCTAATAACATTCCTGTGATTGTTACTGGTAGATCTGTTAAACAGAACGCGCATGTAGCCTACACAGAAATATTAATAACCTGGTTAAGATTCTGACTCTCTCACAAGCTCAGAACATAAACAAAGTCAACCAGCTTAGAATGGCACTTTTTAATGTGAGGTCTCTTTCCTGTAAAACTTTTGTTTTAAATTACTTAATTTTGGATTTTATGTTTTCAACAGAGTCTTGGTTACATCCCAATGACAGCAGTGAGCACTGAGCTGTGTCGCCCCGACTATGGTAGTTTAAGCCAACCTAGGAGTAGAGGATGTGGGAGTGGCCTTGTGAGTGTGTATTGAAACAAAATTCAAATGTAACCATCAGCTGCCCACAAGTTTTCCTTCTTTGAGTTGCTAACGTTTAAGTTCAGTGGTTCACAGCCCGTCCTTGTGGTTTTAATCTACCTTTCCCCAAAATCAAAATGTGTATTTTTTATCAGAGTTCTCTAACTTTTTATCTAGTCTTCTAATAACTAACTGTAAATTGCAACCTTGGATAAATGAAAGCACTCGTAGCTGTAAAAGAGAGTGCAGGAAGGCTGAGCGAAGATGGAAGAATACCGGTCTTCAGGTCCACTACGTGGCTATGAAGGAGCTTCTACTTAATTATAACAGAATTGTGAAAGACGTAAGAACATGCTACTTCTCAAATCTCATATCGGAAAATCAGCACAGTCCCAGGTTTTTATTCAAGACTATTGATCAACTAGTTAATCCATCCAAATGTTCCTGTTAAATGTGATGCTGAATGTGATTTTTTTTAAGTTACTTTACAGAGAAAGTGGAGTCTATCAGGGCCAATATATTGCCCTGTATGACATTCACTGATGTTTAGTCCCTAGAACAAGACACCCTCAGCCACTTTACCTTACCGAAATTTTTAATATAGTAGCTCACATGAAGATGTCCTTTTGTCCATTGGATGTAATACCAACAAAGCTTTTAATTAACACTGCTAGTGTTCAACCACTCCTAAAAAAGCCTGGGCTTGACCATGTGGTTCATGAAAATTACTGACCTATTTCAAATGTACCTTTTATATCAAAAATACTTGGAAAAATTGTGGCTAAGCATCTTGCTCTTGTGGAAGATAATATCTTTGAAACCTTCCAATCTGGTTTTCATCAGCATCACAGCACAGAGACTGCCCTTATTAAAGTCACTAATGACCTTTTAATGACTAATGATGCTGCATGTGTTCCATTCGCGTTCTGCTTGATTTGAGTGCTGCTTTTGACATGATCCATCAAGGCATTTTATTAGACAGATTGAGGAAATATTTGGACATATTTGGCAATGTACTGAGTTGAATCAAATCTTATCTTTTCTGTGTCTATTAACAACAATAGGTCGTCATTTGCTACTGTCATGTATGGGGTACCTCAAGGGTCAGTTTTGGGACCAATTTTATTCTCTCTTTATATGCTCCCACTAGGTAATATACAGTAATTTGTAGATATCGTGTTTCCTTTCACTGTTATGCTGACGAAACACAGTTTCCCCGTTAAGCCAACTGACCTGAGTATGCTGAGTTCTTTACAGGAGTGCCTTTATTTGTTTTTATGTTATGTTTTATGTGTTCTTTGCTTGCTATGTGAAGCACTTTGTAACTTTGTTTGTGCTGTATAAATAAAGATATTATTATTATTATTATTATTATTGAACAAGACATGTAGGATTATGATGAAATAAATTTTAATAATTTTTATCAGGGAAGAACTGACATTGTTCCTGATTTCTGAAAAGAAAGAGAGAAAGAAAGGGTATATACTCACGAACCGCTGGATGATTCTTTCTATTTTACAATCCTTTATTTTAATTACCATACTCTTGTGCTTCAACAGTGAGAATCAGTGAGAAAACTATTCGAGTCTGTGTAACCGTCAGGCACGTTCCACAGTTTGTGCATCGTGGAGAGAATGCCTTGAGCCACCTGTATGGCTCATGGTATCCCACAGATACTATAATGTCAACCATGTCAGCCTTAAATAGTATGGGGATTTTGAGCTGAAGAAAAGGATTGCACTTGGAGAACTGGAGCTAGGCGCATTGCATTAGTCTCTGACTGTGACAGACGTTGTTGAAATGCCTCTCTGCTATATGTTTCTATCATGCTGTGCAGTTAAGGGTAAGGGTATGTCAAGCAAAAGCAACATATGTGCATGTGCTGTACATCATTATACACATATAAACACAAGCTACAAAGAGAAATTATCTCTTTTAGCCTTGAACAGATATGACTGCTTCTTAACAACCATCGCTCACAGCAAAGAAAGAAAAAAACCCAAGGTTCCGGCTAAAGCACAAAGTATTATGCACAAATTAAATACATGTAACACTTCCGAGTTGAAGACTATCAGTGGATGAAAGGAAGTGAAGTAAGATGTGAAATGAGTTGTGTTTGCGTGTGTAAATGCAGTCCACAAAGGAATGCTGTAGCTGTTGGCTTATTATAGTCCCATCAAGGCCACACCAGGGAGAAGACTGCAGTACTGTGCCTCTTCTGGACATCACTCACTCTGCTTCCTTGCAGCTCCCTCTGTCTCTTTCTGTTTTCTGTTCTCTCACTCTGCTTCTACACACTCCCTCTCACGCTTTCTGTCTTCATCTCTCTGTATCTGAATCACTTCCTCCCTTCCTTTATTTCCATCCTTTTTCGTATCCCTCCCTGGAGTGAAGTCCTCTCTCATTTATTGCATCCGTCACGTGTCTGTTTTTCCTTTGTTACTTTTTTCTTGCCAGCAACATTTCACCCCACCCCACCATTACCTTACCAACTCTGAGTATTCCTCCCAACTAAAGCCACTTTATCTCTGTTTATCTGGGCTCTTCTTTTTCCTATTCTCCTTGTACTGGTCTCCCTTAGTTTTTCTTAGTCTTCTTGCCTACCTCTTATCTTTATTCTCTGACCCCCCCCCCCAACTCCTCACCTTCACTCTGTCCTTTTTCCTCTAGATATCTCTTCCTAATGCTACTCGCTGCCTTCCTTCTACTTTTACTTGTCTGCCTTGTTTTGTTTCCTTCTCCTTTCTTCCACCATCTCTGTCTGTTTTGGCCTATTAAAGTCGACAGGCATAGACTTTGTGTTGTATACTGACAGAATCCCTAATTAAAATTATTTTTTAAATGCAGTGGTTGTTGAATTACAATGAGGAATGAAGTTAGTGTGCTACTTAAAGGGACCCTCCACCTTTCTTTGTCATAAGGGGTAATAATATATCTTCTGTGGCTCTGTAGTAATATTTTAAGTCTAAGAAAATAACCCCTGATGATGATATGGAAAGTGCAGGAGCCAGGGTTTCTGAAACATGACCCATTTTAGAAACTCAAAGTCAGGATGTTACAGCCTCTTCTGCACCATCTTTGACCATTCTTTTTTCATTTTCTTTTTAAATCTGTCACTAAACTTTATGAAAGGCAAAGCAAATTAATTTGTATAGCATCTTTCAACAAGACAATTCAAATGCTTTACATAAGACATAAAGGCATTAAGACAAGATATAGAATATAAAAAGTGCAATACTGAATTGTAAGGGTCCACCTTTAAATCCAGGAAGTGTGCCGTCACCCCAGATTGACTGCCCTTCAACCTTTGATGTAATTCTTAACAAAGATGTACAGTCATATTTAATAAGTAGGCCTATATTAACAATTCATTTGAAAAACAACTATTTCTGTTTTGTCTGCAATTTTAGAATATTAGTTTGCTGTGTTGTACTCGTTACTCTGTATGTGAGTGGGCATCTAAGTGCAAAATCAAATCTTTATAGCTGCACAAATCAACATTTTTTTAAATTAACAAAGAATCAAATGACTATGTGAAAAGTGTGTGAAAGTGGTCACACTTAGTGACAAACTCACAGAGAAATATAACCAAACTCTGCAGTTCACCCCAGTTCTACTGAGTCTTCTACTCTATTTCGGTCTATTGTTTTGGTTTTCTGGCCCACAAACTCCACTCTCATCAACCTCCTTTCCAGCCACAGGAGGGGGCTGTTGCTAATGTAAATGGATGGGTGTAAAAGACAATTTTTTGCTAACACGTTTGCCCTAACAACTTTTTGAGGTGATAATATGTCAATGTTACTTGTTCTGCTGCCCCCAAGTGGTCAGAAAATCAGTTAATGCAGCTTTAATATCCATCCCTGTATTCTTTTTAGTAGTATTCATGTCTGATATGTTTTTCCACTCAAAAGAAAATGGAATAGTTGCTCTTTATTTTACGGTACACTAATAAGACATAATAAGATGTACTTTGTATCAAATTAGACTGAAACTAAAAATAATATATTCTTTATTAGACAGTAAACAAACACAGTTATACCCTAATTAGACACCATACACCTATATTATGCTGTAATTAGAAACCTCATATAATTCCGTATTAGACCCAAAATATATTACACTTAGACACCATTATACCAAATTATTCTCTAATTACAAACCAATGAGGAGATCCTAATACACAATAAAACACCATTTTACAAGATCATAGTCTAATTAAATCAAATACAATGCCATATCAGATCCAAAATATGCTACAGTTAGGATATTCTACCCTTACCACCAAATTATGGTATATAAGACACCACATTTAATGCTGCCAACATGTGCCTACGATAGCTTAATTAGACAACACAGGCTGTAATAGACGCATTCTGCACAGTGAAGCTTTGACTGGAGGACTTTAAAGAGATTAGAGATTGAATCATAAAATTATTATTTTTTTCACTTAGACTTAGACTTAGACTTTAAAATAGCAAAACTTTTTCATTCAAGTAACTTAAGTTTACCTTTTCAAGTGACAGATATCATTTTGGAGCAAAAGCTCTTCATTGGATTGCTTTATCATTGACTGGTACAACATAAGTTTCTGCTTGAGCAGGTGACATGGCATTCAAAAAAGAGCTGGATGATCAATATGGTGCTACAAGGTGAGGGAAAGGTCAATTGATAAACCAATGAAGTGGCCTGCATGGCAGGACTGAGATTGTGAGCCTATCTGCTTTATCACCTCAGTTGGACTTCTAGACTGGAGGAATAACCTTTCCAGCACACTGAGATAAACGTGTCACATTATGCCGTGTATTCCCTCCCAAAAAAAAAGTTTTAGGTGCTTCTATTTCACACAAGCACACTGTATCCTACCTCAGCTTCAAAGAATTGAGATAGAAATGTTGCCATAACAACCGCTGTCTGTAAAGCAGCTGCAAATGCTCGCAGAGCTCCAGCCATTTTGGATCCACAGTTTCTAAAAGTCTAGAGAAACCCGCTGCTATCTTTTTCATACGGGATTTATAATTTGTCAAAAGCAAGGATATTCTGGCACAGGTGATATGAAAATGCTGAAACGTACCTAAGGAAATTAGAAAGTGATTTCTTTTACTTACATGTACACTACTTTTTGCTGCACTGCCATGAGCAGGCTGCCTAAGTACAAAGCATGATACTGAGCTGCTGGGTGTAACATTTGCTGCCATTTGGAATGATAGCAGTAGGCAAATGTATAATTCATCTAAAAAAAAAAAAAGCAATGACAGTCCTTCAGATTTGAATCTATATTTTCAAGTACTTCTTGGCATTTGTTTCATCCTCTTTGGAGTACACCCAGAATGTTTCCTGCATGAAGCCAGTTCCACAGTGTAAGGTAAGATGTCAGCCTCATTCTAACACCTAATTAGGCTTAACTAACTCTAAAAAGATTTGCAGACTCAAAAGGAAATCTACATTGTCTTAAACAAACAAAGGAAAAAAATGTTTCTCTTCCAAGTCTTTGGACCTCAACGTTATTATTAATAGTCTCCATTTGCATGGGCTATTTTAGGCATTTCAAGAGCATGCAGGACATCAGCCACTAAGCTCTCGTATTTGTCCATTTTTTCTTTCCCATGGTGCATCTGTCTCTCAGGCCAGCTCTTGAGGAAGTCGAGCGAAGCAAACACTATCTGGCTGGCACTGGGGGTTAGAGTTTATCACAGTGCAAGCAAGGTTACAATAAAAACAAAGACTGTGTCGACTCCCTGACTTTGCCCCATCACAGTATATAACGCAGAGACAGAGAGAAAAATGGAAGTGGTGGAATTTCATTGACACACAGACACAAACAAGCCCGACATCACAGTGAAACAAAAAAGACATCCCACAATCTCACGAGCTAACACTTATTATAGAAAAGAAAGAATTAGAAACTATGATAATATATCTTTGACAACAAAAGAGTAGCAAAGCAGTCCAGTACTCTTTGTGAGTTTTCACATCTTATTAAATACATGGCGGGTTAATTCAGTGGCCACAGTGACAATCTGGGAGATGTTCAAAGAATTTCCATTTCTCTGAGGGAACTATTTTTATAAGACTGTAGCCCTGCATGTTCACTAATTAGAAAACGGGGCAGTAGCTGTTGTGTATTAGCTGTTGTAACTGATACATCATGTTGAAAAATGGACTGTGGCACAGAAAGAGCCCAGAATGATGCTCAATAAGATGCTGTTCAATACAGCCTGTAAATATGTACAGTATTGTTTATTGAATGCTACAAAATGTTCTACTACACGAAAAAGTCTAACGATTCAAGAAGCTAAGTTTGAAAAGAAACTGTCATAACAAATCACAAAGCCCTATTTTATCTGAGAGGAAAGTTAAAAAGAAATTGAGCACCCACCACTTGATAGCCTTCAGCTATCAAGCTCCTCTCCTGTGGAACCAGTTTGTGTTCGGGAGGCAGACGCCCTCTCCACATTTAAGAGTAAGCTCAAGACTCTTTGATAAAGCTTATAGTTAGGGCTAACTCAGGTGAGCCCTGAACCGTCCCTTAGTTATGTTTCTATAGGCCTAGACTGCCGGGATATGCATTCTTATCCCATTAATGTTACTAACTCAACATCGTCTCTCTCCCCTAGTTTTGTGCTTTCTCGTCTCTCTCCTCTTTCCTTCTGAGATGCTCAACAGGCATTTCTGCCTCTGGATCTATGATTGCAAGCCACTTACTGCCCCCATGTACCTGCTCAACACACGCTGCAACACCTATTATTATTAGTCTTATTATTATTATTGTTATTGCTATCATTATTATTATTATTATTACTACCATTACCATCTGTGTGGAACTTGCATTGTGCTACTGTATGTTCTCTTTCCTCCTGCTCTCTCTCTCTCTCTCTCTCAACCCAACTGGTCGAGCCCATCCAGAGCCTAGTTCTGCTCGAGGTTTCTGCCTCTTAAAGGAAGTTTTTCCTTGCCACTGTCACCAAGTGCTTGCTCTTGGTGGGAATTGTTGGATCTCTGTAAATAGTATTACAAAGAGTACAGTCTAGGCCTGCACTATAGAAAGTGTCCTGAGAGAACTTCTTTTATGAATTGGCGCTATATAAATAAAATTGAATTGAACTGAATATATACATACATCCCTGTTTGTGTGTCCCCTGGCTAGTCGAGAACTTGTGGACCTGTGTGCATACAGTATACTTTGTACGACAACTTTTTGTCTTTGTATAACCTCATTCGCTTCATGTTTCTGCATATTGAGCAGATTTGATTGTGTCGTGATAATTCAGTACATAAAAACATCATATTGTACAGGTTAAATCCAAAACCAGATGTAATCAAATGTGCGTCAAAACTAAATGCAAAGGGATTCAAGACTAAAACCAAAACAGACGAGAAATGGCAACAAAATAATAACTTTTTAAAAATTATTATTTTTGGCTTTTTGCTCAACAGTGTAGAGAGACACAGGAAACATGGGGAGAGAGAGGGGCACAACATGCAACAAAGGTCCTCGGCTGGGAATCTGGAATTTTGGGGGGGGGGGGTTGGGACCTTTGCGAGAGAAATTGCAAAATGATTATAGATCAAAAATAAATTTTTCTTATTATGATTATTCAGTTTTAACAGAGCAGTACATTTGAATGTGATCAATGCAAAAATGTAAAAAGGAAGGTTATCAGAGAAACAAACTAAATAAAGACTTGTAAGCAAGACACTCTCCAAAATATGACATTGTAGTCCTTCACAGTGCTAGCTGGTTACCCCGTTCATGTGACCCTCGCCTTGCAGGTAATCGTGGCCCCTCAAGATTCTCCCCTTTATTAGACCCTCCCTGCCTTGTAAAAACCCACTTCTCTAAACTCCGCACCCCAGCTATGTAACATAGGCTTCCTTTTCTCAAGCCTGAGCTGAGATAACCCTGATGACATCACCAAGGTTTTTTTTCAGACTTTAGAAAGCTCTTCCAGAGCCACAAAACACATTATACAACTGTTTTCACAGTATAGTACTCCCCATATGATGAGCTGATTTGTAAAACTGACGCTGCTTTACAGGAAAAGAAAGGATAATAAGTTTGATTTCTAAATATCTTTTTTTTTCAGAGTTCAGCGAAAAAACTTGTCTCTGCTAAATTTCTAAATTCTTATGAAATGTATGATTATCCTTGAAATTCTGCAGCGGGTGTTTGAAAGTATTAGGTGGATATTTGTAATTATGTAATTTGTCATTTTAAAGTTCTGGCAAAAATGCCAAAACAAATGAAAGTGAGATGATTTTAACTGACAGATGCATTATGCACTTCTTGCCAGAGGGAACCTAGTGGGCTAATGGTCTATGGCTCACCAGTGACAGACTGAAATGTGCAAGCGAGAAGTTTTCTATATTAATGTATTCTGTATTTTTTGGCAAGAAAATTGTCAGTTTTTTCAAATTAGTGTGAAAAGCTAATTTGCAAGTGGAAGGAGACATGAGAGACTAGCTTGTGTCAGCCCAGGGAGAGTCAGGGAGGGAGGTGTCACCATTCACAGCTGTTATGGTTATTGCGAAATTTCTACCTCTCTCATTGAAGGTGTTTTTTAAGACAGAAAGACACAATGTATACTATTATCACAAAGAAGACTGCTAGCTTTGATTCTCAAAAAGTGTGAACTATACCATGACAGCTGAAGGTCTAAACACATCCTCGAGCACAAACTACTATTAATCTAATCAGAGTCATCTTCCACCTCAGCAAGTCTGAATATGCTTTTTCCCCCGTTACCACAGGCAGATCATTTCTGATTAGAGGGACATATTGCCCTTTATTCAGCAAACGAGCGACAGGAATTAGTTGGAGTCTGTCATTTTCATTTTCACATTATTTCTTTTTTTCACAATCTCTCTCTGAGCTCTGGTAATTTTTCCCACTCTGGTGTCAGCAGGAGCAGAGGAGAAGTGAGGAGTAGTGAAGCAGAGCGCTTTAACTGCGGGCGTACTCGCGTGTCATTGTGAATCTTCTTAGAGGTGACACGATATGGAGGCAGCAGGACAGCTGATTAACACCAGGCTCTGTCCTAAAGTGTTATGTTTTTCACTAGCTCTGACACCGTCTCCTGTCCCTAGATGGTACATACTGATGGGGTAAGAGGGGTGAAAAGGGCAGGGGATGGGGGGGTTCTATACTAGAACTGCTCAGTCGCTAAGGCAGGTGTACCTAGCAGGACATCGGAGACACACTAAAAGCATCAGAAGTGAATTGGGCATAATTAAAATTGCAATATGTTGTCCTTTCAGGGACATTATGTTATCCATCAAGCACTTGATCCATCGGCTCGGCTCGACACAAGCCAGCTTGCTGATGGCTCAGGGGCTGCTTACACTGACATCTGCTGTGACAATGCTGGGTTAGCAGACACTGGAGTGTGGTGCTGATGCCACCCCTGCGCACCATCCATTACCGTTATGCCTTCCACCTGTCTGATCGACCGTGTTTGGGGAATCATTTGAAGCCAGACAGTTTTTTTTAATAGTGAAGAAACTTTGTAATCATGGGACAGATAAAAGCAAACTGTTTGCTTGTCTTTGCTTCGTCACATACTCTTTTTATTTTCAGTATTTCTCATAAATCACACTTTCTCTGCTTTCTGTATTCACAGAACAACAAGACAAAGCATCTACAGCCATCATAGCAGCTCTGTGAGGCTGTACTTTGGCGTAACGCAGTGAAGATATTAAAACTATTACACGTCAGTACCAAATTTCTTGGCATTACAACCAATGTTGTTGAGATAAATGAAAACCACAAATGTCAACCTCATGATGGTGCTGGAGGGAAAGTCAGGGGATCACCAAAGTCATTAGGCTTCACCCTCTGGCCACCATGGATATCTGTACCAAATTTCATGCCAGTCGAATAGTTGTTGAGATATATCCGTCCAGACCAAAGTGGTGCACCGACCGACCTACCGACAGACCACCCCTTTTACATTCAAGATCACATTTCAAAAGAAGTCAGAGATTAGATAAAGCCCTAAATAAACATCTGGTTGAAAAACATGTACAAGTAAAGGGCGTTTCTATAACTAATGGAAAACTGACACATGATATGATGACCTGTAATAGCTAAATCAATGAGTTAAGGATGAAAAACATGAACTGGCAGCTTGTACAGATCCCTTTTAAATCACAAGTGTTCTGTTTAATGATTATGTTTTACACTTTCTATATAGCCCATGTCTATAATGCATTATAAACATACTTATAATGTGATATACTGTGCTTACAGCAATGTATAATCATAGTTATAAGCACTCATAAGTATTCATAATCTCGCTCACTAGCTAATGCTGGAAGCCAGAAACAAACAGATATGATCCATTGTTTGTTTGATCATCTAAATAAAGAACACGTCTTCTCGCCGTGGCCTTTCTAAAATGAGCACTGGTGAAAGTTACTATTGTGGCGTTTAATTAGTCTCAAACCCCGTGTACGTAAAAACCAGGAGCGTGCACGTGATACGAGCGTACAGAACAGTATCCGCGAGTGGACGAGAGCTCGCTCGACCCTCCCTACGCGCTCGCAACTGCTCAGCATTTGTTTGCTCGGGAAGTTGACTTTTGAGACTTTGGAGACGGGGACTCAACATTCTTCTGATTGGCTGGCGGGGGGCTGCTTGTCTCGCCTACCATCACGTCTGCATTCAAGGATTACATCCGGTCATGGCCTCACACAGACGCCGTTGTTGTCTGGTCGGTTTTTCCCTCTAAAAGCACATTTGGCAGAGGCGTCGACTCATGAGAAAGACTATGTTTAAGTAAGTATAAAGCATATAGCTTGAGAGGCAAAAAGTTAAAATCTGCTAGCATATGTAGCTAACGTTAGCCGTGTTATGCAGTGCGTCTGTGCTTCATAACTTAAACACTTGCAGATGCAGCCGCTGCACAGATTGAAATAAAACAGTCAGATTGTAGAAATTAGACTATCACTGTAAAGTTGACCGTCCTCAGCCCAGGTAAGTGCACACTGTGAATCAAAATCATGTTTCTGTGTAGATGCTCCAGCAGCTTAGTGATGTATGATCTGAGCTGTTTAATTAAAATCCCTCTTTTCCCTCACATGTCTTCTGTAGTTGATGCTGTGGTCGTCCTGCTCCCTGCAGATCCTCTGCTCTGCAACAGACACTCAGCATTTACAACGGTCTTTATAAACATGTTTCAGTACATGTTTGTCCATCATTTAGCCAGTAACCAATGTATTGTAGTTACAAATAGCTGCAAAGTTGACCCATCCTTTGTCCTTTACAGTGTTAGGCAGACACAGCCTTTGCTTTTGTACAGGTTTTTGGCCAATGAAAAAAAAACATAGAATGATGCCTCCAGTCTCATGCCTTCTTTAATCGTGTTCTGAGCCTATTTCAAAAGCAGCTACTGTAACAAATTAGAAAAACTTAACAGCATTCACTTTCCACAAATGTATATATGACTGATATTCTCACTTTCTTTGTGAGTGGTCCTGGCAAGGTAGGTCTTCAGAGTGTGGTTGCAGACCAAAGGCCCATTTCCTAAAAGCATCTTAAGGCTGAGACGATCCAAAGATTTACTCTAGGAAAAAGCTCAGTCCATTTCTGTGAAATTGGCCCATCAAACTGCATAGTTCCATAGAAAGCACAAACTGTCACTGCAGTGAAGTTCCAGAGAGACAGCAGTGCTCTCCGGTTCCGCCGACACGCTCAGGACTGGAGCTCCAGAAAGCCTGCGTGTCTCAACTCATCATCCGGTGCCATCGTGGGTCATGGGTAGTGTGCATCACTTTGTGCCAACAACAGTAGCCCAGCAAACAAAACAGTTGGTGCCATGTGTTGCATGGCGTGATTCATTTTGACATGCCTAGAGACCAGCGTCCTCTCAGCCAAGGCATTTTAAGTGAGTCATTTCTGAGAGTCAGCTCAGACTCCTGAGTGAAGTCTCCAAACAAAACCCTGCAAGAGAAGTTAAAGGTTTGCTCATACTGCAGGGATGATTCGCTACAGGATGTACTGTTACTTATAATGACACCTCTGAATTCTCAAATAAACACGATTATGCAATGACGGGTTTTTAAGGAGATGTTATTGGTCACCAGTGTCTGCACAGAATGCTGGACATATTTCACATAGTATTGAACATTTATTGTGCAAAACTGCAATAATAAATAGAAAGAAATACAAAACCTTTATATTTATCTATTGAAAATATTATATATAATATTTGAAAGAATACATTAATACATTGCCCTATTTCTAGTATGTTATTTCTTATATTACCATTTTAATTAGAATTACTTAATTCTCCACCTTATTTTACTGTTTACTCACAAACTACTTTAATCTGCTCACCCTGCTTTTCCCTTTAGTTGGTCGCACCCTTTACCCTTAAAAATGTATTGTAGTGGCTGTTTCTCATTGAATCTGAAAAAATATTGTGTAACATGTATGTGTGGTAAGATTTGAGTTATCAGCTCAAGAAGGAGTACGATTTTTGACACAAAACGTGGCAATCAGGCGCTAATAAAGTATCTTACTTGCCTCCATCAGCTGCATGTCACACCCACTGCTGCTGCTGGAGCTTTATGTGAATAAGCTGGCCAAATCAAGGGCCAAACTACAATAACTAACTTCTTGTTGTTTTTAAAACACCTGCATGCACCTGTCCTTTTCACATCAAACAGCATCTTTATCCCACATCTCTCCCTTCGCGCCTCACAGTTTGAAAACCTCTGGTCGGTGTTGCCAACTTGGTGACTTTCTCGCTATTTTTAGTGACTTTTCAGACCCTCTTTATTTCTAAAAAGCGACTAGAGACAAATTTGGCGCCTTATTCAGACCGTCAGGGAAAAGGTGAGGAATATATATTAAATTGTAGCTCATTCCCATGCATGCTGCATTGGTTCTTCTGCCAACAGCGCTGGGGTCACTCTTTTTCTCTGGATCTCTGGATTAGGATGTTCCTATAGCTTGTAAATATGTAAATAGACTGTTTGATCTTGTAAATATTTAAATAGTTTGTTTGATCCTTTCCCTCCCTTTGTAAATATTTTTACTTCAAATAAACGATGCCCCTGTAATAAGTTTGTGATTATTTTGCTAAAGACTTCTCTATCTATCTTTCACATGGCTTGAGGAGGTCTCTCCCACACTGCAACTGACACAGCCACTAAGCTTTATGCAAATGTACGCGTGATGACATCATCGATATGCACATTTGCGTATGACGTCATCTGGCGACTTTTAGCAACTTTTGGAGCTAGTGCTAGCTACTTTCATCGGAAAAGAGTTGGCAACACTGCCTCTGGTCAGGAGGTAGAGCAGGTCGGCCCCCATGGCGCAGGGCTGGTGTTTGATCCCTGTCGGCTCCTGTCCACATGGTGAAGTGTCCTTGAGTAAGATATTGAACCCCAAATTGCTCCCAATTGGCCGTCATTGGTTGTGTGCGTGAGAATGAGAAGCAAATTGTAAAGCGCTTTGTCCGCAATGGTATAAAAGTCCAGTGCAATTTAAAAATAAAGGCTGTCTTGCAAAACTGATTTGATAAAGGCAGTTAGCCCTGGTTAGCCCATGTAGCTAACTTAACCTTTTTGTCTCCTAACAATTACATGTTATACTTTAGCCATCTAGCTACATGAGAAGCCTCATCACGATATAGGTTGATCACAATAACAATGCAGTACAGTATAGATCTCTGTGGCATTGCATTTCATGATGACAAATCCCAGCCTAGCAGAGCTCCGATATTTCTACAGTAAATATCTTCAGGAGTAACATGGTATAAGACCCCGGGGTGCTCTATGGTCATGCCTGGCCCTTGGGTGTAAAGCACAGTTGAAAAATAACAATGGAGTGCAAAAATGAATTTCCTCAAGATTATTGTTATTATTGTTCATATTATTACTAAGCACAAAGAGATCATTGATTCAGTGTCAATTTCGTTAACAAAAACTATGACGAAAAACGCAACTACCTTTTTTCCATGACTAAGACGAGGCGCTGACGAGTTAAAAATAGATCTTTTATAATAAAAACTATGACGAAATGGATGTTTTGTTTTCGTTGACGAGACGGGACTAAAATGTTAGTGGTGGGATATCAGACGTTCAAAAAAATGCATGATTTTTCCCCCCAATTGTGCATTTAGTCTGTCTGTCAAAATATAAACAATGCATCCCTGTCATTGATTGACATGTGCAGACTGATGTGGCGTGTGCAGATGCTGTCCCAAACCGGCAGCGGATTAATGACAACAACAGTGCAAAGAAAGAATAGATCTATGGACACACTTTATTTATAATTCGGCAGAAAGGAAAACACAATGCACTGTAGTAAGAGACGGAGAGACGCCCTGTGGCTACAAATTGGGTGGGAAGAATACAACCAACCTAAAGAGACACTTGAAGGTGCAGCACCCTGCTATTTATGTCCTAAAGTTAACTAAGCATATAAATTTGCTAACATTAAGTCAATGTTACAGTTACAGTTTGTGGAAGCAAATGCTTGAATGAGCCTGGCTTCCAGGCTAACGTTGGCTGGGTTGGACAAACAACTTGTAATTATGCTCGATCGGTTTTCACTTACTTCCTTACCAGAAAAAGTTTAATGGCAGCCCTGAACATGCATTGCAATTACTATCTAGTCAAACGGTTGTTTCTAAGATTACACAGCAATTTATTTGGAAGATCTTTGTGTAGGATTTATTAGCTCTAAGGCCGGGTATTAATCAACTAATTGTTTCAGCACTAGTGTGATTTTAATAGTAATATTACAACCTACACAAAAGCCTGATCAAACTGTCTGGCATGATTAAAAAGAAACACATACTGTCACCTTGATTCCAATTTCCGATACCTGTATTAGCCTAACTCAATTAGTTTAAAGAGAGAAAACATTTTGACTAAAAGTTGACTAAAATGTAATGACTTTTCAGAGACTAAAAATGGACTAAAAGTTTTGAGTTGTTGTCTACTAAAACTAGACTAAAACTATTAAGGATAAAAATGACTAAAATGTGACTAAAACTAATAAGCAGACTAAGACGAAAGCAAAAAATAGGTGACGAAATTAACACTGCATTGATTACCTGATCAGTAATCTGGCCTTGCCAAAAAGAACATTTTGACCTCTTAAAACGACTTGAGATCTATAAAACTATTTAGCTCTACACAAAACCACATTATAAAAACAATCAGAATCATGTCTTGTGAAGAACCTCCAAAATTTCTCCAAAAGACATATGATTCTGATTTTGTAAGCTGAGCAATCAATTAGCCACAATGAACTTTAAAGGACTACACTTTTTTCACAGTATATGAAAAATAACTTTTTTTTTTAAAATCATGCATGACATTGCTTGAATGACTGCTACAAGCTCAGGCTTCACATGGGAATAAAAAAGACATTTGAAATAGCCTTAACTTATCTATTCAAGCTTCATTGCAGCTGTGAGAGACTTTCCATAAACCAATTAGAGGGAGAAAAGGTCATACAGTAGCCTTGGAGAAAAAGAGATAAAAGCCTGATTGGATTGGTTCATGCTCTAATTTTGACCATCACACTTTTCACTAAGTTATTCAATTGAGCATAGAAGCAGAGAGAAGATGAGACTATGCCCATTTCATTCTGTCTCCGAATGCTGCTGATAAAAAAGAGCAAACTTATCAAAATGGATTGCAAGCGCCCAGATCGCTGTGTTCGTGTGATGTAGAATGTGCCCAAAAGATGAAAATTGATCACAATCTATAATGAAGTTTTGTAAGAATAACAACAACATGAGTTGCTTATCAGTGAAAACAAGGGAAAAGAGGAGTCAGCCGCACGAAGAAAATCCCACGCTGTAATATAAAACTGGTGTAGCCTGCACACACAATGTTTTATGAGAACATCAAGTCAAAGGTTTTTTTTTAAAGTACAGACTTAACACTTACATGTACCTTGATAAATTCAATTACAATTCAAGTAATTAGTCAAAATGTTGCAGCATACAGATTAATAACAACAACAACAAAAAAAACGTACTCCTCTGTGCTGCCCCTTCAGGTGGTGGCGAACAGGGCGACCGCCTATGCCTAAAAACAGGCCTGTTGTTTGAAATGGGTAAACTCTGAAGCCCCTAAGCGAATATGAGCAAAAACGTTTTTAAAGTTCTTAAGTAAGTGCCAGATAACTTCTGTTGAGCAACAGATAATTTTTTTGTGCGCACCAGATATACTTGCATGTACCTTAAAGACAACATTTTGGGAAATACACACATATTTGCTTTCTTGCTGAGAGTTTGATGATAAGATGGATCCCACTCTCATGTCTGTGCATTCATGTTGGAGCTAGAGCACTGGGAGCAGCAGGGGGAAACAGCTAACCTGACCATCTCATCATCTTGGTTACCAGCGGCCAGGCGCAGTGACTTCCTGGAGTCACCACTGGAGAAAGCCAGGGAAGCTGTTTCATTCTGCTCCCAGTCTTTAAGTTAAGCTAAGCTATTTTACTCCCAGTTCTAGCTACTTTGTTAAGGCACAGACATGGGAGTGGTATCGATCTTCATATCAAACTCATGGCAATAAAGTAAAACATATTTCCAACACTGTAATAAATGTAACTGTGGTCAAAACTAGACAATATACATATTGTATTTGCCAAAAATGGGTAAACCACAGAACCCCTAAAGGGACATGAGCAAAATCTTTTTTCTACAAGTTTCTGATGAGCACCAGATAGTTTTTAGTGCCCACCAGAAAAAAAAACATTAAGAGTAATTGACAGCAAAATTCATTTTGTAATATTGTAATAAAATTTTAAAGAATTCTATTATTTTAAGCAAAATAGCAATATGATACGAGCTATTTTCTTCTGGTCAATATCAATCCTTTGTCTTGGAAAAATAAAATCCCAGCTGAAAGGACATTTGATTTTGGTTAGCATATTCTTTAAATGTTAAATGGTGTATCCTTTTCATGTGGGTGACAATCAGTAAACTGCACAGTCCTCGAAGCTGAGGAGCTTTCTTTGTTCTCAGCGTGAAAAGCTCAAAAATCACTCTGCACCTCTTGTTGTTGTGGGAGCATAATCTGCTTTGTTGCCTTGAATGCAGAAAGAAAATAAAGGATTTTCCATTGATGCAGAGAATTAGGACCATTAGGTCTCATTAAGAGACTCGATCAGAGCCCGCTTGTGTGCTTTTCTTGCTCTTCTTTGAGCTTGCTAGGGAGATAGTGATCGTTACAAAGAGAAGCACATTTATTCTTTCTGTCAGCCACTAAGACACAGTGGATGCTGCCAATGAATCTCTGATTTCTGAAGCCACTGAGGTGGGGACATTTCCAAAAAAAGCACCTAGCAAATCATGCTTGTGCTACTTCTGCTGTTCTTGTTGTTGTTGTTGCACCACAGGAAGAAAGAAATAGAGAGGGAGATCAAGGAGAAAGAGGTGGGAACAGAGTATCCATTTGATCTTTTTTTTTTTTTAAATTGATCAGCATCACAGAAAGCCTTTTGAATGCAAAATAAGATGTATGACTTCTGCATGTGCAGCCATTTTTATTCATGACTGTGAAAACACCAAAAAAGCTTTATATTGCCTTTTTTATAAGCAAAGAGTCTGCATTTCTTTTGCATGCTCCTCTTTTGCACAATGCTAGGTCTAAATGTAAAAAGTGGAACTTCACTGTGTGGTATCGTATTAAACTTACTCCTCAGCTCTCTTGGCTGCTGTTCTCTTTGTATCTATACCAGCATTGCTACACTATAAATATCCTCAGAAAAGCGAGGTAATAAAACTGTCAGGATTTTGCAATGGAGAATGATGCCTTTGCTGTTAAGTTTCTCCATTGGTCTGATGTATCATTGAGGTTGAGCTCTCATTATAAATTCGGAAGATTATAGGCCCTAACTCTCTCAAAGGAGGGAACTGTCTGCACTTCTTGGATCAGGTGTATTTCAGCAGCATAGAGACTTGCTGGCAGTTGAACAGGGACATATCTATCCTCTTTTCCGTTTCTCTGACCGTCCTCCTTCTCTTTCTCTGTTCTCTTTACTCTTACCATCTTTCCCCTCTTGGCCATTTTCCTGCCCCCTATCTCTATTGCCTGCCTTCATTTCTTTCATGCTGTCTGAAAGTTCAAGGCTTTCATTGACATTACTGAGTCTCACCAGACTCTGAGAACCACTGGAGTTGAGTCTTCCAATCCCGAAGCTCACATCTCTTCTCAATTAAATCTGGCACCTTAGCTGCAGACTGTGATGGCTTTGGTGGTCAATTAAAAGGATTTGGTCCTTTATAGCAGTGTACGGAGTTGGAGGTAGAAACAGCTGGTGTTTCACTTTGATTTAAGTGAATATGATATATAAACATTTTGTCGTTTTTTCCTGGGCTTTTTATTTCACATTTCTTTTGGCATAGCATTTTAATTATATACTTTACATAGTCACATGTGAGCCACAGCAGTAAAACACAAGCCAGCACTGATATTGGTGATCAGTAATGATGCACAAGGCGACAGATAGCATAGGAACAATAGACCTCAACAAAAGTAAATCACCAATAATCTCAGCAAAGAATACCCTTATTAAGTAAGATATGCATAAGTATTAAATAAAATGTATCAATTCATAAATATGGGTTAGGGGCTTATGCAATGCAATGCAACCACACCCCATTCATATGTTTTGTGTTTTGGTCTGATGTTTGGTTTGGAGTTGAATGGGGAAAGGTTTATGACAGTGGAAATGGCAGACTAAAGAAAATATCCTCTCATGGACAGTAAGAAAGCCTATGGCAATTGCCATCAAATGAACAATGGCTTTTCTTCAGTAATTAGAAAAAGGATTTACTAAAGGTATTCACTCAATATTTTTGTTGTGCAAACAAGAGTACTGATTTGAAATTTCCTGATGCACCATTACTTTATCACAACATTAGATCGCTAAAAATAATCCAACAATCACTGGCATTGTTTCAGAAACAAGAGTCTACAGCCATGCAAGCAGCTCTGTGAGACCGTACTGCAGTACAAGTTGTTAATATTCATCCAGACTGACACATGACTGTCGGAACCAAATTTCACAGAAATGAATCCACTAGCTGTGGAAACACTTAACTCTGAACCAAAAAGGCCAACCTCCTGGTGGTGCTAGAGGAAATATCAGAGGATTGCCAGAGTCATTAAGATACATCCTCTGGAGAACATGGTGATGCTAGAGTCACCAAAGTCATTAGGATACATCATGTGGGAACCATGAATGTCTGTATCATCAGCTGGGGACCATGGATATTTGTAACCAATTCCTTAGCAATCCACCCAATAGATGTTGAAATATTTCAGTCTCGACCAAAGTGGTGGATCAACCGACCAACACTGCCATCCATACAGCCACACTGTTAAAAATCTCAGGCACATTAGTTGTTGTTAGTTGTTTGACAGGTGGATAAGACTCATGAATGTATTACTGAGTATAACATTGTTTAGGTTATTCAAACATGGTGGCCATTTCAATTTCCTATTGTCATGTCCTGCTCTGCTTTTTAGTTCCGGTTTTCCTTAGTTTCATGTTTTTTTATCGATGTTTCCTGTTTTATTTTGTATTTCTCCTCCCCTCCATGTGTCTTGTAGTTTTACTTCTTGCCTTTGTTTGTTTTTCCCGTCAGTTTTGATTGTTTCACCTGTGTCTTGTTATCTCCCCTCACCTGAGTGTGTTTAAGTATGTGTGCTTCCTTTGTTCTTTGTTAGATCGTCTTTATATCTCGTGTCAAGCGTCCCAACCTTGTTCTGGTATTTTGTTCTCTCCTGGTGTTTTTGATCTTTTTTTTTCTCTGGACCTTGCCCGTTGTTTGGACTCCTTGGATTCGCCTGCCTCACCATGCAGTAAGCATTGTACCTTTTGTTCAATAAATATAACTAAACTGCTCAGCTCTGCTCCTACATCTGCATTTAGGTCCTACACCTGCCTTCCTGGTTCCCCAGCTTGACATACACACAACACCTATGGCTGCTCGCTTCTTTGCTCATAACAAATTAGTATTAGTGTGTCTTTTGTGTTGTTGCTCCCTTCAGCTGTGTGAAAAGTGGGGTAAAATGTTGGTAATGCAAGGCTTGCACTGATGTATTACCAGGACAAATACAATAAATGGTATGCCATCTGACAATGAGTGACAGCAGTTAGTTATCATCAGCTGTTCCTGATCCAGTCCATTTTGGAAAGACAAGGCTCAGCTTAATTGTAGCATCATACCCTCCCTCATGGCAGATAATGAAAGCAGGTGGGGATGGAAGTCCACTCAGCTGATCCACTCTCCAGCAACAAACCACAACATTCAATTGTATTTATTTATTTATATAGTGCCAATTCATAACATAAGTTATCTCATTGCACTTTTCCTATAGAGCAGGTCTAGACCGTACTCTTTATAATATTATTTACAGAGACCCAACAAATCCCACCATGAGCAAGCATTTGGCGACAGTGGCAAGAAAAAAACTTCCTTTAAGAGGCAGAAACCTTGGACAGAACCAGACTCAATGGTGGGTGGCCATCCACCGCTGCCGTGTTAGGTAAACATAAAGCAGCATTCAAAAGATAGTGGTTGTTGTTTCACAGAATCACAAACTGGACTTTAAATCAGTGTGGTTTGGATCTTGCAAGTTGTTATGACCAGAATTTGATTTTGTGAAGTTGCAAATCATACATTTTTAAAAGGTGACCTGGAGTGAGTGCACTTAGTCTCTTACATCTTGAGTGTGGAAACAGCCTCATGCAACCACACACACACACACACACACACACACACTGGCAGGCATATGAACAGTGAATGCTCACAGAAAGACTTGTACATGAATGCATAGACCACAAATCTTTGACGATTTGCCAGGAGACAAACTTTGCCTTCAAAACACAAATATCTGTCTGTCTGAGAAAAAAGAAATATTGTCATGCATTTCATGCATTTTATGTTTAGCTACTAAAAATAAGTGCTAAAATACTGGCTGTCAGCCCAAAGGGGTTTGTTGAATTATGGTAAACACAAGAGAGCTATGTGTTCAGGAGAAAACAAACAAAACATTTAATATAGCTAGTGGGAAAAAAAAACTCAGAGCCATGAATCCTCATGTCTTTATATGACACAGGAGATATGAAGCACAACTTGTTTTCCTATAAACCCAAGGAAACAGCAATTTATGTTCATTGTGAAAATCAATTAAACAAAGCCGCTGGACCATGAAATCTAGGAAGTGCACATTTTTAAACTTACGTCATGTTTGGAAATGTGTTCTGTCTTGCCATGAACTGAAACAGAGCTGCAATTCCCCCTAAAATCAATGATTCATTTAGGTTTTCATTTCTGATACTTGCCACTGCACTTGAACTGCTCGATTCTGCAATGTTGCAGAGTGCATTTGTAATCAAATCTAACCTGCTTTTATACACTGTTAGAAAGAGCAAGACTTTTTTTATCTATTCATTCAGTTCATGATTTCTATATACAATAAATGAAAGCAAATATTGCTGTAATTCAACCAGTGTATCACATAATACTATCAAGTTGCTGTGCACATATATGGCACAGAAGCATCTCTGTGGATATTGCCATTTCAGTCCGATGGCAACAGTAAATTGAACAAAACGTTACAGTGCCTCATGATTGTATTTCCCAGAACTAAAGCAAACTGTAAGAGATTACAGCAAAACAAGTCTTTCAGTATACAAGCATTATAGTGCAACTGTCAAACACAACCTTTTAAAGCCTGTGAACCACAATAGCCACACAGATTTCAAAACAAAATAACCTCCATTCACATCTGCCATGTTCACAGAGGATGTGCAACTTCAGAATTTAGATATGCTACACTATGAGGTTGATATTTGGGGTTTTGAGAGGCATTTCTTAGTCCACTAATCCACTATTGGATGGATTGTCATGAAAGGTGGTACAGATACCCATGTTCCCCTTACAAAAAGTTACAGTAACTTTGCTCTATCTATATATCTCCATCATCAGCTCCACATGTTGATTTGTCCAGTGCCTTAGTTTATGACCAAATATAACCTGCCAAACTAATGATAATCCCATCAGCCTCAACTGTACTTTGTGCTTAGTGTTAATTAGCAAATGGTATCATGCTAGCACGCTAAACTAAGATGGTTAACAAGGTAAACATACCTGTACAACATAGACACGTTAGCATTGTCATTGTGAACATGATAGCATGCTGATATTAGCATTTAGTTAAAAGCACTGCTGTACCGCCTCAGCCTCACGCTAGCATAGCTATAAACTTAAAACTAACAAACTAAAACTTATCTTTTTCTTAAATAAAGTTGTGTTTGATCAAATGACCACAAACTAAATGACACTCCAACCTGGTTCCAGGTACTATTCCAGCAAAGGAGTATTGGTTGGTCTCTGGGTCTGGGTGCCTGGGCGTATGATGATTCTGCCCTATATGGTCTGCTGTTTGCACTGTAATTAATGGGAATAGGGCAAATACAAAATGCATAGAGGGCATTACGCGGTGGGTGAGGGTGGGGTTCAATAGGAGCCCAACTGCAAATCAATGCTCTGGGGCCCTCTAACAGGTTAATCTGGCCATAACATGGATGACCCTGCCCACATATTTTTATGGTTTGGGCTAGGGTTACTTTGAAACATTGGTGTGCTTTCAACTTTGTAGCTGCAGTTTGGGGATGACCCTTTCCTGTTTCAACATGCCAGTGCCGCTGTGCACAAAATAGCATGCTTTTCCTTGATCACATAACTATTAATCACAATATATTGTTTCATTTTTATGCAGATGATACACAATTATATCTGATTCGTGAAGTCTGGATGCCCTGAAAGACTGGTATGGTTGTCATCAAACATTAAGTGTTGGATGTCTTGTAACTTTTGCCATCTTAGCAAGGCTAAGACCAAAATAATTATATTTACCCCACACAGCCTGACAGTTAAAATTAATGGAAAACTTGGCGTCATACCAACCAATACCAACCTGTGGTGTGCTATCTTGACCAAGTCTCCCTTGAAAAGGAGATTTTAAACTCAAGGGATTTCCTGGTTAAATAAAGATTAATAAAAAATAAAATAAAACGACTCTAAAACTGAACCAGAGATGCCAACTCAGTGTTTGAGATGTTCCAATAAAATTGAATGGTAATGGTATCGAGTATTGAATGCAGCACTTAAGTCTAACAGAACTAAAACTGAAGATTTTCCAACATTAGCGGCAACCAGCTGATCATTCATCACTTTTAGGAGTGTAGTCTCTATACTGTGGTTTGCCCTAAATCCAGACTGAAATGTCTCAAAGAGTGTTTAGATGTCCATATACTTTTGGCCATATAGTGTAGGTAGGAGCAGCACATCATTAGGTAATTCCCTAAAAACCTCAAGCCTCCGATAGTTCTAGATGGGCAGATATTCCACAATCCATAATACACTTGATGAATTAAAATGGCAGGGTGCCCATTTAAAAATCCTTCCTTAAAAAAAAATCCTTAAAAGTCCACAGACCACACAGAGAGAACAAGTTACTGATGATCAGACATCACAGAGATATTGGACAGGCTGTGCGTATGAATTAACGGAAATATACTTACAGTTTTTACACATTATAAATAAAAATACAATTGTACTAGAGTGCACCTGTAAAACTTCCTTCTTCTATCGGTCTGGATATAAAAAATTATATGTCTTTAGGCTGTAAAAATCTAAATGTATCAACTAACATTTTCATTGCTTACACCGGTACGGTGTAGTTTATTCTTCTATTCTTGATGTCAGTATTAGTATTTATTTTATTGACATGTTAGATTTGTTTCCAGTGAGTTATTTTTTTAAAAAGCAATTAAATTTAAAAAGCAATGCCTATAATATAGCCAAAGAAAAGTTACTTTTTACTAAATTTAAGTTTATTAAAAAACATTTATCTGCACCTTTATTTCTGTTTACAATCATTTCCATAATTAAGTTAAGAAATTACCAATGTGTATGGGAACTGACAAAAAAGGTAATGCTAAAAATGTATTATTGGGTGCACCTAAATTATCTGCTGGTGCATCTAAATGAAAAAGTTAGGAGAACCAGTGCCACCAATGTAAAAAGTTATTCTGGAGTCCTGCTAAGGGTAGTGCAGCTTTCACCCAATTTCAACAAGTCATACAATGCAGTACAGTATGAGCATGATTATTGGTGTTCAAGCTGTGTTTTTTCCTTGTTCATTTGATTGTCCATTAGTTAGTTCATGTGTGATTCAAGGCTCACCATTTTCTTTCTTTTCATTATGATAAATCTAGACTCTGCAAACCAGCAGCTCTGTGCTGTTGAAGGTCATCATCTACTGTATTTACATATAAATCCGTCTCCTGTTTGAAATGTTTCCATTTGTTGGAGAAAATTAGTTATATTTAGTATATTGAGTATCTGTCCTGCTGCATTTCAGCGCTGTTGGCCTGCTCTGTTAGAGGAGTCTGTCAGGGGCTGAAGCAGCCAGTGACCTTTCGTACAGCCAACACACGTGGCAGCCTCCAGTCACCTCTTCAGCTTTAACTTGGCATGTGAAGACTCCGCTGAAGGCTCCCCGACACCCACCAGCTCCAGCACATCGCTCTTTGGATGCACATGACAAATAAAATACACACTTGTTTGTTCACATGCACTATCACACAATAAAACCACACAAAGCTGTTTCAACATCCTGCCAACCTTATGTACACAGTCTCATGTCTCCCTCTTTTCCTTTCCCTCTGCTCTTCTATCTCTCCCCTTTTTTCACACAGTCACATGCAAACACACTCAGTGGATCAATCGCCTCAGATTGGATTGATGGCCCGCAGGCCTTCTGCTGACTAAGGCATTGCCAAATATGGTGAGTTATTGGGAAATTATGCTTAGCTGCCACTCTATCTGAGATGGTGATCCACTCTGTCAATCCTGATCTTTAGCTGCTGTCACCGTAGTACCACCCAGCCTCGGTGACCTGACGCTGCATGTGAAGACAGAGCAGATGTCACTACGGTTGTGATAAATGCATCCCAATGAGTTCAGTCTTAGGTTAGGTTACATTTTCTAGATGAATTTTAGTCTGAATTAGGTGCAGGAAAATAGAGCACATGGATATTGAATAATTGGAAATAGAACGGCCGACATTGTCCAGTTTCTGGCAGAAATGGTGAAAGAAAAAGAAAACAAATGCCTGTGTGTGGTCAGGGGTTAGTGAAACAAAGGCACACAGAATTTCTCTTTCCCTTCATGCTGGACATTTCCATATGTCCCCATTGCTCTCCTACCCATCCATCACATTTCACTCTGGGCAAGACAGCTGTCTAGGGCTGAAGCATATTCACAGTTCAGCAGTCCATCAAATTGCACCAAATACAGTAATTCTTCAGTCAAGCTGGAGCAGGGGGTGGAGGGGTGGGAGGCAAAAAGCATCAAGGAGGCAGAGTTGTGTTGGTGAAGCCTGCCAACTTTAACTCTTTGAACACCAGGTGGTTTTATGACATGGTCACTTTGTATTCAACCTTTAAGTCCTCTAAAAACAGCAAACGTCATTTCCTATTTAAGTTCACCTGGTTGCGTGAATGCAGTTTTGAGAGTGAATTCTATAGGCAAGACTAGAGTTTGCCCTAGATACATACAATATACAGTATATGGTTACTTTCAAACATCGAAAATAAGCAGTATGAGAATAGGTTAAGGCTTGAAAATGGGCTAAAACAAAAGGGTTATTGACTCCGTACTATAAAATCTAATGCCACATTTAGTATGAAATCAGTGTCATTGTTGAGAGTAGAGTAAACTAATTATAGGAACATATTCCATAATTTTTATTTTGAGAGAGTTGTTTACAAATCAATTAGAGGACTTAGGGGAATTAGAGAACGCAATTATTTTTATTATTATTATTATTCACAAATGGTTTACTTTTTCTCTTTTTAAACTTGTTCTTTAAAAAGCAACATGAAACGTGCATTGATCAATGAATTGTTCTTAATATTAATGATAATTATAATAATAAGTGTATGTGAGATAACTTGGTAAACTTGAAAATTCAGAAGATGTTTTATTTAAAACAAGAAATATCTGCTGTTACGTGTAGATCTTGAGTGACACGGGATGGTGAGGTACAACTAGACTAGTGGATAACAACATCCCACTAACTCCACACACTCAGGCATCAGGGTTTGGTATGTTGTAGTGATCCATATTATGTCTTTGATGCTTTGAAGAGGCCTCTGTAATCTGTTGTGTTGGATTGTTTTATAGCATATTCCATCCACTATCAAGCAAATCACCTATTGATGTGATTGCAACTAGGATATCTTTTTTTAATTAAACTTTATACCAAACACAAATATAAAAAAGGTTAAAGTAATTAATACAATATTTATATATATATATTATATATGATATATATATTTTTATTTTACAATATCATATGTGCTTTTATTAAGACACAAGTAAGGCTTATTCAGTTTTTATCATCAAAGACAAACTACTTTAGTTGATGCCCTGTGAAATGCTGTTAAACTCAAGTAAATGTCACACAAGAAAGAAACACAAGGACTTGTGGTACTGCAAGTACAGGACAAGGGCATAGGTCTGGTTTCAGAATTTGGGAGGGTGCAATGGAGTAAAAAAACAAACAAGAAACTGTAGTGTTAATGCACTAACCCTTCTTGTCAGTTTCCATGACAGAGACCTCATACATTATGATAGATTATGTATTATTTTCATCTTTACTACAAAAGAACACTGTCCTTCACTGTCTTATTTTTGGCTGATGTTTGATTCTAGCATCTTTTCAGAAGAATATTAACTGGAAGTAAGAATATATTTTAAACATTTTTTTACCGAAATACATGCCGAGGAGGTGGGTCCCCAGACGAAATTATACCCTTGGTACACTATTAGTAGATGCCACACAAGATTGCTTTATGATTGATATGCATTTAGTATGCAACCCCTAAGATGCATTTTGCCGTCATTTAGTGGCAGCACAAAAGGGTACACCAAAAGGACATAGTGGCTTGGATCCAGATCCAGGATGTAGAACACAGACAAACGTAGAGCAAAATCATTTCTTTTCTCAGTTCTTCCTATAAAATATGACCACTATTATCTAAAGGACAGTGGTCCTGCAGAAACATATTCCAAATGTCACTTTAAAACATGAGGTACGACCATTTCATTTCCTACAAATATAACTGTATCCGTGTGAGAGGTTTATTGTGCTGAGCTCTTTTTCCCCCCTTTCTTTCCCCTTTGAGAAGTTTATGACTTTTTGGAACGGCTTGGATTTGAATGAGCCTTTGTTCTCTCTTGGGCTTGTTGATTCTTCACTTGAGAGTGCCTTGTTAACCCACTCAGTGAGCACACAAGAGCACTTTATTTAATGCATGGAGGTGGCACCTAGCCAGCTGCTGCACATTTTTATATTATGGCAGGCTTCACTCAAATCCTCTCTATTTAAAGGCAGCCAGCTTCCACTCTGGCACTTACTCATTATGTTGTGATCAACCTGTGGCAATCTTCTTCACCGTGGCTTGTCCCTCTTTTCTCTCTCAAGACAGATTGAAGCATCCTCATGAATGCAAATGAAAAGCAGATTATATGATAGCAACACCTTATTAATGGGGCTCTTCTCTTTTCTATATTTTAAGGACACTTCAACATGTGGACTGGGGGAAGCTGGGATGGAACCACCAACTTTCTGATTAGTGGGCGACCCGCTCTACCACTAGCTACCCCCGGTGTATCCTTTGCGGAAGTCTTGTCGGCACTTGTCATGCACAAGAGGCGTGACACACAGCTGGGATATACAAACCATCCATGGTGGGACTCTAAAGTGATCCTTTTGTATTCACAAGTTGCACTGATTATTTAAGATGATCAAATGCGCGTTCAAACATTCTGCCCTTCACTGTTTTTGTAGCGCTTTGGAAGGCGCTGTTCTAACCGCATTTCACCTTGATATCAATTATGTTTTTATCAGTTACACCCAATTTAACTTCTATAATCGGAACTTGATGTTTACAAGTGCAAAAGGCTGCTAACGTCAAATTATAATATCAACAAGAACATTCTCTTCTCAGCACCAATTTGCTGTATTTCATGCTGTCATATAATAGTCAATTTCCTAGTATGTAGTCTGAAGATGTCATTCCAAAAGTATAGTCCTGTGACCACAGTTGCAATTGGTGCTGTAGCTACATTTGAGATCAATTTTACTTTGTCATTTCATACAGGGACTAATGAAGAAACGCTCACCCTCATCAGGGGGAGGTCTGAAAGTAGATAGACATGATATGTTTGTGTGTAGGCCTATATAATATACTGATTATATAACACTCAATCATATAATATACTGTATGCCATTTTATTTGTATAGTACTTTTCATACAAACATTATGGGTGCTGCTATAACAAAAGAATGGACAGATGAAGCAGCTGTGCCACATGTCATATTTAATTAACGTTGCTTAAAATTGACGGCTCGGAAGCAAGGATGTCTCATTTTGTTAAATGCCTGTTGCCTCGACACCTCTCTCCTTGAGTCTCTTCCTTGCCTCCTCCACTCCCGTCTGTGGTGGGAGGGATTATGAAGGGAGGAGAGGAGCGATGAGAGGAATTGAGGAGGTGCAAACTGAGAAATAAGAGAGGCCTTTGCGGTTTCAGTCTTCTACCTGCATTCCTACCTTATTATGGTGGAACTGTTTGCATGCCCCGTTTACCCTGGGAGCTGTGTTGTCAGGGGCAATAGCTCCTAGTAGGTTCTCATAAAACAAATTGGTCCCAGCTAGTTGATTCATAGACCCCTATAAAGCTTGAGTAGGAAAGAGTGACCACACCAGGACTCCCTTTTGGAGCCAGGGTAGCTCACAGGTGAGCACCTAGTGGTGGGGCCCAGGGGTTGCGTTAACCAAATATTTTCTACCATGTAGGGTCACCACCCGCAAGGATAGGTGTACAGCCTGGTGCATAGCCAGTCAGGTGGCAGGCAGAGGTGGAAGCCTTGGTGGATTTACAATATGGTTATTGTGATGGTGGAATTTCTCTGGTGGGGAAGGAGCCGGATTCAGTGTAGTTCTATGGAGCCAAACTCCTGGCTAGGAGTTTGACTGTCCTCCTTTCGGAGGTTTGTCCAGAGTGAGAGGCAAAGACAAAAGCATTGACTGCTGTCTTAGCTGAGCCAGGGAAGTTATACCCATCTCTCTGGCAGAGGTCACTGAGGTAGTTTAAAGGCTCCAGATGCTAGTGGTGGAAGAGATTTGCCCTGAGAAGACTCTCTGTACAAAATTGAGTAGTCTTTCATTTTCATTCATTCACTAGAACTACACCAGAAGAAGAGTGAGCAAAGTGACATCAAATGTTGACAAAAACATAATTTCAAAGAATAAATGTCCAATTATTGTTTCAATACCAGGAAGGTGTTGCATTACTCATTGTGAAATGAGATGCTATTTGTCATGCAAAGAAACAAACAAAGACAGCAGTCTGGACAATGAATACAGATTACATCTGAAATATTAGTACAGTTAATTAACTCCAAATCATGGTCGGGTAAACAGTAAGGCAGTTTTGGAATATCAGCCACTGGCTTTAAATGAATGTGTCAAACTGACAGTACTTTCCTACCTTTTCAAATTTAATGGAAACATTTGAAACTGGCACTGGCGATGACTAGAATTACAAGTCGTTTCATAGAAAGAAGATCATGCTGGAAAATGAAATGTCAACACAAACACTGTGACACCACCTGAGACTCATAACTTTTAGTCAGATGTTAAAGTTTGCAAAGTTAACCTACTTTCCTCCCAATAGTTTACGCGACTCACATACTTTCAGAATTGTGAATCTCAATGAACAGCATTTAAACATATATAAAAGAGAGGGAGGAAAACACTCCCGGATTTTGAGAGCTAGCGAGTCACTGCCTGTAATGTTTTATTAATGCTGCCTCTCTGCCTGAGGGGTAAATGTTTCTTTTCCAGTGCCACACATCCACTTTAAGAAATCAATCATTCTGCTCACTAATGGCAGATCATCTGTGCTGGCAGGCTAGCAACATCTTTTCAAACCCCCATCACTGAGCTTTTGCACTCTGATCAAAAACTGCAGATTAAAAGAGAATAGCATGATGGACCTATAAACCTTTTCTTTTTTGCAAGGGCTGTGGGGGAACGGGATGACGACGACTACAAAAAGATTTTCTGCTGAGTAAATAGCAGCTCTGTGAAGGAAATGCCAGCAACAATCACTAGATCTTGTCAAATGAATGTCTGAATTATCTTTTTGGGCTCAAAATGGTTCTAGTGATATCATTACACTGGCTTACCCTTTAGGACAGACTCCTTCTAAGAGACCAAAAGGTTTTTTGAGTGACTTTGTCATGTTAGAAAATGTGTAACTGACCGACGTACAGGAGAAAGTTATCACACAACACACAAATCACGAAAGTTGCTTTGCCAAATGAAAGAGGTGAGCAACCATCATCTACAGCAGAGGTTCCCCTTTTATGAATCATCACTACCCTCACTAGCATCTCCCCGACACTACCTAGCCCCTCCCACTTCTGACTCAATGGAGAGATGCATGGATGAGATACGAGGGTGGAGGAATTCTCACAGCTCTTTTCTGCCAAATGAGATTCTTGCTCAGACATGCATCATTTTATAGTGACATCATTTCCTTTGACGTGTTGCACAGCTGTATCACTTGTTACTGGGCTGCAACAGATTGAACTCTATCATTTGTAGTCTTTGAGCCTGTTTTTTATGTGGACCTATAGATGGGCCTCTGTGATTTTGGATGCTGTGTCACTATACAATTATCATCAAAGTCTTTTCTTCACTTGATTCTTTGCCTCCCATTGACAAAAATCACACATTTCCCCCTAAAATTTAAATGTTTGATGTGCAAGGTTCCTTGGATTTATTCTTGCCTCACCACTAAGGACTGTGTGAATAAAGCTCAATTAAATCATTATGTGTACTATATAGTAATGATGAATGAAAATAATGTTTGTAATTGTATTTCACACACTCAAATGGATATAACCACAACCGCTTCTAGCCATTAATTAATGGACTTATTCTTTATTTAGCACATTAGGCATATTAAAAATTATTTCCATTCAGAAAATTACAGATGCGATACAAATTTCAGTTGGCTATTTAATCATCCTTTTACAGTTGATGCCTTTTAATTGATTAATCAAGCATTGTTATTTGTTCATAGATTTTTGTTTGAAATGATACAATTATTCATTCATTTATATAGACCCAGCTGGCCTGTATTGGCCATAAGTGAGGGAAATAGGAGGATAAAAGAACTGTGAGGGCAACACTGAGGGTTGACAGGTGGCTGACCAATTGGTGTTAAGATGTAAAAAATTAGCATCCAAACTTGCCTGATATCAGACAGAATTGTCAACTCGTTACACTCCATTTCCATCTTCAGTCTGATATTGCCTCCACTCTAACCGATTTCTGTGGGGAAGGGGGAATCGATTTTCCCTAAAACCCACCGCAGAACACTGCTCAAACTGGCCTTCTCACTATAATAATCATTGTACTGTGCGTTTCCCTTATATCCTTGTGTTACTGTTTTTTCCTGCTCTTTCAAGACCTTCCCAGAATTTCGCTCTTACTCTGGTGTACCTGTATGTTACAATGTTTAAATATTTGTGGGATTTTTGGCTGATGTGCTGAGGTAAGCCTACTGTCTCATTTCCGGTCACCAGTGTTTGTGTGTTACTAGTAGTGTATTTTTGTTTGATTCTTCATTACAATGACAATCTGCAATTCATTTAAACGTACACTAGTTCTTTTCAAGCAATCATAGCTCTCTCCTTCTTTAATGACTTTACGACAGTTTTGCTAGCTACCATTCTTTAGCTTAGCAGTTAGCAATGGCTTCTCTTTCTCCCTTTCCTTCTCCTGCTCTCTTCTGCTAGCTTTAGCTATTCCTCTGCCTCCTGTAGTGATAATGGTACATGTAATAAATGTAGTTTATTTGTAGTATTGGAGGTCAGGCTTAGTAAATTGGAAACGCAGTTCCACACCATGGGAACTCAATCATTAGCTGCTGTAGTTAGCCAGCCCCTAGTCACTGGTGCGGACCGACCAAATAGTCAAATGTATTCCTGGGGCCAGAGCAGGCGACGTTGAATCTTATTTAAAATTGCTGGCTAAGGATAAGAGTAAATACAGTAAGGTTATTATTCACGTTGGCGGTAATGACTCCCGATTACGCCAATCGGAGGTCACTAAAGTTAATATTGAGTAGGTGTGTACATATGCAACAAAGACAGTAGTTTTCTCTGGGCCCCTGCCAAATCTGACCAGTGAGGACATGTTTAGCCGCATGTCTTCATTCTGCCGCTGGCTGTCGTGGTGTCCAGCAAACGATGTGGGCTTTGTAGACTTTCTGGGGAAGACCTGGTCTGATTAGAAGAGACGGCGTTCATCCCACTTTGAATGGAGCAGCTCTCATATCTAGAAATCTGGCCGACTTGAGTGAACGATTGAATATCAGAGTATCATATTGACTTATTTTGTATTACTGAAACCTGGCTTGGTCATGAAGAATATGTTAGCCTAAACGAATCGACTCCGTCCAGTCATATTAATATTCACATTCCTCGAGGCACCGGCTGAGGAGGTGGAGTTCCAGCCATCTTCAACTCAAGCCTATTAATCAACCCTAAACCTAAACTAAATAGTACTCATTCAAAAGTCTTGTTCTCAGTCTTTCACATCCAACCTGGAAAACACAGCCAATTCTGTTTGTTATAGTGTACCACACCTGGTCCTTATTCTGAATATTTACCTGAATTCTCAGTTTTTATCTTAAGTGTAGTCCTTAAAACAGATAAAGTAATTATTGTATATTAAAAATGATAGTCGTACTGTGTTTATCACATTATTGGATTCGAATGGCTTTTGTCAGAGTGTACATAAACCCACCCATTGTTTTAACCACACCCTCGACCTTGTTCTAGTATATGGCATTGAAATTGAACATGTAATGGTCTTTCCACAGAATCCTTCATTATTTGACCATTATTTAATAACTTCTGAACTCCTATTACTGGACTACATGCCATTAGGCAAAAACTCCTACTATAGATGTCTATCTGATAGTGCTGTAGCTAAGTTTAAGGAAGCGATTCCATCTGCATTTAATTAAATGCTATGTCTCAATATAACAGAGGACTCCTATGCTAACTTCAGCCCCTCTAAAATTGACCAGCTTGTTGATAGTGCTGCAGGCTCCCTGCAAACAACACTCGATTCTATCACCCCTCTAAAAAAGAAGATAATAAAACAAAGAAGGTTAGCTCCATGGTATAACCCCCAAACCTGCAAATTAAAACAAACATCGCGAAAACTTGAAATGAAATGGCATTCCAACAATCTGGAAGAATCTCGTTTAGTCTGGCAAGATAGTCTTAAAACATACAGGAAAGCCCTTTGTAATGCCAGAGCAGCCTACTACTTATCATTAAGAGAGGAAAATAAAAACCAACCCAGGTTTCTTTTCAGCACTGTAGCCAGCTGACAGAGAGTCATAGCTCTATTGAGCCATGTATTCCTCTAGCCCTCAGTAGCAACGCCTTCATGAGCTTCTTTAATGATAAAATTTTAACTATTAGAGAAAAAATACATCACGTCCTGCCCTCAACTGGTACCGATTTATCTTCAAACACAGGAATATTAGAAAAAGCTGTAAAACCTGATATATATTTAGTCTGCTTTTCTCTTATCGACCTTCTTCAACTAACTGTAATTAAACCTCTTCTTAAAAAGCCCACTCTTTTAGCCAACTATAGACCTATATCTAACCTTCCCTTTCCCTCTAAGATCCTTGAGAAAGCAGTTGCCAGTCAGTTGTGTGACTTTCTAAATAACAATAGTTTATTTGAGGAATTTCAGTCAGGATTTAGAGTGCATCATAGCACAGAGACAGCACTGGTGAAAATTACAAATTACCTTTTAATTGCATCAGACAATGGACTTGGCCCCAAACACCTCTGAGACACATTATCTAGAGATACAGTTAGTCTAGATGGCATTGCCCTGGCCTCCAGCACCACCGTAAGGAACCTCTGAGTTATCTGTGATCAGGATTTATCCTTTAACTCCCACATGAAACAAACTTCAAGGACTGCCTTCTTTCACCTGTGTAACATTGCAAAAATCAGGCACATCTGAAAAACTTGTCCATGCATTTGTTATTTCTAGGCTGGATTATTGCAATTTCTTATTATCAGGCTGCTCGAATAAGTCCCTTATGACTCTCCAGTCGATCCAGAATGCTGCGGCACGTGTACTGACAGGAACCAGGAAAAGAGATCATATTTCTTCAATATTAGCTTCTCTGCACTGGCTCTCTGTAAAATCCAAAATAGAATTTAAAATCCTTCTATTCACCTACAAAGTTCTTAATGGTCAGGCACCATTGTATCTTAAAGGACACATAATGCAGGGTTACTTGTGGTTCCTAGAGACTCCAAAAGTAGAATGGGAGCCAGAGCCTTCAGTTATCAAGCTCCTCTCCTGTGGAATCAGGTCCCATATTGGGTTCGGGAAGCAGACACCATCTCCACATTTAAGAGTAGGCTTAAGACTTTCCTCTTTGATAAAGTTTATAGTTGGGGCTGGCTTGACTGCCGGGAGACTTCCCATGATGCACTGAGCGCCTCTCTCCTCCTCTCCCTCTCCATCTGTATGCATTTTTATCCCATTAATGCATGTTACTAACTCGACAACTTCACTCTCCTGTAGTTTTGTGCTTTCTCGTCTCTCTCCTCTCTCCTTCTGTCGCTTTCAGCAGGTATTTCTGCCTCCGGAGCTGTAGAGTCTGGATCTGTGATTGTGGGCCACCTGCTGCCCCCATGTTCCTGCTCGACAACTGCTACTACAATTGTTATTATTAGTCTTATTACTATTATTACCATTATTATTCCTATCACTATCATTCCTATTATTATTACTTTATTAAAATTAATGCTACCACTACAATTACATTATTATTATTTTAAAATTCTAGGTGGAATTTGCATTGTGCCCACCCAACTGGCAGCGGCAGATGGCCGCCCACCTTGAGTCTGGTTCTGGGGATTAACCAATCACTAGAGACCAACGTATCCACCTGAATCTAACATCATCAATTCGACACTGATGCATAGCCATACCAACATATTAGTTTTGCCAGGGCTTTAAGAGTGGAGCATAGAAAAGTAAAAAAATACTTACTTTTAATCAATTTAGAACAGCATATAGCAGATAGCAGCATCTATCTTGTCTATAGTGGTCCCCATTCTGGCACACAGCTTGACAACAGCTTGACAACAGCGTTAGTCCGGTCCATGGCGCTGAATGGCTAATCGTTAACAGTCCCCCTGTAGCGCTCATTGGAGGTTTGTTGTAATGCATGACCAAGTCAGAGGTACTGCCACTGGGAATTGCACCCCAGCTCATGGAGGGGTGAATAAGTGTCCCTGCCCTGCCTGTACACTTTCAGCCTTCAAACTAGATTGTTGTGGATGGTGTGGTTAAGCTTATAGCTGAGGAGACTCTAGAGTACATCCAGGAACAAAGCTGACACAAAAATGAAAAATAACATTCCAAAACTGATGGGCCACCAAAAAAAAAAAAGAACTCTCAGCCATCCACAGGAGGACGTAGATTAGCTGCCAGTAGCCAATTTCCTGAGTGTGAGAAAGATTCAAGACAGAAAATGCCAAATACATTTTTTAGACTCTAATAATCCTAAACTATTATACATTACATAGTTTTATGGCATTGGCATCATTAAAGTAAAATAAAACTGATTCTTATCAATACCAATTTGTGAGTTCTATCATAAAACACTGCTTTTCTCTGTGTTATTATCTGCTATATTGGCTGGATAAAATCCATCTATTTTTAGACTTTCAGTTCCTGTAAAAATCCCACAGCCCTCCTACTGATTGTTTTTTTTTTTTATTCAAAATCTCTTTCTGATATTCTGGTACATAGAGGTGTGCATGCACCAAAGCAACAGAAAAAAAAATCTTGGTCATTTGCTTGCATAATGAAAGCTTGCCCTGAAACCAGCTCTGTACCAGAGTATATTCAGGCAAAACCTGTCTGGCAGACATCCCTGGCTCCGTTCACACACCAAACAACAGTGTAGAAAATGCAGAATAGCCATAGAGCTAACCTTGACCGCGGCTGCCACTGTGGGCGGCTGATGGAGGAGCGGGGGAGTGGAAGAGGAAGAGGTCATGAACTGCCCCTCTGGTACTAAATGGATAATTCAACTCTATTCCACTAAAACACCTACTGGAGCCAGGAGGCAGTAGAGTTTGTACCTCATGCCATCAACAATATAACAAGCTCCATCACCTCTTGGAATAAAGGAATGAAATTGTGGGCAACCCCTCCACATAAACATCTCCTACCCCCACTTTCTTTTCTATTACTTATTTCTACCGTTCCCTGCCTGTAGCTCGATACAATCCATCATCTTCTGCTGTGGCTAAGTCTCCTCAGGTTCCATGAGTGCTAAGTGCACCATATGGTTTCCCTAACAAAACATTTCTCCTCTCTGACTCCATCTCTGTCTGCCCCTGTTCTTTTGACCTCTTGTTATTAATAGACAAGATACAGAGCAAATCACTTAGGGAAATATTTGCTTTGTTATCACATATATAAAAAATGACAGCAAAGGCTGAACGAACGGGATTCAATAGGATCCTTTCTATCTGGCCTTGCCTCCTACTGTGCTTTCATTTAGTTTTCATAGCACCTTTAAATTACCTTTTTTGCTATACAAGTATTCTGTACTGTATGACTCCACGTGGATGCTTCTAATACTACTGCTTTGGCAATTATAGATTTGCATGTGTTTGAAGTTGCTCTCAATAAGAATAAAAGCCAAAAATGTAAAAGTAATGTTCCAGAAAGGAACTCTTCATCTAGCCAAGGAAAGAAGAAAACAAAGCAGTTCTTTGTGCATTATCGATAGAAGTGTTCTCATGGAAGACATATTGTTTATTAACTTGTAACTGAGCAGATTCTGTGTGTGTGATGGTTTTTTTGGGTTGCCGATATAACAGCAGTGCGGCTCAGGTGCGTGTGCAGTGGCACGTCCTCTGCAGATTCCGTGCGTCCGTGCGATTCTCAGCAAAAATAGAACATGAATATGATCTGTTGATAGGCATATTGACATCATACCAGCAACATTACACCTTTCACTACAGTCTCAATGTCTATATCTGTTGTTATGTTGTATGTTACAGACATGAATAATTTTTTTTTTTTAACTCAACGCTTCCTGTAGCCCTCTAGCGTTTCTATGGACAGAATCCCTTCATTTGTTAACAAGGCTTTTATTGTGAAATATTTGCAGGACCGTGTTGTGGAAAATCCAGTCACTTGCATGGCTTCATACATTAGTGGAGTTGTGGCTCAGTGTAGAAAGATAGTGCTGGCACACAATAGTCTATGTGGACAGCACACACGTGCGAGCCGCAGCAGTTCAGCAAGCAAGGTAGCTGACACACACAGGTAGAGGTAGGTGGTGTGGCCCAGACGTAAGCAGTAGGTGATTTGTTCATTTTTAACAGGGGGGATGGGCCAATGGGAGCGCCCCCCCCCCATATGTTCTGAGATTGTGGCCATTATTAAAAGCGCATTGTGAAGCACCACTACGAGACAATGCACATAGCATCTTTTGAGCGGGTTAACAAGGGTGCCGGATTTTGGTCATTTTTCTAACAAGCGGAATAGTATCCTCCCTCATATCGCCTCCTGGGTGTAAGACATTAACTGCATTTCAGCATATTAACATGTGTGCATAACCAGTGTTGGTTGATTGATATAATTTTCGTCTCTGTGCCTTCAGTGGACAAGCTAATATGTAGTTTGTCCACGGAAGGCACAGAAACGAAAATTATTAGCTTGACGTAGGAGCTAAGGGTTTGGAGCAGGCGGCTAGCCTCTTAAGAATACGTCTTCCGGTGTTTCTGATCAGATGCAATGTTGAGTAGAGCCTATTGCTCATCACATATCCCTAACTCAGGATATACAAGGATTAGTCACACTACCATTTATCTGTAATTGTTGTGTGTTGTTTTATCCTATTTTAATGGAAGGATTATTTTGTACTTTGAGCTGGCTTTATTTGTTTTCTCTGACAACATGTGTTCATCCCTGGCTTGCTTAAAGACCTATGATATAATGATGGGCTGCACTTCTCTGCATAGCTTTTGTGTTGCACTGTAACACAATCTTGATAACCACTCAACATTTCTCAGGTGGTGGTATTATCAAAACTGACACGGACTGCAGTCACAATCAATATTCCAGGTTTCTTCAACATCTACACTCAATATCTCTCACACACGAAACTGAACACACAGCAACTAAAATGTGCGATAAAAGCAGACTAAAGCGCAAAGGCAGCCAGACGGTGGAACTGCCAAAACATTAATTTAGGAAAATCATTAAGCCACCTTCAAAGACCTTATCGAGGCAACTTGTTTCTCTCTCTGCCTCAAAGGGGAAAACATATCCTGTCAGCAACGAAACTGTTTTGTTAAGACGCTTACAGTATTGTTAAGACGTTCACTTTTGTTGTAAAGTCAAATGAAGGAGAAAGAAACAATCCGTCTCATGTAGCTCATTAGAGGAGAGATGAGCCGGGCGCTCCCAGCAGAGTAAGACCCATCAGCTGTCAAACACCTGCTTTCCATGTCTGGGAGACAGGCAGACAGGGAGTCTCACAAAGCTGAGTGCAAACAGTCGGTGCGACTGTAAAACATCCAAAACAACATCAAGAGGAATATGCCACATCATTACGACTAGAACCCATTCCACAAGTACACGACAATATGATAGCAGCTCAGAGACTTTGTTGAGATTCAAAGCGCCTTCACCGCTTTAAAGCGACAGAGACAAACACCTGATGAAGGCTTGATTTTCATAAAGGCTAAATGATTACCAAGGATTTGCTGCCATTCCACTCTCTGACTCAAATCACCTCTCTTTGGAATAACACACATTTCAGCTCTTCTGCCTTTTTTCTCTCTTTGTTAACCCCAGGAAAGGTCAGGCTCAGTGAGGAATTCATTAAGTCTACTTGATCCACGCCAGTAGTGTAAAGATGAATTGTCCATCAAGCTTACGCCTAGCCCAGGAGAGCTTTAAAGGATATCCCACAACTTGGTCTTTTTGACCAACTGTATTGATCATTTTCACGTCAGAGTAGTTGAGATAAAAGACACGGAGGCTACAGGCTTACAGGCTGTCTCTGAATAATGATTGCTTTCAACACATAGAAAAGCAAAGCATTTTTACTTCAAAACATTTTAGATGGCAAATTATACTAAATAAGGCATTCAAGATTGATAGTTATTTGGATTTTTCCCCATGTCTGCGTAGTTTTAGATATAGCACATATAAGCAGAGCCTTTGTGATGTATAGCCTATATCCACCCACCCTCTACCTTCTGAAAAATAATTGTGAATCTGGTCTACAGTTTCACTTTTTATTAATAACACCAGGAAAAACCCAAGTCCAAAATCTTTCGACAGTGAGAAAATGTAGGAAGTACATTTACTCTGTATTACACCTTACTTCTGGCTAAATTCAACCCTTAAATCACACACAACTTCGCTTAAGAGGAAAGCTCATTTTGTCAGTAAGTAAATGATCTTTTCGCTTCCCTGGTTTTTCCTTGTTTCACCAAGCAAGAGACTCACTCTTAATCTCTTCATGAAATGAGACTATAAACAATGAGAAATTCACCAGACATCTCCTATTCCATTCCACTGGAAAAGGTTGAAGTTAGCCTTGGGCAAAGCTGTTAGTGCTTCATGCTCCAGCAATCTGGCAACTACTTCTGTTGGGGAACCTTCGTGCAAGGGTGAAAGAGGTTGTGTATCTTGCCAGGCGGCATGATGTTTTTTTTCTGTCTCTCTTTTTCTTTCTCACTTTTGTTTTGAAAATCAATCCTTAGTTTTGTGATGTACAGAGGAGGAAAAAGGGGAATGAGTTTGTTTTAGTTGTGGCACGGACACGTCTGAGACAACTCTGTCTTTGTGACTGATGCTGCCTTCAAGCACTGCAAAATTGAATTTAGCTTGAATGTTGGAATGACAACAAAATGTAATCCATGCATGTTCACATCAGAGTAGGTGGCTCATAAACAACTACCCATCATGTAGTTTCAAAATCTATAAAGGTCTTAGGGAGCATTATTGAATCTTTTTTTTTTTTTAACTGAACTGATATTGCTTTTCAAATCAGTCTCTTTAGAGAGATTTACCCTTGTTAACCTTGTTCAGCTGAGTGTGATAAGGCTGGCACTTTAACTGACATTATTTTTGAAACTCAATAGAAATAGGTGCAATGTGCTAAATTCCCCACTCTTTCTGAATTTCTTAGGATGGCGCTACATACTGTATGCAGCCATCTTTCCTCCTCTCCTCTCATCAGGCCTCCTGCAGTGGATCTCTCTGCTCATTAACCTTTGTGCTCCAGCATTCCCCGGGGGCTCCATTTTTTGGGCGCATTTGCTTCTTTTATGTTCCTCAGGTTCTGCGTGCTGGGCCATTTCACTGCTTGACCAGATACCTCCTATCACTCCTTCTGAACCTCTTTAGCACATTTCTGCCTTCCTTTCTCTGCCTCTGTCCTCTGATAAAGGTCTTCTATCATGCTGGTTGCAGAGTCCTCCTGTTCTCCTCTGCAAACCACCAGAGGGTATCCTCTAACTGCACTGTCCTAGCACATTAAGTCAAATATATGTCCTCTTTGAGTAGGCTCTGCCTTATGCCCTCCTTTGCTACTTTTTCAAAGAGGGAATCTCATAGAAATGCGCTGAATGTCACACGCCAAGATTTTCCACCAAAACAACTATGCAGAGGAAGAAAACCACCTAAGCTTTTCAATTTAGGATGCCAACTGAAATTCTCAAACCAACTCAAAGTTATTTGTCTAATTGCTAGCTTTCTACCACTTAAATCCAATTACACAATCTGATTTCCAAAGAGACTTTGAAGATAACACCAATGAATAGGTGAGATCATATTACATTCAGCACGGCAAGAAATTCAATCCAGTCCAAAAGAAAGTTTTAAAGTTTATGTCAGTGTTGTCATAATAAATCTTAAAGATATCAAGGCATTCTGTACAGATGATGTTTAGCCTCTAAATGCCTTTTGTCAGCATCTTTTATTAATGGTTTCCTGTTGGCTGTGGTTTTGCAGACAACTCAAGAAGGTTAACAGCGTCTGTTTCTACAGTTTTATACAGATATCACTATAAGTATCTTCACCTTTCCATGAGAATCTGAAAACACAGCACAGATGGTGAGACACCCCAGAAAACTGAAGAGCACACTTAATAGATCACTTCAGACCAGATTTCCCACTCCCTCCACTTGTGTGATATGTTATACTGACATTTGTTTAAGGTTTATTATGTCCTGCTAATACTGTGTACTGAGCTTACCTACTATTCTGTTTCAAAATAAATTCCAGAAAACCCAGAAGGGGGGTCATTATGCTGCATCACTGATATTTTTTAGCCACGTGGGGGACAAAGAACAACCTCTTAAATTCAGTCTCTAACAAAGTATCACTTCAAGCTTACACCAGCAACACTGGCGTTCATTTAGACTCTGTCCAGTTAATGAATGTAAGTCTAATATACTGTGTTCCAACTCCTTAGAAAGACATCTGTGTTTTTAGCTACCTAAATGCTCTTCCTTCATCACCAGCTAGCCGCTAACTTTGTCTGTTCGCCGTTTGGTGCTTGGCAGCTTGTGTACAGTGGGTTTATCAGAGCTTCTTTGCTGAAAAGAGCTGCCTGCTGCAGCTAAGAGCGAGTTTGATGAGAGTGCTGAGACTGAACCAAACAGTGAATGTGCGGTAAAACCAAAACAATGAGCTAAAGGAGGCTAACAAAGATAACTGCAGAGTTAGCTCATTTTCTCTGGCTTCATCAACATAAGTGACTTTCTTCACATTATGCATAGACATTTGATTCATTGTTAATAAAGAAGATATCAGTTAGTGCCACTTTAAAGTAAAGTGCCATTCATCACACTGCAAAGGTATTTCACTGGATGTAGGAACAGATGGTGACGAGTGTTTACTGAGGTCCTGCTTTTGTGCAACTTAAGAAAAAATATCTGTAAAAAATTAAATGATTTCAGCACCTAAAGAGGAAAACTGAAGGAAAACTAAGGTAAAATAAGTGAGTAATTAATCTCACTCTCATGTATTTTGACATCCTTTATTCATATATTTGCTACAAGAGTAATCTCCCACGCTGCAATTAATTTTCTGGAGGGAATGCAGGATCTTTAGCTCAGAGTAGCAAGGCAGCAGCAGAGTTTGGGTCTAATGAAGCACAGAGCTATCCATTTGTGTTCCATTTTAATGAAATGACTAAACATTGCCTTGGGCTTGAATGTCAGCAGAACAGTAAAGAATGCGTTACACTGACAAAAAAAGGCTTTTATGTCTCTACTCATCACAGCCCATGTAGCAGCAGTATGTCACTGAATTAAAGGTTGTTTTTTTAAAATCCAGTGTGATGAAACTGTTCTCAATATCCTGCCCTAAGGTTGCACAATAAAAACATTTTGGAAGCCCTTTGTTCTACATTATTGTCTCCAGTCTTCAAAGACAAGCTTGATGAGCAGCCATGCATTCAGTTGAAATACAGTGAAAACATACAAGTATCTACCTAGACCTATTTCACATTCTGCAATGTCACAATATTAATAATATAATTTAATATTAATAATTATGATTTAATTATTGTTATAGTTATTTTTAGTGCTAATATAGAAAAATTAAAATTATCAAGAACTTTAGACAACTTTCGCTTTCTCTGAGTTCACTTTTCTCCTTCACTGTCTTTATCTCTCTCTCCATCTTTCCGTCTTATTCTTTGCTACCATTTCTGATTCAGTTGACACCACATCACAGGCACTCACTTTTGTCATTTCCAATGTCTTCCTTATCCTCAACAGACATTCTTGCCTTCCTCTTCTTCTTGCCACCTTTATTTTCCTTCCCCCTCTGTGTCACTCCCACTTCCTGGGCCCCAGACTGTGGCTGTCGCTTCGCATTCTAATGAAAACGGGGGAGAAGCAGAGACATCCCAAACAAGGTCTTTCAGTGCTGAGTGCCTTAATTCTAACTCCCTCTTATCATCTGCCTTTTTCCCATAATACCTCTGCAAAGTTCCTCACAGTTTCCCCTAACTGTTACACAATCTGTTCCCACCAATGAAGGTCTGAGGTGCCATCCAATTTGTTCTCCCCCCTACAGTTGCCTCGTCCCTCCACCCCACCCACCCCCAACTCTCTTCTTCTTCCTTCTGACAATGCCTTATGTCTCATGCCTCAATAACTATTATTCACATTCTTTCACTTTCACAAGATTCTTCTCTGCAGTACTTTGCAGCAGTTTTTAAACTGACTTGACTGTAATGGGGTTAACCGTTTATTAACTAACATGAAACAACAGCCATGCTAGCGGCTCTGTGAGGCTACGTGTGGACAGCGGTGCTTTGAGCTAAATTCGTATGCAGCATGGCAACATGCTCACGCTGACAATGCTAACATGCTAATGTTTAGCAGGTGTAATGTTTACGATGTTCGCGGTCTTAGTTTAGCGTGTTAGCATACTAACTTTGCTAATTAGCACTAAACACAAAGTACAGCTATGGCTGAAGAGAATGTCATTAGTTTTGCAGGTATCTGGTCATAAACCACAGTATTGGACAAATATAAACCTCATGGTGGCACAAGAGGAAAAGTCAGGGGGTCACCAAAGTCAGTAGCATCCATCCTCTGGGGAGAATGGATGTCTAAAAAAGCTCCATGGCAATCCACCCAATAGCTGTTAAGATATTTCAGTCTGGACCAAAGTAGTTAACTTGACCAACAGACTAACATTGCCATCCACAGAGTCAGGCTGCTAGCATTGATCTTGTTCTGCAGCATTTAGCTTTCGACAGGAGCTCTCTGAGCACACAGTTACCATCTACAGTATTGTTAAAAACATAAGTAGAAGGTTTATCCAAACTGCTTGTTGACAGTACTGTTGGCCTTAGTAGAGGCCCAGACATTAGAACTGTGTGTTTGGTAACTCCCTGTGGATGTCTGGAATCTAATTATATTCAGCTCTGCACTAGCAAAACATTGCCGGGACATTTCTCCCCCTGTCACATTACTGTGCTTTCTGGGATTTCATCTCTTCCTAGAGAAAAACACAGATGACACTGATGAACTGATGTGTTCAGGACTAAATGGGCCATGAACATTTTGGCCTGACCTCTTGCAAGAGTGCACATCTCTAAAAGAGAAAAATGCACGTCACCTTTGTCGAAGCTTTGCAAAACCTTTCTCTCTTCCCCTCTGTCGCTCTCTGTGAGGCAGTCAAGGATTCTATTTAAAAACTTAGTGCAGTTCTCATCAATGAAACTTTCTTTAAGTCAATAAGCTGTGTGTCAGCATGACATCAAGTTCTAATAGTCAAAGTAATTTGCTGTTACATATTGTGACTCCCCAGAGAGACTTCAAAGTGGACATATGGACAGAGGCTGTGAGACTGTGAAAGTCATTGCAATTAGTTCATCATCAATTAGACCATCAACAGCTTGTCAGCATGGCATTTCATTGCCACATTCTCAGCAGGATAGACAGTAGGGTGGACATTAACAGCACCTATCATTTCTATGGCTTTGACATGGCAGCTAAATGGCTAAATGTTTGGTAACACACTGAGAGCACATTCACACAGTGGCTTGTTCCACAAATTTCAGTACAGAGCAAAAGGGACATGTGCATGAGCCTGACAAAAAGACCTGCTCTGGAAAAGCAATGCTCATGTAATCCTATCTCCTAGAATTTGCAAAAGAAAATAGGTTTTGAGAGAAGCATAATAGGAAATTGTTTTAATGAATATACAGTGGTGTGAAAAAGTGTTTGTCCCCTTCCTGATTTCTTATTTTTTTGCATGTTTGTCACACTTAAATGTTTCAGATCATCAAACAAATCTAAATATTAGTCAAAGATAACACAAGTAAACACAAAATGCAGTTTTTAAATGAAGGTTGTTATTACTAAGGGAAAACAAAATCCAAACCTACATGGCCCTGTGTGAAATAGTGATTGCCCCCTAAACCTGGTTTGGCCACCCTTAGCAGCAACAACTGCAATCAAGCAATGAATCTCTTACAGCGCTGTGGAGGAATTTTGACCCACTCATCTTTGCAGAATTGTTGTAATTCAGCCACATTGGAGGGTTTTCAAGCATGAACTGCCTTTTTAAGGTCATGCCACAGTATCTCAATAGGATTCAGGTCAGGACTTTGAGTAGGCCACTCCAAAGTCTTCATTTTGTTCTTCTTCAGCCTTTCAGAGACCCTACAACAACATCCAAAGAACTGCAGGCCTCACTTGCCTCAGTTAAGGTCAGTGTTCATGACTCCACCATAAGAAAGAGACTGGGCAAAAATGCATGGCAGAGTTCCAAGACGAAAACCACTGCTGAGCAAAAAGAACATTAAGGCTCATCTCATTTTTGCCAGAAAAAATCTTGATGATCCCCAAGACGTTTGGGAAAATACTCTGTGGACTGACGAGACAAAAGTCTTTTTGAAAGGTGTGTGTCTGGGGTAAAAGTAACACCACATTTCAGAAAAAGAACATCATACCAACAGTAAAATATGGTGGTGGTAGTGTGACGGTCTGGGGCTGTTTTTTTGCCCAGTCTTTTTCTTATAGTGGAGTCATGGTAGGTCTCTGAATGGCTGAAGAAGAACAAAATGAAAACTTTGGAGTGGCCTAGTCAAAGTCCTGACCTGAATCCTATTGAGATGCTGTGGCATGACCTTAAAAAGGCAGTTCATATTGGCCCAACCAGTCATGAGGTTGAGGGGGCAATCACTATTTCCCACAGGGCCATGTTTGGATTGGAGGCCATTAGGTTTGGATTTTGTTTTCCCTTAATGATAACAACCTTCATTTAAAAACTGCATTTTGTGTTTACTTGTGTTATCTTTGACTACTATTTAGATTTGTTTGATGATCTGAAACATTTGAGTGTGACAAACACGCAAAAAAATAAGAAATCAGGAAGGGGACACTTTTTCACACAACTGTATTCCCTACAAATGTATGGTAATGGAAACTAAAACATGATTAGTATTTTATGGTTAAGTTTAGGCAACTCAAAGCATTTGGTTAAGGAAAGACATGGTCTTGGATAAATAATGAAAAAGTAATTTTTCCCTAATCTTAAAGCCTAAGGATTATTTTTTTCTTTTGGTCACCTTTGATATGCCAAATAGTTAGTTAGTTGCCTAGTGACACACCCAGCACACATAGAGTAACATTAGCATTAATTAGGAGTCATGTTTCTGGTCACCTGACACATTTAATTCCAATATTCACTGTCCACCTAGTTCTGTTTTTGTCTCCACCAACTCCTAACTTTTTTGTAGAATGCAGGACGCAAATCCTGGTCTCAGTGTCAAAGTCCTGTGCTGTGTATGCTACCAGTGAATATAATCCAGGCAGCAATTACATTTCCTTCAAAACATATTTGGCAAACCATTAATTACCATATAAACATATTTTTCAGAAGATAGGATCCACTTCATATAATAATAATGGAGACGAGGTTTTTTGGTACAAATAGGCATCTACTGTAAAATTATCCTATTAAAATAAAAAAGAGGAAAGCAAAAAGTATTTTGCTTTTTGTTAGTCTATTCATGAGGAGGTAGTATGCTCCGTTTACATACATAGAACAGAATCTAACATGACAGCTGGATTATGTGCTAACAAGAGTGCATTTTCACAACACTTATCACAAAATGTGATTAAGGAAAAATTATTTATAAGAAAAAATATGGAACTATGTGGTGCCCTGACACTCAATCTACTGTATGTGTAAAAAGTGTGTAAATAAAAAACACCCTCATTATTTAAACCCTGTCTGTGGAAATCAGGGACATGTTTGTATCTGATCACCTATGCATTGTTTTTAACTGTGAATTACATGCTGCTAGTACTGTCTTATCCCGCTCTAAGTACACACTCCTTAATGAGCACAGTGCCTCAAAATTCTGTACACTTACACTGTTCAATTCTCCTGGGAATGTGATTCCTCCTACACAAACGATTTGGTTGATTATTTTAACTACCTGTGTTCTTCAACCTTAGATCTCATAGCTCCTCTGAAAAATAGACCAAACTCAAAGACTAGAAAACAGCCATGGTTAAATGACTGTATTTGAAGCTGTAAAAGGAAATGCAGAAGAGCAGAATGCAGATGGAAGAAATCAGGTCTCCAGGTCCACTTTGTGGCCATGAAAGAGTTATTATGCCTTTATAACAGGATGTTGAAGGATGCAAGAACATGTCATTTCTCTACACTTATTTCTGCACATAAGCACAACCCCAGATTCCTATTCAAGACTGTGGATCAGTTAGTTAACCCAGCCTCTCTGCTGATTGATGCTGATTATGAAAAGTTTGTTTTGCCCTTTGCTGGAAAGGTGGAGTTAATAAGATCTGATATCACCCCCAACCCTGCCTTTTTACATGTGGATCACCTGCTCAGGGATTCTTTGAGCAATTTTTCTGCTGTTACGCTGCCTGAACTCGCAGACATCATGTCACTTTTGAGAGTATCCGCCAGCCCTCTGGACAAAATCCCAACTAGGTTTTTATTGGAAGTTATGGATTGTATTGCGCCCCTTTTACAAATTATTTTTAACAGCCTGCTGTCTACTGCCTGCATCCCTGATTAATTTAAAACTGCTTGTGTCCAGCCAGTCCTAAAAAAAACTGGGCTTGATCCCAAACTCCTGGATAACTATCGCCCAATCTCCAAATTGCCTTTTATTTCGAAGATTCTTGAAAAACTTGTATCTAAGCAGCTTCTTACTGCTGTGGAAAACAATAATACCTTTGAAAAGTTCCAAACTGGCTTTCGTCAACACCACAGCACTAAGACAGCCCTTCTCAAAGCCACTATTGCCCTTTTAATGAATGCAGAAGCAGGCATGTTTTCAATTCTTGTGCTGTTGGACTTAAGTGCTGCCTTTGACACAATTGATCATGGCATTCTTTTAGATAGACTGAGGCATTGGGTGGGCATATCTGGCACTGCACTAGACTGGTTCTCATCTTATCTGTCCAATAGGAAATTCTGTGTCAGCATTAATAACTTCATGTCATCCTCATATCCCAATATCAAGTACGGTGTGCCTCAAGGTTCATTTCTGGGACCAATACTGTTCTCCTAATACATGCTTCCTTTGGGTGATGTAATCCACAGACATGGTATTTCTTTTCATTGTTATGCGGATGACACATAGTTGTACCTCCCTGTCAAGCCCACTGACCTTAGTATGCTGAGTTATCTGCAGGACTGCCTGTCTGACATAAAAAATTGGATGTCGATAAATGTTCTTCAGCTCAACTCAAATAAAACTGAAATCCTTGTTATTGGGCCCCAACGCATCACTAAACAAATATACTGCCAGCTACTGGTAACCTGTCACAACGCATCAAGCCTGTTGCAAGAAATCTTGGTGTCCTGTTTGATAACAATTTACGTTTTGAGCAATATATCACTAAGCTTGTCCAATCATGTTTTTATCACCCCAGAAACATTGCAAAAATCCGATCTATTTTAAATCTTAGTGATGCAGAAACTGTTGTACATGCTTTTATCTCCTCACGTCTTAATTATTGTAACAGCCTGTTCACTTGTCTTAATCAAAAAACGTTCATACGACTGCAGACTGTACAAAACTCAGCTGCTAGGCTGTTAACCAGGACCAAGAAGTACGACCACATAACACCTTTTTTCACCGTTTTAGCCTCTTTACATTGACTCCCTGTTTGTTTTAGGATTGATTTTAAGATCTTTTAAGATTACTTTTAAGGCTCTTCATGGCCTGGCTCCAGACTATATTTTAGACCTTGTAATCCCTTATGAACCTTCACTTAGTTTGAGATCTTCGGGCAAGGGTCTCCTGTCTGTTCCTGAGTCCAGGATGAAAACTAAGGGGGACAGAGCTTTTGCTATCAGGGCCCCAAGGCTCTGGAACAACTTTCCCGAATTAGGTTGTCTGAGTCAGTGTCTTCATTTAAGTCTCTTCTCAAAACACATTTTTATCTGAGAGCATAGCCTGATTTTACCTGAACTGGCTGTTTGCTTATAGCTTCCAGTTGTATCAAGAGGCATGCTAACCTTTCTCACAGTTCAGGCATGTGAATGTGTTCATCTGATTTGTTGTGGCCAGTTAGTGCAACACGATAACAAACACTGTCACAGGAGGATCATTTCATGGTGATCTTCGCTATATGGCTCCTCATCTGTACATCTAAGCATACAGTAATTGAATATTATATTCTTGAGTACATCTCCCTAACCAAGTGCATTGATGTGTTCAGCTGATTTACTGTTTGGATTTGCAAAACAAGTCACACTGCACAAAGGACTGGAGAGCCATGTATGTAATATTCTGTGTACTACTTCCGTGCAATATTAGTTTTCCCTTGTTAGTTTTTTTCTTATTATTGCTACTGATACTATATACCTCAATTACTCTTCGACAGTACATGCACCTCCGCTTATTACTATTATTTATTACATAATTAGTTACATCGTATTTTATACTGTACCTTCATCAACAACCAGTAAACCCACTTGGTACTCGACACTTAGTTTATCTCATACTTATACCGACATGATACTTAATTTATTTCTGACCTGTTTTATAGTGTTTATAGTGTATCATATCGTTTTCTAGTACTTTCTCCTGTGTGCACTGACGTAAAGACGAGCTACTGTAACAAAGAGTTTCCCTACGGGGATCAATAAAGTATTTCTGAATCTGATTCTGATTCTGATGTAGGTGCTGAGCTATGAAGCACTGCACAAATCCGAGATTTTGCTGTTTTACAAATTCATTGATTTTCTCCACACTCTGTCAGTGGGCACCTTAAGAGCAGTGTGTAATTACTGTAGCTCAAATGAAAGACAGTAGCTCATTAAAGCTGTTCAATCACAAAAACAAATATTTGAGTCATGCTGAAGTGCGGTCTTTGGTTTCAATTTCAAACAATTTTCACAACATCTGAGTTATTATGGTGCCCATAATTTTGTGGATTTTTTTCTGAAAATAGACAGAAGATGTAAATGGTAAACTCTTCTTCTCAATCTCCCGAAATGACTTCTTAAACCATCTTTTCCAACAAGAGCTTCAAGCCACTTAGAAAAAGAGTATTTTAGTAATTTCAGTCAGCTGATATTGTGCATACAAAGTGGCCCATTGTGCATCTCTCTTTTCATTCTGGGTTGTGTAATGTCTGTTCTTCCATCTAAATTTAAACTGTTTGCAACTATAATCTGGTAGACTCATCATGTCAGGCTGTTTTCTCTGTACTGTGTGTCCTTTTTCGTGCCCTTATCCCCTCAAGTTCACATCTATAACTGTCCAAAAGTCAAAACCTCACCCACATACTGTATAGTGCACTTCATTCCCTAAGAAACTGCCCCACACTTTGACTTATCATTAGGCAGATGAAAAGATAGCAGAACATATGGATACCATATGGAGAACTGTGTCCAAAAGCACTTACTTACAACATAGAAAATTCTTCTTATTTTTTTTAGCAAGTCTAGCCAGTTAGAGTATAAATACACAGTTCTACAAATCCTAAGCTGATGTATTAAAGAGTCCACCAACTCCTAATGAAATATCTGGCTCTTTACCTCCAAAATTCTCAACTGTGTTCATCAGCTAGTCGCTAACTTGGTCTTGTCTGCTGTTTGGTGCTGGGCAGGTAGCGTACAGTAAGTTTTAAGAACTTTTTTTCACAAAACAGCCGCCCGCTTCAGCTGGCGATGATGAGAGCAGTGAGACTGAACCAAAACAGTAGAGTAATGGGCCGTGAAACCAAAACAATAAGCTGAAAGTCACTATCCATAATTTTGTAGATTTTTTTCTGAAAATACATAGAAGATGTAAATGGTAAACTATTCTTCTCTATCTCCTGAAATGACCTCTTAAACCATCTTTTCCAACAAGAGCTTCAAGCCACTTAGAAAAAGTGTATTTTAGTAATTTCAGTCAGCTGATATTGTGCATACAAAGTGGCCCATTGTGCATCTCCCTTTTCATTCTGGGTTGTGTAATGTCTGTTCTTCCATCTAAATTTAAACTGTTTGCAACTATAATCTGGTAGACTCATCATGTCAGGCTGTTTTCTCTGTACTGTGTGTCCTTTTTCGTGCCCTTATCCCCTCAAGTTCACATCTATAACTGTCCAAAAGTCAAAACCTCACCCACATACTGTATAGTGCACTTCATTCCCTAAGAAACTGCCCCATATTTTGACTTATCATTAGGCAGATGAAAAGATAGCAGAACATATGGATACCATATGGAGAACTGTGTCCAAAGTGCCTTACTTACAACATAAAAAAAAAAAAATTTATTGTCAGTTAGACTCATACAGCTTAGGATTTGTAGAACTGTGTATTTATACTCTATCTTCCTGTCTACATTCATTTTTTATTAAGTACTAACTTACTATATGCATAGAACATTTGAGTCCATCACTAGTTTAAATGATTAAAAATCTATTGAGTAAAACAATACTATAGGACTAAAGTTGATGCATTGAATCATTATCCATTTACAGAATAAAACTTTGAGACAAACGTTCCACTACCTGCAACTGCTTCAGAAGAGTAAGACGTTTCTACCATGGTTCACAACAACGACATGTGTCAACAAAATGAAGGATAGCAGGCAGCATCATACTGTATGGTAAATGACCCATGTAATAGCTGGGATGGCTAAAAGAGGACCTCCAAAACTAGTATATTCTGCCTCTCCATTTCCAGTCAGTCAGCATTGACAGATTTCAGCCTCCAATACCCCATAGTCCTGGATTTTCTGGGATATTGTTGGGTCTGAACTGGGAGTTACAAATTGGTAGACCCAATATAGCAGCACTTCAAAATGCCTGCCGATAATTGTCCTCACCTGGACAGCATTTTGTCTGGCTGATGAAATGATTTCAGCCCCCTTAACAACCCTTACAAGAAAGCTTGAGTGGAAGAGGGCTTGAGGGCTCACAATTCAACCAGGCAAGGGTTCATTTTATACTTTATGATTTTATGCATCAACTGACTTGGTTTAGGCCCAGCTTCTTCTCATTTGACTCACACAGAATGCCAAATATCATTGCACCCAAGCCCATTATTGGCTAGGAGGCGTGCCATCCCAAGTTAGCTGGTATTCACAGATAGCAAATCTATGTCCAGAATCAGAGACCCTCTCTATCCTCTAAAAGCTTTGTAACAAGATAGGGGACTGAGTCATCCACATTGTGAAAGAGGGATTTCTTATCTCAGAAACCAATTAATAATAATAATAATTGGTTATAATAATAATACTAACTTCATGCTTCGTGCTATATAAACTTCATTTATATAGCACCTTTCTAAACAGAGTTACAAAGTGCTTTACAAACAGGGTATACGTTTAAAACAGTAAAAATAAAGCAGGATTACACAGTGCATTTATATAGCAAATAGGGAATAGGTGGGACTAACAGGAGGGTCCCAACTGAGGATCTCAGGTTATGTACAGGCTCATAGGGACAAGTAAGTTACAGATATAGTTGGGGCCCAAACCCTGCAAAGCTTTAAAAGTCAGCAATAAAATTAATTATATTATATATATGAATTATATAAAAAAAAGTCAATTCTAAAACTTACAGGCAACCAGTGGAGAGAGGCAAGGATGGGAGTAATGTCTCGCAGTGTTGTGCAAATTCACACTTCACAAGAGTTAGTTCAAAGTTCAGTTCACACAGATTAAAATTAACTAGTTCACGTTCATAGTTTACAAGTTTGAATTTTGAATTAAATTCACAGTACCAAAAATGAACTAGTTCACGTTCATCTCTTCCGCTTTTTTCCTTTATAAAATGCTGTGAGTTTAACTTGGGTGGAGGAACTTTGCGGCTGTTGGCTCATCTTACCCTTTGTTAATGATTTCTTGTGATCATCATTCACTCACAGATATTTCCCAAGACTGATCAGCTGCTTCAGCTCACTGTGTCATTTCAAATATCTGTGACCCATCAGATTCTGTGACCCAGAACACCGGCATGCCAGGTGCTGTAAAACACAGGGAGTACACAGCGCTCACTCTTTGAGTGCGTTCATGCACAACATTGATGTCTCGTCTTTTGGAGTTGATTAAAAGCCTAGCAGCTGCATTCTGAACAAGATGACAGAATACACTTCTGTCTGTCACTTGTGACTGTCTATGGTGGTAGCTAAAGACTCATAGTGGAGATTAGTACATTGTCTTAGCATGACGTCATTTACCTCCACATTTACCATCACTGTGTGGACAGAGGTATGCAGATCGATAATTGTTGGAGCCTGTTCAATAATATTGTGAACCTTAAAACCAGAAAAACAGTATGTAATACAGCCAGTAGGGGGAGATTTCGATGAGCTGCCTGATAGCCCACACAGCGCTGGTAGCAGTAGCACAGCCAGTAGCACTAGCATGCCTTAGACTGACTGGGGCAGCGGGTTAAACATCTGGGACAGATTGGCAAGCAGGGGTTGGAGAGGAAGAGCTGTCACTGCTGCATGAGACAGGGGGATAGAGGGGCGCACTGCCATTGGTTATTGTATCTGTCAGCTTGTCTCTCTCCCAGCTAATTACTTACCTTAGCCCTGCCCCTTTCCATCTGTGTGGTGGTGACATTACATGGATAACTAGGAGTGGAGCAAGATGGACAAATAAGAGAAAAAACATAAATGTGGTGCTGAAAAGCTGAGTGAGAAAAGATTGAAGGCCCTTGAGGCTGATGCAGCCAAATGTTATAAAATAACAAATTGGGGGGTTGCAGCATCTTCCAGCTCCGCTAGTGGACCGAAGGAGTTCGACAGGAGCAGTTAATTTCGTTAACGAAAACTATGACGAAAAATGTTCGTCAACAACCTTTTTTGCATGACGAAGAAGAGACGTTTATGTGCAATGAACGTGGGCACAACAGTAGCTGACTTGGCATTATAACTATGTGGTCTTGACTACCTGTCCACTTTCTCACCTGGTTCTTGCTCTCTCAATTCAATTCAATTCAATTCAATTCAATTGGGCTTTATTTGCATGGGAAACAGATGCCAAATCATGTGTAATATAAAAACATACATAAATAGAAGAATTGTGATATTAAAATATATACAGATAAGTAAGGTGGGGTAATAATAATAATAATAAATTGTAGACTTGCAGTTAAATACAAATACAAAAAGTGAAAAAGTCTCTCCCTCTCTCTCTCTCTCTCTCCCTCTTTGTGCTGTCAACCAAAAGGCAAAAATAACAACCAAACAGAGTATTTATAATATAATAAGAGATAGGAAGCTTGGGGAGAACCCATTTCAATTTATAACATTCTAACTGAAAATTGGGTTGCTGAGGGCACTGCAGTCAGTTAACATAATTTTGACCTTACTCTCTCACCTGAACCTGGGTGTTTTGCTGAGAAAAAAAATTGTATATCCATTTATAGAAAACAGACATTTCTTTAGGGGTCATATATGGAAAATAAAAAGGGCTTTAGCATAGCCAACATCTTTACTGCCTCTGCAAATTTATGCTGCAATTCATCTTAAACAGAACAAGTATGTACGGTTCCAATGCTTCAATTCACTGTCCATAAATGTACTGTAAATATTCCATAAGGCCCAATTCTATCAAAATAAGAATCATTGTGACTACTTTAACTAAAATAATAAATTGCATCAGTTAGTTTGTTAGCTGGCAAGTGTACAATGCAAGCAGACTAGCACAGAGAGCTAACATTAGCCGATAATTTGACACTAATCACACCATGTAACTATAATCAGAGACTTTCTAAGTCTTTGCTAAAACTCTATGACCCACACAAGGAAGTGCAGAACTGAGCTGATTTTCAATCTACAAGCATTTAAGCCCTCAGACAAGTTCGCAAAATCTAACAGTGCTTAATTTGTAAATCAGGAGGTCCCAGAACACACAGAGGCTACTGTTCTGGTGGGTCCAGGGGAGAGAAAAAGTCACGCAAAGCACATTGGACAACGCTTAGGTGCTAGCTGTTAAAACTAAACAAAACTGTCATCACAAGCAAAGCATTACTTATTTACATCAGAGCATTCAAAATAATCACTCAAAATCAGCAGTGGGAGGTACATAACAGCTGTTTACGGTTTGAGAGCTCACTCTCTCTCTCTCTCTCTCTCTTGTTGACTGTCCCTTCACTTTGCTGTCGTTTCCCTTCTGTCTGTGGATTGCTACAATGGGGGACAAATTGACTTAGGGCTGAAAGTTCTATTCACAACCATGAAAAGCAAGCAGGCTAAGAAACCAAACTAAATGACGTGTTCTGTCTGTGTGTCTATCTGTCTGTCTATCGAACTCCTCTGCTCTGTTTCAGTACTATGGACAGCGCCACACCTACACACGCACCCCCTAATTTAGCCATACTCATTTCACCAATTCACAGCACAAATGCCCACCTGCTTAGCTGTGCGGCTTACAGTAATCATATGCCAAAATATTTAGACACCAAAAAGCATTAAACCACTTGCCAGCATGCAGTGCATATGTGGGGTGTGCAGATTTTGATAGCAACACAGGAGGTGCCGGATTTGGGTCCTATCCCTCTTACCCCGCTAATACCAGCTGTGACAAAAACAAACACCCTGTGTTGAGGTGTTATGGATAAAATCAGACAGCAAACCCTGTCCTGATTTTAATTCAACATTAAAAAGAGCAGAAACAGAGCAACATGGGCATCCCAGTCAAGTCCTCCTTGCTACTTCAAATCCAAGTTCACCAATGTTTAAGCACTGGTCTGGTCCACTAATTTCTGAGATTAATATATGAGTGGTGCTAAATAACTGACTCTTCTGTTCAGTTATCAAAAGAGCCAGAGTAAGTCTTTATGGTCATGTTCTATATTTAAAATGTCTTAGCATTTTGGAATTATTACTGGTAGATATTCTTTGTCTTATTTTATTCTATTTCCATTTTATACTTTTACTTAAATATTAATGACTCATCCTCCAAGATACATAACATTATCTATACATACATAGATTCCCATTTTTGCATAATCACTTCATATCCAGAGAAACAGCTGTATTCTTTATAGTTTGAATGAAAGCTGGTAAAGGTGTATGAGGACTTTAATATACTTAATCATGTCATCTGCATATATGATTTTCATTTTCCTGCAAAGACCTCTACTCCTTGCTTTGTGAAATGAAAGTAATATTTATTCAAATGGTGTACTAAACAGAATTAACTGAAATAGATTATTGAAATGGAATATGTTTAACCATGGTAACAATGTTGGATTAGTTGCAGCAGGGAAGTTATATCTACAAATAAATCTGTCTCCATATTATTATTATCTAATGAGACTTTTGTAAGATTCATCATTCAGTCCCAATTTTGTCTTCTTGGTTGTCTTTCTGTCTGCCTCTCTCTGGTTCTTCCTCTCTTTCAGTCAGACTTTGTCTCCATTTTGATAATTTTGCACTCTATTGTTATTTGGCATCTTTCTTTCTTTCACTGGTGAGAGAGAACTTATTCCTTATGAAAGCCCAGAGTTTGTGGACATAGTCCTGTGGCACGGGGCAGTCTAATACATCCGTTTGTGTAGTTGGACTTTAAATGATTGGCTCTAATTCTAAAGGTATCTGCAGACACTAAACAGTCATAGATAGCTAGATAGTTAGATTCTTAACACTTGCATAATTATTGCCACACAAGAGCCTTTTATCAAATTCCCTTTTCAAAAAATTGAGGGAACAGCTGTAGGAAATTGTATATATTATAATTTGGCTGTTTTTTACTGAGAAGAAAAGAAAAATAGATGTAGCTAAACAGCTTCAAAGCCCGCTCTCAAATTTTAGCTCCTTAACACAAAATGTATGAAATAAACAGTTATGGCATAAATATCCACAAGTATACTTATGCAATCAGGGAATTTGTGTCATCTTACTGCCTGAGAACATGTATAAGAAAGACTCTGAACAGACTGAGCCACTTAGCTCATGCACCATTTAATATATGGTTAATGTGAAGTGGTGCATGTGTTTCGATGAGTCTTTTCTGTACAAAGTGGTTTAGTGGATGCTTGGTAAACAAGCACCTGATGTTCTGAAAGAAACCACTTCTGGCAACAGAGTACTTTGAGTGTTTCTCAATTATTTTTAAGCAAACCAGCTGCAAATGAACTCGTATCACTCATAGCGTAAGAGGAATTGCAAGTAAACAGCTCTTTCTGGTCCACTACAGCACTGATACGGTATGTCGTCACTTTTCACATCACCAATCCTTTGGAACTCAGACCACTTACACTAGCTTTTATGATACACTACCATAGAAGGACAGACAAGTGAAAAGGTGCAATGCAGTAAAACATACCTGAAGCCCAAAGAACAAGGAAATGAACAAACAACAAAACAACACAAAATCTGGCTGCTGAAAAACACTATTTCTTGGCTCTGAGCAGTTGCCAGGCAACCAGCAAAAACTCCAGAAAGTTACTGTTCCTGGCCAAGAAACACGAGTTCAACACATAACCCCTTTGTAAAATGGAAAATTGTTATTTTATTTTATTGTTCATACATTTTTATATATATCGCATTAATTAGTGAGCTTTAAAAGTGCTGGTAGGTGGATTTTGTTACCGTTGGACAGAGCACAGCTCTCTGTTACCCCTGTTTCCAGTCTGCTAAGCTACTGTTGGATGTAGCCAGTAGGTGATTTGTTAATTTTTAACAGGGAGGGTGGCCCAATGGTAGCGCAGCTCATTGTACACCTTATTAATGTAAAATAGTATGTAAATATTGGCATTTCTAATTGGACAAACCCCTTTTTGAGACTGTTTTCATGTTTTGGTTATTGGTCCCTGATCCCAGGGTGGTGCTCCCGTAATTATTCATCCTTATTAAGAATTTTAGTAATATTAATAATGGTATTAATATTAATATATATCTTTGATATTTGCTCATAACCAAACCTGCCCTACCAAATTCCCAACAATATTAATCAACATTGACATTTAACAACATCAATGGAGCTTTGTCAGAAAGTAAATAAGCATATTTCCAAAAATGTCAAACTATTTATTACAGAACTATGACAAAGCATTGAACGCTAATTTCCTGCATTAAAGTCAGATGTGCTACATGCCCATCCACAACAAAGTTCAGTGCCAATGCAGCAAGTGTATGGCACTGAACTTTAAGACTGTACTTAAATCCTGTCCAGTGAAATCGTCCAAAATGAATGTAATTCCAAGGATACTGGGCTGACTAAGTCTATGTGGGAGGCTAAAAAGGACGGAGTTTGATGACATCTTGAAAATAAAGATTATTGAATATGTTACGTCATACAACCATGTTCAGGGACACATGCATGAAATCTGATGGTAAAAGATAATACATAATGGGCAAATTAATAGGCATTTTAGAAGACAAATGAGACAATTCTAGCAAATGGGTAATGGCTCATTATATTGCGGGGTGATTATTCAGTGGAATTCAATTTAAAAGGAATTCAGCCCAGAGAGTCATTACGCTCACAGTTAGTCCCCTGTGTGCAATTGCACTGCCATGCATGATGAGAAAAATACCTAAATTCAATGAGGTGACCAGAGGGTCAAACAGGGTCAACGCAGAGAGAAATATGTTCTCTGCCATGAGCACCGGGATCTCAGCTTTACACAACAGTGGCCACAGCAGCATGTTCATCTGCGAGTGAGCATAATATATTTGAGTAATATGAAAATTCAGTTAATGTTTTTCATCTATTGCATTTGCCTTGCTAACTAGCTAGATAACTTATAGTGAAAGAAACATCAGTTCAACCTTGAGGCAGCCAACATGCAGTATTTTGCATACACTAATGACCAGCTGGAGTCAGACATGGCCTCAAAGTACAAGTAGTTATAAAGAATCCTCAGTTGATTAAAAAAAAATATATTTCATTATCTCTGTGTGGAGTTGGCATGGTTTTTAATTATGACCCCAAAGACACGTCTTTACCTGAAGTCTAAATTAAGGCAAAAATAGAAACAAAGGCATGGATTTATGAAGGACAAGTTGATTAAAGTCAAATTAACATCCTTCAAGATGATCATAAATATGTATATGATGTTAGGCTGAGGGTAAATTTATTTATCTAAATTCCTTGAACTCCTTTTTATATTGGATTGCAAATCTCATGGTATATGTAATGATTCTTCATTATTTTTATTGTAGCTATACTTTAAACAAACAAGTCAAATAAGGAATATTTAGCTCTAAAACTGTCAGAGGGCAGGAAAAATTGTTCATAAATTACCTCAGTTCAACATAAGTAAGTGATGGGTTTATATAGAGTGAGTGTTACCTGTAAAGCAATGAACCTGAAACTTGTTTCTCCGCTGTGCAAATGCATGGAAAGATCTGACACCCTCATGCAGATGGCACTGATTTGTTTCTGATCCGTATCTTCTTTTATTATCTTCCTTTTACATTTCTAGGTTTCTATTTTGGTAAATGAATATGTCTGTTTAGAGAAGCTCAATGAAAAGCTTCTTCAAATGTAGACTAAAAAAGGCAGGAAAAGCAAGCTCAGTTAAGATTCCCATAAAGTTATAGTCGATCTTCAGTCTGCCAAATATAAACAAGACTTCTCTTTAATCGATGTATGATGACATTAACTATGATGACTCAAAATAACTGATCGTGTTACATCACGCACATAAGCAGAAACTTCTCAGATGTTCTTCTCTCTAATCTCAAACATGCGCACACTACAAGATTTGAAAATAATGGTGCATTACACACTACAGGATATTATAAAGGTTATCGTGCCAGAGGGAGCAATGCACCACCTCACGTGATCTCATGGGAATGCAGATGTAAACAAAATGGAGACTGACGTGGTGCAACAACTTGCTGTAGTAATGCTTTGCAGTAAGCAAAAACAAAAGCAGAAGGCATGAGTCTGTATGAGGAAATGGTTGGTGAGATGCGGTCAACATGGGTTGTCTATTCTTCAGTGAGAACTGGAGGTGAGATTTTAACAGTTTTAATATCTGTCAACAATAGTATGCTAGCTAATGTTAGCCTCAAGGGCTAAAATGTTAAGCATTGCTTGGAAACACTGTCAGCTGCTCTGAGACTAACTTAGCGTTAGCTTGTAACTCTTCCGTCTCCTTGTAGACTTGCCTCTCTCATTGGCTATTGTGGTCCTGCTTGGAAAGTACTGACGTAATCATCCAGATTTTAACTCCTAAATATCAAACATGTTTGATATTATCGTGGGGGGCCCACGATGAGTCTGCGAGCTGTTCAGGGAGGTTTAAGACTGGATCTGTAAACCCCTCACATTACCAGATAATTGAATCAAACCCGTCCCATATTAGATAAACTGTTGTGATTAGTCTGACCTGATCCACTTCGGGTGAAAATCTGTCTGAATGGGAATGGGGCCAGACATTTCTGCCAGAGCAAATGAAACATGAGCTCAGCAGATTCGTCTGGTTCCCAGGTTAGTCTGACAGCTAATTGTTTTGGTTTTACAAACCACAGCTTTACCATTTTGTTTGAGGCTCACCTCTCTCATCAACTACATTTCCAGACACAGCAGGCAGCTGTTTTCAATGAAAAAACTCAGATGAACCAACTATATGTTACAGACAGTCAGGCAAAGTTAGCAACTAGCTACTGGACATAATAAAGCATTTAGCAGCTTAAGAGCTGGAGATATTTCCCTCAGGAGTTTGTGGAGATCAAAACAAGAGCTAAAAGGAAAGGAAATATTTGACTTATAGTCATCGGAGAGCCAGAAACATGACTCCAAAGGAATGCTAATGTTGCTCTGTTTTGTTGGTATGGGTAACTAGGTAATTTTTTTGCTAACACATTCACCATATCAACTTTAGAAGGTGATAATATGTAAGAGTTGTGTTCACAGCTTGCTCTGCTGCCCCCAAGTGGCCAAAAAAAGTATAAAATTTGTAAATTTTAAAGCCAAAAAAAAAAAAAAAGGATTCATTATTTAACCATCAGAATGTTATTCCTGGAACTGTAGAGAAATTTTTGAAATGACATTTAGACCTTCATGTTGTGAAATAGAATTTACACCAAAAAAAATAAATGAACAGGAAATTAATCCAAACAATTAAATTCTGGTCATAATTTTCTGATGGGGGTGCTTTGAGGGCACTTGGACTCATGACCTCAGCATTTCTAAAATCTTGGCTAAGGCCCTGACACTTTTCAAAATCTGTATGTGAAAGCATCACAACTGATTGCCTGTGTGTATCTGCACTGTCTCAAGATGGAAACCATGCTCTACTGGAACTAAACTAATCCATGCAACTGTTAAATGCAATCATTTATTCCCAGAGGATGTAAAATGTATAACAGTGACATTTCCTAATTGTTTAGGGAATTTGTAGATTCTCTCCTAAGAGTGTTAAATACCTGAAAATCAAGTTGAGCTAAATGACAATTGGCAAAGCTCCTTGAGTGTAATACCCCTGGATCAGACTGAATTAAAGGGAATTTTCCCACAACTTTCAGTGAAGGAATTCTTCACATTGCCACTTTCATCTGCGTCTGTGTGTACAGTCTGCTCTGCTGTCGAAGCGTGAAACCGAAGCTATATACTCAGAATGGAGGAGCACTTTTCCAGACTGAGGGACAGACGTTGCCAGCTTTGTCTCGCCTTTAAGCCAAGAATGCTAATTGGGCTATTTAAAGGCTGTCCATCCCTGGCAAAAAAGGAAACAGTCCATATTTAAGCTGCTTCCTGGATAACTATATCATGATTCTGGTTGAAACACACTGTACATTTATCACATGTGGGATGACTCTATTAATTTATAGGCAATGTGGGATGACAGACATGTCATGGACACAATATTGACTCTAGATGTTAGGCTTTTTTCCCCCTGATGATAAGAAGCATGACTGATCTATGCAATTCTTCTTTGAGGTTGTATCCAGTATTGCAATTAGGCTATTTCAACTGTTGATGAATTGATGGATGCCATATAACATATAGAATATAATAAATCAATTGAATTTAGCTGAAACAACTGCTAGATTTATGAGTTTGTGTGCACAAGCAACACATACAGATACACGCCTTCCGACTCATATGCCCCACGCAGTTAAAGACAGGGTGACATAATGTGAGAGGAAACACTCTCACTGCGGGATCCATGGTACAATTAATGAAGTGATGACATTATATATTTATTTACAAGTCATTAGGATTCAGGGCCTGAGGAGTCACATCCTGTCTCTGCCAAAGCTCTCTAAGGAGCATTCATTTTGTTTGGTCTACATAACAAAGAGAAAAATTAAAAGCTGGCATAGAAGCCCTCAAGCTTAAAGCACACAGAGCAAGTTTGCGCTGTTGACGGAGAAGCTTTAAGCATGGAGAAGGAATTTTGTGACTGAATGTTTATAGATTTAATTAAATTACAAGACGAGACAAAAACTCCCAAAGGCAAAGCACTATTGTGTTTAACAGAAGCCGCTATGGCTATTGTTTGGAATGAACAATCAGCTGGAATTCCTTTTTAAGGTAGAATTCTGCCTTATATTCTGCATAATATGCTGACTAGTAATGGTATCAGTAGGTTTATTAATTAATGGCTGCACTGAAGAACAATTCTCAATAGTATGATCTGGGAAAAGAAATAGCAAGCATAAGAGAAACAGAGAGGAGATGTATGTTCTTTAATTAATGTTTGCATGTGTGTGCTATATTAAATATTTTTCTCTGTGAGCTGTAGGTGTGCAAACCCTCTATCTATACCCCCTCCTCCCTGCTCTTCTCACAACCCAGAGGTGAATAATTCAATTCACTTCAATCCAATTATTTATATAGTGCCAATTCATAACAGAAGTTATCTCATTACACTTTCCATATAGAGCAAGTCTAGACCGTACTCTTTAAAATATTATTTACAGAGACCAAACAATTCCCACCATAAGCAAGGACTTGGCGACGGAGGCAAGGAAAAACGTCCTTTTAACAGGCAGAAAACTTAAACAGAACCTATAGGCTCTAGGTTGACTGGTTGAGAGAGAAAGAGAGAGAGAGAGAGAGAGAGAGAGCAGGAGGAAAGAGAACATTCAGTAGCACAATGCAAATTCCACATAGAGAAATTCCATATAGAGATTTAAAATAATGGTAAAAGTAATGGTAATGGTGGTAATAATAATAATAATAATAATAATAATAATAATTGTAGTAGAGGTTTTTGAGCAGGAACTTGGGGACAGTAGGGCCCACAATCACAGATCCAGACTCGACAGTTCCAGAGGTAAGAATACCTGGTAAGACAGATTCATCATATCTAGTAAAGAAGTGCTAACTAATGGTAAACCTTCTTCGAGAAATCGTTGAAGTTAGTTGGTGAAGGTCGATAGGAGAAAAGTAGTTTAAATATATATCAGGTTTTCCAGCTCTTTCTAAGGTTCCTGTGTTTGAAGATAAATTGGTACCGGTTGAAGGCTGGAGGTGAGGGCTATAGGAATACATGGCTCAATAGAGCTGTGACTCTGTCAGCCTGGCTACAGTGCTGAAAACCTGGTGTTGTTCTTATTTTCCTCTATTAATGATGAGTAGTAGGCTGCTCTGCTCTCTATATGTTTTAAGACTATCTTGCCAGACTAAATGACATTCTTCCAGACTGGCAGAACGCCATTTCCTTTCAAGTTTTCACGTTGTTTGCTTTAATTTGCGGGTTTGGGGGTTATACCATGGAGCTAACCTTCTGTGTTTTATTATCTTTTTTAGACTGGCAATAGTTGAGTGGCGTTCGCAGTGAGTCTGCAGCACTATCAACAAGATGATCAATTTGGGAGGGACTGTTAGCATAGGAGTCATAGGAGCAGTACTAAGGCACTATCGACGTCCACATGAATATTAAAATCACTTACTTTAATTAATTTATCTGTTTTAAGGACTAAGCTTGATAAAAACTATGAGAATTAAGATAAAATTCTGAATGCAGACCAGGAACCACTGTAACAAACAGAATTTGCTGTAGTGTTTTCCAGGTTGGGTGTGAAAGACTAAGAACAAGGCTTTCAAATGAGTTAGAATTTCGTTTAGGTTTAGGGTTGATTAATAGGCTTGAGTCAAAGATGGCTGCAACTCCACCTCCTCAGCCTTGAGGAATGCGAGCATTAATATGACTGGGTGGAATGGATTCATATAGGCTAACATATTCTTCATGACCCAACCAGGTCATGAAGAATCTAACAAAATTAATTGGGATGAGCTATAGCAGCAAAAATATGCTACAAGTAACACACAAGCACTGGCAACTGGAAATGAGACAATACATCAGCACGTCCTCGGATGTGTAACTGACTGCAAGACCACAGTACAGTCAATGCTTGTAGCCTGTGGATACTATTCCTCCTGCCTGTGAAGTTTGGAGAGACTCACTGCTGCAGTTTAGTGGATAGTTAGACTCTGGCATAGAAGACTGCCATCATTACGTGATGTCATCAATTAATCTGGTGACATAACATACCCTCCGACTATACTGAGTTCATTCTCAGAGTGCCCTTGCCCATATGTATCCCCTGTGACAAAAGCCAAAGTGTTGCCAAGCTCTGATATTGCTGTGTGGAAGGTGGTGCTAAACGAAGGGGCTTGTCCAAGTACTGACACTTTTCACATTTTACAACATAATGGCCTTCCCCACTCCCAAATACAACAGGTCTCCACCAGAGTGCCACTTCGGAAACCATGACCTTTTTCACACGGTGTAAATGAGTACTCATTGAGACTGTAAACTTCTTGGATTCCCAGCATGAAATGAGTTGAAGAGGTTGAAATGATTAAATTGGAACACAGCATGATTCAAGGTAGGGAAACTAGTAACAGAGTGATGGATCACATTTAAAGTAGATTTAAAAAATCAATCCAGCACCTGACTGAGCTAAACAGTCATGTTGCCAACATTTGCCATAATGCTCAGGGATCCAAAATTTTGCATTAGACAAACACTACAATGCAATGACACAAGAAATGATGTGTATTATTTTGGTTGTGTTTGTTTTTGTGTGAAGTGAACACACCCCACCAAATCCACTTGCGGTATGTCACACACGATGAATAAAACAACATGAAGCCTGAAACAGATTGGAAAAAAGACCAGAATCATAATTTGATGATGAAATGCATTGAGTCTGGAATGCCCTACTTATGGTAAATACAAAATCCTCTCTGCTTCATGCATATTTAGAAATGCACATCTAGAAAACAGGTATTTTTACCTATATATTTTGCACCATTGTCTGGGACAAAATCCACCTTATTATAACAACATGTACAATTTATGATTTTCCCCTTTTCTTAAAAGCAAAATGAAATTGAGGTAAAATTCCCCATTCCTCTCCAACATAACATAGGCCTACTCGTATTTTCTAATATTAGTATAAACCCTCACCTCTTGTCCAGCTCCCAGAGGGCCAGTGGCCAGGTGTTGCACGGGGTTACTGGGTCAGCGCGACACTGGGGGGCACAGCAGTGAGTGGGAACCAAGGCAGAAATAGATCAGTGGTGAGAGAGGATGGCGAGTGAGTGACTGAACCCCGAGTGGAGAAGGAGAACATAGGGAAACATGGATGCACTGTATAATTTATGGAGTATCTAGAGTAGCCATTATAAAAAGTCACATATCTATTCATGATGTATAGAAACAAAAAGTTGCATTTTTATTTACTTGGGAGTTGAGATGTAACTTTAGGTGTTGTCTAGAAGTGGAGGAGTTCAAGAGTTCATGGCTCACATCCACAGTTGTCATGTCCTGCTAGCTTCATAGTTTTGGTTTTGTTTAGTTTCACGTTTTTCTATCAATGTTTCCTTTTTTATTTTGTATGTGTCTTGTGTTGTTTTACTTCCTGTCTTTGTTTGCTTTTCCTGCCAGTTTTGATTGTTGCCCTGCCCTGATTAGTTTCACCTGTGTCTTGGTATCTCCTCTCACCTGAGTGTATTTAAGTGTGCTTCCTTTGTTCTGTGTCAGATCTTTGTTGTCTCTTGTCAAGCACCCTGGCCCTTGTTGTTGTTTTGGATTATTTCTCAGTTTCATCTGTACCATTCCCTGGATGTGGTGGACTTTTATTTTGGTTTGCTCTTTTGGACTTTTTGCTTCTGGTGGACTGCTTACCTGTTTTGTGGAACTACTCCCTGCCTGTAATCAGCGTAAGCTTTTTGTTTCATTAAATAATTTGAACTGTACCTGCTCTGCCTCGGTGTCTGCATCTGGGCCTGATTCCTTGTTTCTCCTGCTACCCTACTTGACACTAACTGCACTGTAACAGTAGCCTCCTGCTGTGGCTGTGAGCCATGAACTTTTACTGCACTAAGGTAAGCAAGGTAGGAAGGTAATGTCAAAGGCATCGTCCAGCCTGAAACCTATAGAACAGTGGTTCCCAACCTTTTTTGTGTGATGTACCCCAATACACCAGTGAGATGAGCTCAAATACACCCTTCATTGACACCATCTGTAAATCTTTTAAAGATTTCTTGTTGGGCATGTTGGCCTTTTATTTGATAGTGTACAGTAAAGGAAGACATGAAATGTGGGGAGAGAGGGGGGGTGACATGCAACAAACGTCCATGACAGGATTAGACCCCAGATTTTGCAGGTATATGCTAAGGCTTGGTGCTTGTAGCAACATTATCATTCATTTGGTCGACCTAGCGAATGTATGTCCAATATTTACTCTCTTTTAGCTTGGTTGAGAAGAGAAATATTTGACTCTTTAGTTGCTAAATGCTTAAAGCTAACTGAGTCTGCATGCTGTTTGGTACGGAGCAATGAACGGTGGGTTTTTATAGCTTTTTAGCTGAAAACCGCTGCCTGCTGTGACCAAAAACAACGCTATGAGAGTGGTGAGAGTAAACCAAAACAAGAAAAGTCGTGGGCCGGATAAGTAAACAATGAGCTGAACCTGACTGTAAAGCCGAGGGGCCGAATTAGGTGATAATTCTCTGTAGGTTGATCTCACAAGCAACCTTTCACATCATCACATTGTTTTCACACTGTCTTTTTCTACTATAAAAATATTGATTATAGCCACTTTAACACATATAAGGAACTTAATCATAATTTCTATATATTGTCAAATTATCTGAGCTACTCTACAATATTTCCACGTACCCCCTGGCAACTCCAGATATACCCTCTGGGGTATAAGTGTGTTGTGAATCATCTTTTTTGCAGAAAGGTAAATTCAACTGCCACTTCCCAAAGAATATGCTCTATTGCTAATCCCTCATCTATACCGATTTATCCAGTTTAAGGTCATGGGGGGGCTAGAGCCTAAATCAGCATTCATTACTGGATGGGTCGTCAACCTATGACAGTACTGTTTCTCTTTTATTCTTCCTCTTTCTCACTCACGAACTCACTCTCTCCTTTTTCTCACCTATTCTTTCCTTATTTCCCCTGCTTTCTTGCCATTAAAGTTCAGACAAGTACAGCTTCAAAGCGAAACCATTACCAGGGCATAAGGATTGCAAGTCTCTCGCTTGAAAAAACTGAGCACAAATAATCTGAATTGTCAAGTCAGCCCGTGGATCAAGTCAGCCATAAGCAGTTAAGCTGATGCTTTACAGAGAAAACAAAAACAACATAAGCACAATGTAGAATTAATGAATAGCAGCACAAAGGCATTTCTTTAAAAATGCATTATTTTATGGTTATAGATGTTTTTCAGAAAATAAAACCACTGTCAAGTTATATATGAGAAAAAAACCATATATCACATTAAGTATATTTAGAGTTATGTATTTAAACATGAGATGACACAACATAGTTTAGTAGCCAGTGTATAGTGAGATAATTTAAAGCCAAAATTATACTTATTTACAGTATCCAATGAGCTGTTCCAATCTATTCTCATCTAATCTCTGTTAAATCCTATTCTCTCAAAGAGGGAATTTAAGATGTGAATATCCATGTTGGCATGTAGTCATGCATGGTGATTATCTGTTTGTTTCAGCAACTACATAACCAAGGGATACAACTGGAACTGCATGTGCATCATAAAGTAAAAGGTGCAGTGCAGCAAAAAATGTTTAGTAAAAATGCTAAGAGCATTGGAAAAATAGTAAAGTGGGAAACATACTGCAGCAAACAACAGTCTTATGGCCTGTGGTATGAAGCTGTCCCTGAGCCTGGTTGTGCGGGACTGGATTCTGCAGTACCATCTGCCAGACAGCAGCAGTCAGAACATTTTCTGGCTGGAATGGTTGGGGTCTTTTATGATCCTGTTGACCTTCTAACTACACCACTGGGTGTAGAGGTCCTCCATGGATGGCAGCTTCATCCCATCCAATGCCTTGCAGTTGAGAGCAGTGCTATACCAGGCAGTGATGCAGCCAGTAAGGATACTCTCAATGGTGCACCTGCAGAAGTTGCAGAGTATCCTGGAGTCCATGTTGAGGCCATGTTGGACGGCACAATGGTATTGAATGCTGAACTATAGTCAATGAACAGCATTCTCACATGTTCCTCTAGCCCAGGTGGGAGAGGGCAGTGTGGAGGGCTAGGGAGATGGTGTCGTCCGTTGAGCTGTTTGGCCTGTATGCAAATTTGGCACTGTCATACAGATTTTAAATGAAATACATTGCTGATCAAATTTTTCAAAAATTAAAAGTATTTTTTCCCATTGTTAGTTCCTATTTCTTTTAATGATATCCTCAACAAAACAGGGGAGTCTCCTTGATATTTCAATGATACTATAGTTTTGTTATGCGCATCAGTTTTAATTATCACTTTTCCCCACACTAGATGGCATGGCAAAAAACCTGCAGTCATAACCTTCCCCAACATCACACTGCCTTCCAGATATCTCTCCAAGACCTTTTATGTCTTTAAAGTGTCTTTGTAGTCTTGAAGCCATGTATAAACTCATAAGATAATGTGGATAATTTAATAAGTGTGCATAACAAAAATCTAATGTAATAATCTGCCTATGATGTAATAAAAATGGTGAGCTTCGTTCTTAGATTTTTCCATTTCAAAACCGAATTGGAAAAATAAATGTCTTTTTTTTTTTGTTTGGATAGATATATATTTACAGTGTTCCAGTTTAACTGGTGGTTTGAATTAACTGGTGATATTCCCGTGTGTGAGGCTGTGTTTGCAATGGCGATCTCAGGACTCAATTTTTTTGATGCGCAAGTAAAAATCCCTCACAAAAATGTCTCCAGAAGTTACTCTATATTTATGTAGGCTATATTCTTTTGAATCTAGTTTCTACATAATTTTTTATCTACACATGGATTCACAGGGGTCTCCAACCTGTTTAGAGGGGACCATATATGTTATTGGATCATATTAAACGTAGCCAAAGTTTCAAATAATGAGGTAAATGAGTGGCTTAGACTCAAGCTTCAGACTGCTCTGAATACTAGGTTTCCAACGTGTTTTTATTTATTTATTAATTTTTTTTAACTTTCTACTTCAAGCCTAGTTGACATCAACTCGGTCATGCACGCTCATGATCTGCTCCAGGCACAGCGCGCCCAAGGACAGTCAAGTTATTCGACCGCTATGCACATAGTGCTAAAACGAAGTGTGGAGATAGGTCTGGCTATGTAAGACTACGCTGCTCAGGACTACACAAAGTTTTTGGAGGTTGTTCAGTGTGTCTCACAGAAAGTGCTTTTCAGTTGTGAAGGAAAGTGATATAGTTTCTTGATGGACAGATGGCTTTACTTTTTGCTAAAGTAACCGCTAACTACTGCTAACTGTAGCTACCGTTAGTTCCATTAGCCGTGCAGCTGGTGATCCCATTAGCTAGCTGACTCTGCCCAGACTGGGAGCTCAGAGCCCGGGCCTGAAAACCAAAGCCCCTGTGCTAGCGATGTGAACATCAGGAAACTCCGTAAATCACTGATAGTTGAAGCAGAGCAGCGGAAGGACATCAGAGGTAAAACCAGAAAATATTTTATCCATAAAATATGATCCAGTTTCACCAAAACCAGTGAATAAAGTTATAAAAGTTGTGTGTTTTTGTACAGTAAGCAGTGAGACACTGCACTCCAGCGACGTCTATTGTTTTTCAAAACTCACTCGTCTCATTTGTGGTCTGATAAACAGTTAATTCATCCAATTCAGTGCCCCATATGTCTATTTTCCAAGTTAAGTTGCTGTAGCTGTCATATGCCGTCAAGCTTACCGGCAAGACAATGATGTGGTGGTGCGGGCTCACAGCAGTGGGTGTATAAAGAGAACTGGATACTGGATACCTTAGCTAAAACAGCTTGTTTCAGACAGGATGAACTGAGGGTCTGCATAAAGAGCCAGTATAAGATAAAAAAGTTTTTTTGTATTTTTTTAAACTCATCCCAGAACAAACATATAGAGCTGGAAATGAGCATCATTTGGTCCCCTTTAAACCGAGGTCTACAGGGAATGACTGTTGATGGCTGTTCAAAACACTGCAAATGTCAATAAATCATCCAAATGTTCATGTCGGTCGGTGTCATGATCGTTTTTAATGTTGAATTACATACAGCCTATAAGTGAAACATACAGTGTGAGGTATTTGTTTATGCCCAGCTCAAACGCAGTGTGGAGATCAATGTGCAGTATGTAATATCACACAAACAAAACAAAAAACTTTGCCATTTTGTTTTGTTTTTCCGATTTGGTTTTGAAACGTAAAAATCAAAGAACGAACCATACACGGATTCATGAACAATACTTTCCACTCATATCTTAAGATGTATGATTTGAAAGAACTTAATTCAATCTGGAAAAAAAATGGGACAGAATTTAGTTTTTTTCATTTTTGGGGGGCATCAAAAGTAAAAAAAACTGTTTTCATATCACAGTGGGTAATCAAATAAACAACAAAACCAAAAACAAAAAACTATTTCTGTTTGAGATTTTTCTCAGTCTTTTCTTTCCTGTGCTCATGCTCTGAAAGTGAAAAAGTGGAATACTATGTTTATGACAGATATTAACCTTTACTACCCGGTTCACCAGTGTTGACAGATGGCCTGTAGCCTGCTAAATAATCATATAGACCTTATTAGACCAAGAATATCCCAACGTATAGGCTACAGTAGACCAAGCATTGTAATGATAAAATAATCTCAGCTTCAATGTTAAAGTTACACATTAACGCATTTTTTGAGGGGGAGGAGATTTTCTGCTTGCATGTTACAGGTATTTAATTACAAATGGAGCTGCTTTAATGACCGTGGCCACTAGATGCCTCTGTACGACATGAGCATGTCAAATCAAAGAGTCAATTAGGGGAACAAGAGCGTTAATTGTCTCCTCTTATACCAACCCGTTCTCATTCCCAGGTCGTCAAATACTGATGTTTTGTCATGCCCCTTGGCGTCTCATGTAGGCGCACAAGGTACCCTTTATCATCTGTATGACCGGGCTTTCGCTTAACTCCAACATAAAACTATCTGCGGCAATATTTGACGCTCAGAGGAACTGCTCTAGCCGTCCAATATTAACCTGACCGCGGCCATAGAAGACGCTGTGAGCATCAGTCCCATTGGAGAACCGAGCACCCGCCACCTGGAAGTATTTTCCTCACTGTTAATTCCCATGTTCAATGATATCTTCAACATTCCTTAAAACTAAACATGAACGTGCCCTTGGTAATTCAACAATACAATAGGTTACGGCTGTCAGTTTAGATTATTCCACCAGTTATTACATTAAGAGTTTCTACAAGCCATGAATCATACAAATGGGAACGGCACACACTTTGGATCAGTCTCACCTCAAAAGCATTCACAATGTTGCACCTGGATATATTCATGAAAAGTTATGGAGAGGTTCAAACCCTGCCTTACTTTCACACCTCTGTTCACCTGGCCATTCCTATGTAAGGTGGGTATGATTGTTGGCTTGTCTGTTTTGGAGAGTTACAAAAATTTTAAGCGTAACCCCTAACTCCGCCTTCATTAATCCGACAAGCACTTGTTGTTGCAACTGAGAACAAAAAATTGAGCCATATTTGCAGAATTCATCCAAAATTGAAGCGAAACCTAAAAGTGAACTGACCATGTTTTATCAGGCTTCTACAAAGTGTTGTCTTTAGCTTGGCTTACCGTTAGCGATGCACACAACAGCAATTTAAGCTGGATGATTGGATGTTTCTTACCGAAATGCACCTTGGGGGTTGTAGTTAACTTCAAAGGCCTTTGACTTTTTATCAAAGAACCACATTTTTTTTATACAGTTGCTCATCTTTTGTACTGATTATTCAAGTGGGAGATCTTGATTCCCCCTCCAAGCCCTGGAAGTTCTCCAGCTGTGTAACCTAACATTGTCTATGCAGATAATGAACAGGCCTTGGATGCCTGAAATAAGTCTAATAACGTTTTAACTCTATTCTCAGCCTGACGTCTGAGGTTTAACTCTTAAATACGATACTTACACAAATGAGAAAACAATTAAGAGTTATCTTTGCATATATAGGCAGTGGTGTTGTGGGAGGTGAGAAAATAGACAGTATGGGTGGGAATATAATTTAATACCATGTCAAATAGCTCAGCTACATGTAAATTGACGGTCATTAATTAAAATGGTTGCATTCCTCTTTCACCCCCACCACTTAAGAAGTAAAAGTGGAAAGATTAAGGTAGAGACCTTGAGCAAATTACTGAGAAAGACAAAGAGAAAGACATCATGAGGGAGACGGGGAGGCAGAGGGGGAGGCGCGAGCTTGATTATACAAGCTCGGAGAGGGGCTTCGTTCGGCGTGAGGGCCGTTAATTACCACTACAGTTCAAAACAACTCTCTCTCCCACGGAGTTCCTCCCTTCCCGTACGCCATCAGCCACATGCTCTGTCACATAGCAGCCCATTCATCAGGCTCGGAGGCCCGTCTTACCCACCGCACCCTCATCACCCCAGATTGGTGCGGATCACCCTCTCACCCTGTAATTAGCTCTCATAGTCCAGTAGCCACAATCAAGGCACTGTCATCACTGTTGTAGGAAGTGCAAAGTTAGTGATTGAGTTCCTTAAAGGCAGAATAAGTAGGATTTGTCAGTTGCTGTTTGTAAACACACAATTCAAAGTTGGCCCCTCCTCCCCAGCTCGGAGCAAGAGAGAGCTAGAGAATGAAGAGAGGGAGCGGCGTTAGTGAGAACAAAGCAGTGAATCAGAGAAATAAAACGTTATTTTCTGATCGTTTCACGGCAGTTACGTTCTAAAGCACAAATAAAATCGGCCACACCTCCGCACAGCCCTGCGGGAAGGAGCCAGCTTCATCCTGGCCGCTGCTCTCTGCTCTGTGTGTGTGTGGCTCAGACCCGACCGGTTTCCACACTTTGTTTTAGTGCTGTGCCAGCGCTGGAGATACATCTATGATACAGACACCGCCACACACTTCTAGTGCATCATAAGTGATGATTGAGAGGGATTATTTTTGTATCAGTCTATACATTGTTTTTTTAGGAAAATCCTACTCATTCTGTCTTTAACACTCCTGCAAATGGTGCTCTTTGTAGAATACATTCAAGGACGCAATCAGACACTTACTAGTCCTTGCAGGATTGCTGTACATAATGCTGAAACATATTTGTCATTATTATTAAAGGTTCTGCATACGAGATTTTGAACATTAATATAGCAGCAAACGGTATAGGGTTTATTTCAATCAAACCAGATTTTGTGATTGTTGGAACAGTGGAAAGACTAACAAAGACGGTTTTGGTGAATTTTATTTTGTTTCTGTCCAGTTTGAATGAAGTGTGTTTTTCTCAATGAAGTCTGGTGCGCCGTAGCGCCCATATGTTTTGGTCTGAGATGCTGGTGCTCTAGTGCGACATTTAGCGGCAGTGAATGTCGCAGACAGCACCTTTTTAAAGAAGTACATGTTTGCTATAGGTTACTCTCGACCTTGGCGTAACCATACAATAGGTCAAATGAGAGAGACAGATCTGTCATAAAGAATCTATCATTCAATCTCAAAAATAAAAAATAAAATGATCAATCTTTTTGACTAGGTCTTCTATCACTTTCAAGTCCAAATTTGACTTTCTGTGGCTCTATCGTTCAGATTGCAAAAGGAGGTGTCACCTGAACCTGAGTATGTTTTGTTTAAAAAATGCATAACAGCTGTTCAGTCATTTATCATGTTTTTTTTCATTTACTTTTCTGATGATGCACAAAAATAGAGGCTATATATGCTGTTGTCCAATTAGCAGAGAGGTTCACTGGCTACCACCTGTCCTATACCTGGGTTCTGTTCAACAAAAGAGGCAGGAGATTACAGCCGACCCCTCTCATCCCTCCCACCACTCATTCAATCATCTCCCATCAGGGGAAAAGCTCAGGTCAAACATGACAAAGAACCACTTACTGCAAATCCAGTTTCTTTCCACTGTGTCACCGCCCTCATAGAACGTATATCAAGACCACAACCCCTCTTCACCCACACAAGACATGTTTGAAGGTATAGGATTTTCCACTATAAATACATAGCATTTAAGGGTTGACATAGACCTATTGATGTGACACTGCAACCACTCTTCAATAGATGAAGACTGCAAAAGCTGATAAAGAAATTTTACTTATAGGCAGTGGAAGCTTAATAGAGTTGTAAACTGGGAGTTCTTTACCGGCTTCTAGGGTTCCGGAAGTAAACGTCCTGTTCATTTCCTGCATAGGCAGTGTTAGGTGGCACAGTTGGAACACTCAAAATGTTTAATCCGCACAAAAACCGAAGTGTAAAAACACTCCTTGCCTTTTCTTTTCTACAGTTCACTTTTAGATTATGGGTCACTTTTGGATGAATTCAGCAACTACAGCACAGTTTTGTTTTGCAGAGGAGGCTCATGGGTATTGTAATTTGCCATAACAAACTTATGGAAAATCATCAGAAGATGAAGTTGGAATAATAAGATATGATGATCATAACATAAACATACAGTATTATTGAATCATCCAAGAGATTCTTGTTTCCATGTTGAGGAACATAGAGAATAGTAAAGAAAGCTATGAAATGGGAATTTTAAAGTGGGGAAAAATACTCGACTAGCCATACTAGCAATACCATCCTTCCCACTTCACAGCTCTACGGACCTAATATTCTATGTGTGCCTCACTTGCAACACCCACCCTGCAAGTCTAAACATATGTACATATTTGTGCATCTTGTAAAATCTCATCAATGCATCTGGTAATTCCATGCCATATAAATTCCATTCACACCTGTACATGGTCTGATTTTAAACAGCTTGCCTACACAACATTTCTTTTATATAGTCTGTGCTTAGTGTACAGTAGTTTCATTTTTGTGAGCTCATTTTGCTATTTTGTACAGAATCATCCTGCTATGACAACTTCCTGGTATATGAGACTCATCAAATTAAGTAATACTGATGCTGATATTTTGTTCCAGGGCACAAAGATAAGTGGCAGCAGAGATCACACAGCGGTTTCATATCTGTGCCAGGGAGGCATGGCAGCCATCATCTTGGAGCCTGACCGTTTTAATGCTGTACTCTAATTGATCAGCATTCATCCCTCATCCACACTGGATTTACGGAGACACAGCCCACGGCTGCCAGACCTAAAGAGAAATGGCCAGAGGAGCTCTGCCATCCACCATCCACACTGGGAGGTACCAGACGCCGTCGCCACACAGGCTGTTTTACTAATCAAGATTCACGCTGTTTGTTTGTATACATCAATAAATCACTTCTGAGTGCACGTGGATGACCATGAATCTAAAACAGGAGTAGAACTCTAATTACCTCCCACAGGGCTGAAGCAAATATATGCCATGGTTTTACCTCTCAGGGTTTAATATTAGACTATGGGGAACAAATGCTTTGTTTTTAATTGCTATATAACTGTGGCTTCTGGGGAGGATTTCATTTTTAGGCAGTCTTGATAGCAAGAAGTGATCGTCCCACGTGCCAGGGGCAAGGCTGTGGATTTCAACCACGTATTCAACTACCTGTTAAAATAGGTGTTTTCCTACTCAGGGATTAAATGATCCAACAATTAAACTAAATGCGCCTCCAAAGAATTGTTTTCATATTTCATGTTTAAAATGTCGTACTCTGACGAGGGTGAAATGTTACATTCCCTGAGGCTTAGCCAGCACCTTCCTAGGATGGATGGAAGGGAATATTATATGTGTCTAATGGAGAAAGAGATATCCTCTCAAGGTCACAAAGTGAGACCATGATATCTGTAATAGACAGAATGACCCTTAGAGGAGAGGAGGAGGTGCAGGAGCTGAGGAGATGGTTTAAGTTCCTTTCCTTGGGGAAATCTCCATCCATCTGGGGAGTCTCTGAGAGCGCAGCCAATTCACATGCTCTAACAGGCCCTTAATTTGGGAAGACATATGCCACCGCTTAGGCCTTTTGGAATCTGTCCGCATGGCAGAAATTGGTTGTTATGGTGGACATTAGCTATTTTATTTTAAGTGATGTACATATAACACTCTCTCCTTAACATGCTCTCTCTTATTTTAATCTCACTTCATGTATTTACACTCTATTATTGCCTGTGACACTAAGATCTATTGAATGTTTCACATAACAATATGGAAAGACGACTATCTGTGCACATATAATCCATGACACAAAATGCCCCTTGTTTTTATGCATGGTGAAAATTAAATGAAAATTAAATGAATATAGTATTACTGAGCCAAATCCGTATCTGTTCCTTTGGATAAAACCTGGAGGCAAAACCACAGGATCAGTGGTGATGGAAGTACTCAGATCTCTTACTTATGTAAAAGTAGAAATATCACAATATAAAAAAAACTTAATTTCAAGTAAAAGTGCTGCATTAAAACTTTACTTTAAAAACACATACGTATTTGCAGCAAAATGTGCTTAAAGCAGCAATCCTTTATTTTTTGTTCACTTTGGGGGAAGTGGAACAAGCTGAAAACACAACCCTGACTTATTATCACCTTAAAAAGTTCTTATGGTGAACATGTTTCTGACCACCTAACATATGTAGGTCCAATATTCAGTCTCTTTTTAGCTCTGTTTTGGTCTCTACAAACTCCTGAGGGAAGTTTCTGGCAGATAAAAATTTTATTATTGTCAGAAGCTAGTTGCTAACTTTGTCTGTCTGCTGTTTTGGTGCTGGGCAAGAAGCATACAGTAGATTTGTCAAAGCGTTTTTGCTTAAAACTACTGCCTGCTGCAGCTGGAAACAGGGTTGATGAGAACCAAACAGTAAATTTGCGGGCCGTAAAACCAAAACAGAGAGCTCAAAGATGCTAAAACGCTTCTGACTCTTCGAGACTGAGGGAACTGTAGGGCAATTCTCTGTGGGTCATATCAAATTATATGTTACCATTTGATCCATTGTTAAATACCAAAATGTATGGATTATCTAACCTCCATACTTGTCTATACTTTGTCCATAGGAAAGTGTATTGAAAACTGTCAAGTACCAAAGTTGGTATCCAGTGTCTGGTGTCATCATCAAATGTCTTACTCTTTGATCAAATCGTTCCTCATTTATTGAGGCAAATTTCTTGTACAACTGCTTCTGTTGAGACATTTAACATTTGAGAAGTTTTTTTTTGTTAAATGAACGACAGATTTGTAGAAGCAAGTGCTTATATTTCTCAAAGTATCTTATCAAAAAAAAGGTATTGATAACAAATCAATACTGAAATTGGTATCTATGCAAAATATGTATTTCTAACAATACCAAGCCTCAGTAAACAGCATGTAATGTTGTAGCTGATCATGGTGGAGCTGATTTAATGTTCTTTACCAGACCGTCCTCCTCAAAAATATGGCCATATAGGTCAACCGTGGAAGCAGCTTATTACGACCCATATTTATTGTTAGGCAGCAACCTCTATGAGCCAGGCCGCAGCCTCAGATCCTGAGGCAGGGCTCTGCTGGCTGTTCCTGAGTCCAGCCTCAAGACTAAAGGTGACCGGGTTTTTGCAGTCAAGGCCCCTCGGCTCTGGAACTCCCTGCCCGAGGATCTGAGGCTTGCTGAATCAGTGACATCTTTTAAATCACTTCTCAAAATGTATCTTTTTAAAAAAGCCTTTTAATAATTGAAGTACTCCTGTCTCAACCATGTAAAGCACTTTGTAACTTTGTTTTTGAAAAGTGCTCTATAAATAAAGTTTACAATAATAATTATTATTATTATTACATCCCAAAACAAACGTCACGTGACTAATGACTTACTAACGTACTTACTTATTTTAACCCAAACCATGATATTTTCCTAAGCCTAACCTGACCGTTTCTCACCGTTAACCACGTGTTTATTGTTACCATTATGACAAAGGTCCGGTACGCCTGTCGCTGGTACTCTCCAACGGGCATATATGTCGTTTTGGGGGTCATTGGCAAACGACCTATTCTGTCGTTTAGGTATGAGGACGTGTTGTTGGTCCAGGGAGTTAAGGCTCCCTTCAGGGGTGGAACAATCCTGGCCATTACGCCCAGACACAAGTTCTCACTCTTCAAATAAACATATTTCCCAGGGGTCTTGCACAGTCACCATCTGTCCAAGCTCTGTCTGCTGTTTACTGGCCTGAATAGTGGTAACATCTTAATGCTGATTATTCACACCCAGCCACTGTAGCGATAGCGTCACAGTGTCAAGTTTGCAGTTTACTCTTTACAGTTGCTCTGAGCCTCAACTCTGTCCTACTGCAACACACCACAGCAGTGAGAGAAGTTTTCTACTACAGCGGCAGTCCCGGAGGGAGCGCAGAAAAATGTGGAGTGGGCTCTTTCAGTAATTTCAGTCCCGGCCCCCACCATGCGCATCAGAGCCTGAGGAGCAGATATGGTCCGAATTGTGAATCCACCCACACTGCATGTCACTCTCTATAACACAGAAACTGTGAGCATGCTATCTACGCCGACCACACATACATGTGCCCACACCTACACAGAGTCTTGCAGAAAAACTATGTTGCACATATATACAGAGAAATAGAAAACTTCACAGAAAAAGATGGAGTCGATTTTGAAATCAATATACTGTAGATAACAACAGGTATTAGATATTCCTACATTGCCTTTGCACTTATTTCAGAGTGCTTCCAGTCACGCTCCTGCTGTAATTATCTATAATCTCGTCTCGATGTTGCATCTGAGGTTTGAGTATGAGTGGGAGCTTGGCATGTTGGCACGCTCTTTGTCTGCCTCCTGATAGAACACTTTCCACTCGGCTGAATTGCACACTCCATGATGACTCGATGCAGCAGAGCAAAAAAATGATGCTCCCCCGACTCCCCGTATTCAGATTCTTTCAAATGGATTCCTTAGGCCCCCCTCATACTGCAGACAAGAGTGCCAGTGTGAATATAGCCTGTTATGGATCAAGGCTCTTTGATATCCAGCTGATAAGAAAATATCAACTATAACTGGATTTTTTAAATACATTTGTGCGTTTGACAGAGTGTGTGTATCTGTATGTGCATGTATATGCACAAGTGAATTTGTTGCAAAACTGCCATTACCGCAAAATGTTTGATAGGTAACCAACTACATTTGACTAAAATGCTAAATGTGTACTTGCTTTAGCATTTATCATTTAGCTCTGTTCTGAAGCAAAGTGGTTGTGGATGCGCTGTAGAAATTCAGTTCATTTGAGGATATTACCATCACTGGAAAGAATTAAATTACACGTTAACTGTACTGAGAAATGAAATTGCTCAATTACCAAGTGGAATAACAGGAAAGATTTTAATTTAGATTATTTTAATTTCTATGCGCAACTAGGTTGCAGTGCCTGTACAAACTTACAGAACCATTTATTAAACTGTTTTACTTCTGTTGCGTCGTGACTCTCCCCTCTATGTGTCATTGATTGGTTTGACCTATCACCTGTCTCCCCTCCGATCAGCACTTCAAAGCTCTGGGTGCCCATCACTCAATGCGCAGGCAGGGGGGGGTTGGTGACCGCCCTTCCCCTTACATTTGAACTTGTGCTGACAACTCATCCGCCTCAAGTTGCAGAGAAGGCTCATGCGTGTCTTGGGTGGCATGGCGATCACATGAGAAATAATATCACAGGAATATATTGGAAAGCTGCTCCCATTTCTGTACTGACAATCTATCCACAGGAAAATAAGAAATGGCAGACAGAATGCAAAATATACCAATATTGTTCTGCTATGATAAATATTATGTTTATGTATATTTAGTGTGAATGGAACAATACATCAAATTATCACTGTTTATACAACATTCAGCAATATTTCATGTTGAGATAACATTAATCATTCTGCACACTGTAACCTTTCCACAGCAATAGATCTACAATCTATATGATGAACTGAACTCGTCGTTATTCAATACAATCGTTATTGTATCTGTTTGAATGTCAAATGCAACCTTCATCACATCAACCCCCCCCTCTCTTTCCTTTCCTGTCACATGGGTTACAGGATCCCACCAGAACGTTTTCTCTTGACTGTTATATCTGCCTATCTAGTCGCCCACTGCCTATAGAAAAAACAACAACAAGATAAGTCTAAACCTTTATTAGTGGCCCCTAGAAGTGGGGCTGCAAGCCATTTTGACCCGAGGCTGGTGCTGGAGGAAACAAAAGGACCATCTCCTTGGGAGCATGATTATCTTCAGCAAATTTTATGACAATTATCCTATTAGACTATAGGGTTCATCCTCTGGGAAGCCTGAATGTGCAAATAGAATTTCATGGTAATCTGCCAGTTAGATTTCTTGTTACAGGAAAGGTCCAGGTGTCACAAAAATCATTACACACCATCCTCTGGGAGTCACGAATAACCATTCAACATTTTATGTCCATCCGTGGAGATGTCGTGCCCTGGACCAAAGTGTTGGGCGGACAAATGGACAGACTATCTAACATTGTCATGAGCAACAAAGCAAATGACAAAAGGTTAGCTGACACACCTCTCTCTTTAGAGAAAACAAATTTAAATGACACAGTGAAATCACATGCCACGCTGTGACCACTATATCCCCGAGACACACAGCACACACTGCTGAGATCTGGCTCCACCTAAATTCCCTCTCCCAGTGATGGCTAAAACTAAAGCTCCTTAAATGCAGAGATAGGCAGCAAAGAATCTTTACTAGCTGGATTATCTCTCTTGTAGCAGCCTGCTCTACAAATGCTATTCTATCTGGTAAACCATGTAGCTCTAAATTCAATTAGGGCCACATAAACATTTTCATGTGTGGCAAGTGAGCTGTGAAAGGGCAACAAACAGGCTCGGGCTGCAGCTGGGAGAGACGAGCAGGGCCTTCTGAGAAACAGAGGAGAGAACAGATTTGAGATGCTGCAGGAGATGCTCTGTAATATTTAGCATGCACCAAACTAGCTGCTTTGTGAGAGTCCAAGAGCTCGGCAGTGTCTCTTTATCACTCAGCGTATGTCTGCTGCTGTCATGTTTCCATCCATCTATCTGACTCTGTATGCCTCCCCGCTGCCTTCTCTCGTCACACACAAACACAGACAGATAGACACAGACTAAACACCATAATATCTATTAATTTCAATCACAATCACAGAATCTTTTTCATCTGCCAAATAGCATGACATTTGTCTTTGCAGGATTTGTCCAATTAGCATTTATCAAGCTACACTATATATAAATACAACATGCAGCATATTCATCATTTAGTATATATGTGCATTGAAGCTGTACGGGGCACAATGTGGCTATAGCTCTAAAGTAAGGATAATGAATAATCAGTGGTTTTTCCCTCTCGCTCTACTTCTCCCTCTGTCCTCCTGTCCTGCAGCTCATTTTACACTTCATTATTCTTTAGGCTACCCACTCCCTCTAGTGATGGACAAAGGCACTGCCTAAGGAGCAGCCAGCAGGCAGGCAGGCAGGCAGGCAGGCAGGCAGGCAGGCAGCAAATGTGGGACCACGGGAATGACAGGAAGAGTCAGCCTCCTTCGCTACAGGCTGGATGCCGTGCCAGGCTGCCGGTGGGAAACACAGCAGTGAACTGAGAGGAACACTTGTGCGACAAGAACACACAAAACAGTCCACATAAAAATGATAGACTGAGTGCGAGTGTTATGCTGTGTTTCAGGAAATGTGGTGGGCTAAAGTGCTAAAGGCCCAAAAAAAAAAAAAAAAAGCATACAGGAACAGGCAGAGGACAAACGACAAACACAAATTCACACACAGACGCACACAAACAAACATGATTAAACTGCTCTCTGCTGTGAAAAAGCATGTTCATTTGTATTTAAGTGGCGCAACGTGATAATTACCTGTGCTGGGTTTCTTCAGCGCTGCATGCTACTCTGTGGGTTCCCAACAAGGCCTAGTTTCCCTCGGCCCCTGCTACCCTCATCTATCTCACTGGTATGGATGATGTAACGATGCCTTCACTTGTGGCCCTACCTCTGCGAATGTTAATAATCATACACAGCCTCCACTTTCCTATCTGCATTCCCAGCACTTATCAATTGGATAGCTTCTTCGAATGATAAAAAAACAGGTCTGTTGCTTTAATAACTCATCAGTTAGTATATCAGATTATGTGTCCATGTGTTCAGAGCAGAGATTAGCCCACTAAGAATCAAGCTGAATGTATAGCTACAATGACTATAATAGCTCACTCCTGAGCTACACACGCAGAACAAATTACAAGGTGAGTCAGAATTCAATGTTGAACTGAATAGAATTGCTTCAATTTGAGTGGTCTCATTTAAATTCCATTATGTCTTTGCACTGACATGTTTAAAATCAGATAGGGACTGGAATGAGATCCATCCCCTTCAAGATAATTGATAACGTCAGAGTCTGGGCAGACCACACGGTGAAAATGGGGCATTATTCATAATTCATAAAATTTTATATAACTGACTTACTTTTGAAGATTACACAATAACATATCCATTGTTAAAGGGAGAGCCATGGTCAACCTAGACTACACAGACAGCGTTGCAATGAAGGCCCATAATGAATTTAAGTGATTCGTATGTAGTCTATTGCCATATTACTAGATTACCACTTTGTGTGTGTTGTGTTTCCAGAATAAAGAATATCTCACTGACATTGGACTATTTATGCCAATGTATATGGTTTCATCCATTTTTCCTGTTGTGATTCTGCTCATCTCCCTGATGAAAAGGTCAAGCCTAAGCTAATGCTCCTGCTATCATATTGTGACACCTCTGGGATAATGTGTGATAATTAAAAGGGCTTTGGCATATGGCTACTATCGCTAACATGCTGTGTGAGTCAATGGGAGCCATTTGTGCCTTGTGGGGAAAAAAGGAAAAAGAAATGCCATCGTGGATGGGAATGCACCAGGAAAAAAAATGTAAGATTCAGTGTTAGCAAACAGCAAAAAAGCTAATGCAGCCACCACCTGGGCTAGTAAACCTGGGTAAAGATCTACATGTTAGCAAACAGTTGCATACTTACGCATCCAGCAGACACAACATTAGCATTTAGCTGGAGTCATGTGTCTAGCCACCTGGCAGAATCGTAGTCTAATATTCACTTTACTTTTAGCTCTGGTTTCTACCAACTCTGAGAAAATATCTTGGTCTGTAGCTTGCAAAGTGTTCAACTTTCATCAAAATCTGGTAGCTATATTTCTCATATCGTTTATTGCTAAAATGGCTGCCTACTGGGAATGATGAGAGTAGTGAGAAGGAACCATACAGTAAAAGTGTAGGCTGTAAATAAAAACAATAAGCTAAAATAAGCTAAAAGGCTCTGTACAGAGTTAGGTGTTAGCTAATCTACAATGATTTCAGCCCTACATCTGACCCCTGTCACATTATAGTCATTTGATTCATTGTTAATGTCAAAAATATTGATAAATGCAGGTTTATACTGTCCTCAAGCCAGAAGAAAATGCAGCACCCCAAAAAGTCTGACTCTGGCTGAACTGTTACTGGCCTTATTTTCACTGTAGCCTGAAGGCATATGACACACTAGGAATGATACTGAGCACCATTGATTGTAAAGGTGCACTATCAGTCTCTCTATGACAGGACTGGAGTAGCAATGTGGTTACCTTCACTGAGAATTACTGGAATTTAGAAGGTTTAAACTTCTACTTGGGGGCAAGAAATGTACTATAAGGTGCCCGGTTTGGGGATACGTGTGCTTTTGATAAGTGAATATTCAAGAGGCTCTCTTCATTACAACAACTACAAAAAAGGTGATAAAGCTTTACATTAAAAAAGAACAAGCCCTCGTTGATGCTGCCTTTTATGTGCTGCTCTCAGCACGACGAGCCACAATGCAGAAAATCACTGTGCTGTTGACGCAGGAAAAAAGAGGCTGGCAAGCTGGAGAACGTAAAAACTGTCAGACTAAGGGTATTTATTTAGTTACACGCCTGTTACCACTCATTACTCAACATTACTGCTCGTGTTCAGTGCAATCTCAAGACGCCTTGAATAAAGTGCGGGAACAAACAGAGGAAGTGGGGAAACGAGCGATGAGGGTCAAAGTGGGGCCACTTGGGGAGGATTTTATTACAGCAGCAAGAAAAAGACTGTAGCTGTTGAGGTTAATGTAAAGTAGAGGAGACATCAGCGCTTTCTTTTTCATTATGGGTATCTGTATGATTATATATCCATTTGTGGCATGTTTTTGCTACAGTGTGGTTCTTTTATTTAGTTACTACAAACAAATTACCCACTGGGGAAATGACTGAAGACTGAACTTGAGCTCGAGCTCTGATGCTTGCTTTGTCAGTTAAATGAACCAAAGCTGACAACTCTTAATTCATCATGCTTCATTAGATTTTTCTGTGTTAATGTGTGTTGCTGCTAATGGATGTGAACCGCCACTAACACATGCAGCATGCATAGAAAAGTGCACAAACACACACACACATCCTCTACACTAATGCACACAAACACGCACGTTCACACACCTTAAGCCACCGATCACCACAAATGTGACAGCGTGAGGCAACTGCAGTCTAGTTTCAAGAATCTCTGCAGTCATACCTGGCAGCAAACATGAGCGATGCACGCGGACGAATGCAATCTCCTCTCATCTCTGTATTGAAAACAGACAGACGCTGACCAGCAACAGAAAGCAAAAGCCTCAATCCTCTACGCATTAGCTAAACAAACTTGATTACAGGTAACAGCTTGTTGTCTGTTGGATCCAGGTGCCAACTCTCAAAGAACCTTGAAAGCAATTATCAGCTGAAACAACATATCAAATACCATTTGGCAGATATTTTGCCTGCGATTCTTAAAGTGACCAGAAAAATAGAAACCCCTGTAATGCAATCAATAGCAACGGTGCTGTAATAAATGCGATTCGTGTTAAACTTTTTTATTTTAGACATAACAATATCCACACAAGGGCCACGTACTCGCTTTCTCTGGAGCTTTAGATGGTATCATACAGTTTTCATTATCAAAAGTATGAACAGCTGTCACGGAACCTTTAGATGTTCAAACTTTCTATTGTTCTGTTAAAGCAAGACTATGTAGTCTTTGCAGACAGTATAGTGATAATGGTACTTGCTAAAACACAGTGTAACCATAGTAAAAGTAGAGAAGAGTCATAAAGTGAGCAACATGATGCATTAATATCAATTACACACCAAAATCTATCTCAAATTTGCTAACATTAGCCATCACAAGCCACCGGTCATACCAGATCATAAGGTTGTAGCGGCATAACCCCTGAGTGCATTGAATTGAGCAAGAGCGCCTTTTATATTTATGAATTTAAGGAGGATTTAATTTTAGGAGGAAAATTGTGTTATTTTTTCTTCCAAAAGTAACACAGTGTGTCTTCAGCAGTTGAGCCTGACAACTCAATTCTGACCTTGGAAACAGCACTTCCAAAGCCCCTTAAGGTCCGCTTACTCAGTTGTTCTGGAGCTTACGACCATATCACCAGGTCACATTGTGTTTTAATTGTGGTTGAGCTCGTGTCAGAGAGACAATGATTACATGCCTGAGGTGAACAAAATCTTTCAATACAATGTAGTCCAAAACACCATCACCACAAAGTACAGCCTCAAAGTGTACCACAGAAATCAACACACCACTTAAGAGCTGATGTTTTAAATAAGGAAGTATTAAGTACACTGCATTACATCATACACTTGTTTCTACAGTATATAGCATACCTGCAGTAGAGTGCTTACTGTTATAATGGGGCCTCAGTGGGAATTAAATGCCACAGGCTTGCAGTGTTAGTGTCACCTCTATTCACTGACTAACTAAAGGGATTGTTAGCGATACCTTTATCTTGGCCAATCTTACTCTGTGTAGTTCACAGTATTTTTCTAAGCAGGATTACACTCTCCTTTATAAGGCAGGCTTATATTAGTACCGTACCCATCAGGCAGTTCAAACAACTCTTACGATATCATTAAAATTTTAAAAGCAGCTCAGCATGGAGGCTAGGTAAATAAGAGACGATTACTGTGTTTGATAGAAATGTAATGTGGTTCCCATTCAAAAGAAGTGAGCACAAACCTTGGGGGGAGGAAAATGACTTATAGCCGATTGAGGGATGACTTATTTAAAGGGCACTTTTCAAGCTGAGTTCCGTGCCAGATACTATGGACAGTCAGAAGTTCAATCACGTATGGCAGCTGCTTGAGTATTTTGTGCAGTGTGAGAGGGGTATTAACAGGAAATAGGAATCCAAAATCATGAGCATCTATCGCCTGCCGCCATCAATGAAAGATGCTGACACAATCTGTTTGGTAATGGGGGGATGTTTAAACAGGTTATTACCTTTAAAATCTAAAAAGAAATAACGAAGCAGACCTGATTGTAAAGTTAATGCAGCGTGGACCCATTTTACAGCCACTTTCAATCTCTCATAGATAAACCAGTAGATCACTTTAATTAGACAATGTGTTAATTGACTGCAGGTCCTGGGGTGTGATGTGTCAACATTAGTCTCCATCAATGACAACCTCCTCCAGGCAAGACACCATTCACTCCAAAAGAGTGAGACGTGATACTGAGAATGATTGAGGGCGTATGTGCTCTGTTATTTTTTTACATGAACACACGTGTGCGTGCGTGCAACTTTATGTGTGCCTGTTTGCATGTAAACGAGTATGTCTACGGGTGCCTGCAATTTTGTGTATCTGCGACGTAGTGAAGACATATCAATGCGTGGGAGGGACAGTGCCTGCTGAAGAAGGACAGAGAGGAAGAGAAAAAGAAAAAGCGGATAGAGGGCGAGGCAGAGAGAAAGAAACACAGCGTGCAGTCTATCGCTTCACTGTGGTCTGACATTATTACGTGCTCATCGCTTGGCCACTCTCCACGGCTTGCCCGTGTTTGGGAAATGGCAAGGGACATCAACATTACAAGGTATCGCACTTGGCTCAGAAAAAAAAGTGGATAAGGTCAAGATGCATTTTGCCTCTGGGACTTGGAAATCTCAAACTCAAAGCTTTATATTCCTTAAGTCAATCCATAGGTGTACAAACTGTGCGCAGCAAGAGGAAGATACACTGCACTGGTAGGTGGTACCCCGCTTTCTCTGGGCACCCCAGATAGGAAAAAGGCATTTAATAGAAAAGAAATTAAACTAAATTAAATCTGACACTGGGGTATACCAATGTAATTAACACACATATACTTCCACACACACTTCTTTCTACCTCACACTCTTTCCTGCACACAGAAAATGTCAGCACCCTTGTACTGCCGAACAGGATCAGTGGCCAAGCGTATGATTATACTCGACTCTCTGAAGTCGTAGCGAGGTGGCTTCCATCAGCGCCTCAGCCAACGTGGCAATCATACAGGAAACATAATGAGGCCATTAGGTTTGGCGAACGCAGCCTTAAAGCCTCTTGTCCGACCGGCTGGGTTTCTACTACGCACGTGCCCATAGCCTCAAAGCTTTTAGAGGCTTGATGTGACCCAAGATCCGCGGCATGCTGCAGCAGCAGGTGCAATGCATCCTGATTGGATAGCTTCCTGAATGGCTTCCTTAATGTGGCAGCATTTCTGTGTCCTGTTCTGTAACAAGAATTATAAAATTCAATCTCAAATTGTGCTCACCTAGTTAACCTCAGGCAAGTCATAAGGGTTAGATGTTTTTGATAGCTGTATGTTTGTCTGATATTCCATGCGTAACTGTATTTTTCTGGTTATATTTCAAATTATGTGGTTAGGTGTTCTGCCCCTCCCACACAAAACCTTTGTAAGCAAACGCTGCTTTTTATTTTGCGAGGCTAAAATCTGCACTGCACATTAAGGTATCCAGAAATGAAATATGACCTACCATACATTATGTGATTCATCCTACACATGAAAATGAAAGGTTAGGCATAAAGTAAGCATCAGATGACATACCACGCTTTTAAAACCACCCTGCATGGAATCAGGAGGTCAAGAGTGAGTCTTGGCCTTGCCCTGACTGTTCTGGAACTGCAGCCAAGAGTTTAGCTCTGGAGGCCAGTCAAGATGGAGTCTCCGGTCATGTTCTGTGGCATATGGCTTCTTGCCACGACATCATACTTCCAATGCAAAAAACAAGGGATGGGAAAAAAAAATTTGTAGACACTAATTAGAGGAGGAGGGAGGTAAGGCTCGCTGGAAGGGCTACATTATTTATGATATTCTCATTTTTTTCCCCCCTCTTTCTTTCTCCAGAGCAGAGTGCCACCAGGGTAGCGAGAGAGAAGAAAAGAAACAACTTTATAATGTATTACCATCAGTAATTTAAGCTGAGGGGTGAGAAGGGTTGATGGAAAGTGAGCGGGAACAAGACCTGCCTCTACATCCTAAATCATGTCCCCTCGCTGCAGAGACCGTGGTTGAAAATGCTACACACAGCTCTGTCCTTGTTGCTGGATCTCTGGGCTCTTTCTCCCCTATGGAGGGGGCATATAATGACAATAAACATGCAAATATCAGCCAGTCAGGTTGATAAAGTATTCTACGACAACATTTTTGCAGGACGTTGGATTCTTGGATCGACTACTGTTTAGAAAGAATCCAACATCCTGCAAAAAAGTCAGCATTGTATTTGTCTGGTCTTTACCATTAAATCTCTCATACATGCCTGGAACATGTGTGTGTTACTGCTGTCTGACATTTTTGCCTTCAAACGCCGCTCATGAGAGTCTGCATGTGTCCCCCTGGTTCTCAAGAGGGAATTGAGAATTTCAAACACACACAGCTCTATTGATGACTTGCCAGACATGACTGACCTGTCTCTGCGTGAGTTCTCATGACTTTAAAGACCCCTCAAGTTGAGCCCATACTCGCACTGTCTTATGCTCATTTTCTTCAGACCCGGAACGGATGAAGGACATCAAAGAGAGGGCCATGTGCCACGGTACATGAAAAAAAACATCTAGGAGTGAAAATATAGCGTTGGTCGTCCAATAAGTTGACGCCCTGTCCTTAGCTATTGACTAAATATGCTGATGTTTATGGTCACAGTTTTCTTAAAGGAACAGTCATTGTGATTATGCTGTTGGGAGGAAATCTCAAGGTTCCCTTAGAGGAGATGAATGTTTCAAGATCACACTAAAAGAGGCACTGCTAAAGCTATCTATTTTGTATTCATGCTGCCAGTCACAATGCCATTATGCTCATGACTGCTGAGGATTACACAGCCTCAAAGATACTTCAGGAAAGAACTTGTCACTTTGCTGTAGGGATGCTTCATTGGAATTACACCCATGAATATTATAAATGACAGTAAGTTTCAACATTCTCAGTTAATATCTAAGGTTAAGCTTCGACATAACCTGGGTAAGCCTGAGGCAGAGACATGAAGACACATACAATGACAGACAGAGAGAAAGAGAGTTAGGGCAGCAGGGGCAAAGACAGCAAGTTGGACAGGTACAGAGAGACAGTGAGAGTGCATTAGCCTTGTGTACACGCCTCAGAGGACACACCATCCCCCCCTAGGGAACCCACAGCAGCATTAAGTCCTCCCAGAGGTAGTCACAGTACAAGACATGGCCGACCAATCTGGCTGAAATAAGACTGAGAGAAAGTTTGTAGACCAAAGAGGTTGTGAATATATATATGATGCCGGGGCCAGTCAGCCAAACAGTGTACCAGTCAGCCAGCTGAGATTCATTTACATTTATATTTTAGGCATTTAGTCCAGAAGAATTTTCCTTGAGCAAGTAGGAGTTCAGTAAATTGACTAAAGGTAGCGGGAAGAGGGGACAGCAGCTGCCTGCCAAAACCCACATACAACAACCCGATTACATTTATAACAAGAAAACACATTGGCCATAGGTCGACATAAACAACAATATTTTTCTTATAAATTGCTTCTAAATTGTTCCAGTTTGTGCCATAAATTTTATACACAGTCAGTGGTTTGTGCCCAGCACAGACCTGTGGGTTTTTAATCCGTGCTGGAGCGAACCCCGCTGCCTTTCCAAGACTGTTTAGATACTGCTGGCTAACGTCAACTTCCGTGGCTGCGGCTGATATCGAGTGCTGTGCTGTGCTGTGGGTCGTTTCTTGCTAAAATCTCCCAAAAAAAAAAAAAGACAGACGAAATACATTGTGATGTTTAACGATGTTCACTTTTATTCCAACAAGCACAGCAAGCTATGTGACTTCCGTGGGTTGTTCTGTAACTCTGGAATATAATGGTGCGCGTGCGCGTCTTTCCTTCTTCCTTCTTAAACTAACACAGTGCTTGGAAGAGTGCGTTTGATGTATTCTTCCCGTACTTTTGGTTTTTTCACGGCCAGACCACGCTCTTTAGTGATGTCTTTTGCACCGGGCGAGCGCGAGTGATAAATGATTCCACCAGAATTCCAAACATTTTCGTGGTTGGCTGACACATTACCAGCGTATGGTTTTCATACCGTGCATTATGATTTTGAAAGTTTTGTAAACATTCACAAATTATTCTGTGGCACTTACACCATTTAAATAAATCATTTGCTATACATGATGTCAAGCGTTTCTAATTTCTTTCTACACCATACAAGTTCTCCAACCTCAACAACCTTGTTATTGCCTTCCAAAACCGACCCATATGAGCCTTTTCTGATCTGGCACCTCTTGTTTTTTCATTGTTTGGTTAGGTTTAACCAAGGACACTCACTCTTACTCTAACTTAACTACTGCTGCAGTTAAGTTAGATGACCTCAAGCTCAATCTCTATGTCCTACCACTCTCTTCATCACGAGAACAAACACCAACAGCCAAAGAAGATTTAGTAGCAGGTCTCCTCTCTTGAGGGTGATCATGAGGCCAGGCCTGATTTTCCTTCTTTTGCCACAAAAGAAGAAAAGACTTTGAAATAAGAGGCCTCAATCTTCAAGATAATTATTAAAGATTAAAAAGCTGAGGGGCAGCGGTACACAATAACCTCCTCACCCTCTCTAACCAGCGCACACTCATCCAGTCACACACATAAACGAATATGCGCACACACATACATGTTTCCCCTCACAGCGCTTCACTGCGGGTTAAAAAACAAGTTCATGCACCGTGTCATAATCAGCTCAGACAAGACTGAATATGAGGGTTGTTTTTTTTTTTTAATGGAATATAGCAGAGAAGCAGCCACAGCAACAAATTAAGCTTGTGAAACCACAAAGAGCAGCCCATCGGCTCCCTGTGAGCTTACATGGTTGTGTAAAGGACTTTGATTCATTTTGTCTCATTATTCTCTTCTTATGAGGGCCCTCTTGTGTAAGAGGTGCAGGATTTTCATCTAATTTGTATGCACAATGGGCTTGAATGTGGTTAAGTGTCATTTTAGAGACGAGAAAGTGGCATTGTGGGAACTATTTACTGCTGTGGTAAGGATTTACACATTTATGGCAGCAGGTTGCCGCTGTCTTTGACCTGTACAGTTGACCCGTTGTGGAAATTATTAAGGTTCCAATTTTGGTTATATATATATATTTTCAGAGTCTTATATTGAGCATCTAGTATCCTTGAAGTATTTTTTATTTAGTTTAGATTCAGGAATTAGGCAAATAAATGTTCTGAAATCGTGTTAAGTGATATATTAAGTGTCTAAAATAACAAAAAGAACATTTCTGAGTTCTCAGACCTTTTTTTACAATTGAGAATGACTTCCAGATGGGAGCCGAAACGTCTTGATTCTGAAAACAGTGTCCAGATGACTACGACTGAAACCTTTTCTACGATGGAACACTCCTGGACGAATGAGGGACTACACCGTCTTATTTTTAAAAAAGAGAGATATTTTTCCTCAATTTTGATATTTTACAGTATGTCAGCGATGTCACAGTCCTACAATTCAGTGCAGCATTTAATCCCTGGGTATTTAATCCCATGTCATTAGGCACCATTGTTTCAAGGAGGCACACATCTCATGTTTAGGATTGATGCAGTTGGGGGTAAGACCAGACCTCCAAACCCTGAACACCCCCCTTTGGAAAGTCTGTGGTAATGCATCTGGGTCTGACACCTTTTTATTTGCAGTATATCACAACACACTGCTGGTCACATATTATGTTGTTTTTTTTTATTCACTCTATTTAGGTAGTAAACCTAAAAATTCGGAGGAAGCATACTGCTTTACTGATTATGAAATTCATAATCTAAAGAATTTAAAGGTTTATTGGAGATTGAGCAATAATTTATGACTCCCTCCTTCCCCAATCAATTAGTTTGGATGAAAAACCTGCATCATTTGGGAGGAATGAATCATGCATTAGCATATTTCAAATTCGCTGCAAATACATCATAAATATTTTTTACCAGTAAGGCTATAAATCAAGACAAACTAAATATTAAACTCAAAATGCACGACTTTCAGAGCATGCACGGATAGACAAGTGTAGATGTTAGGATAATGTCACAAAACAGCAAAATAAAAGCAATGACAGAGAGAGGTTTCGTGCGTAGACTGCTGGGAGAGTCAAAGGTCGAACATTCACAGTCGCTGCACAAGTCTGGCATTTAGGAAAGAGTGCGCGTCGGTGCGCATCTGTAGCTTCCAGTGCACCTGTTAACAGTGAGCCACAACTCAGCGGCAACACGGAGCACAGAGTCTCTGCTCTGTGCGTCATGGAGTTTGTTCACCCAGCTGCTCAAAATACCCCGCTGTCAGGATAGAGTTCATGTGAAATGTGGAGTCGTGAAAAGCAACAGAATATGCAGAGGAAAAATAAGAATTAATGGTTACTTACGCTGCTGTTTTGCCCCGACCAGTAGACCACCGCGTGGTTATGCGCAGAGTCCCCAGTCAGGGCGAAAGTGCTGCTGGTGAGCTTGGGCTCATCCTGCCGGATATTCCCTTTCCCTTCGTCCCTGTTCCATCTGAACTCGGACCTGCCCTGGCTGTGTCCGTCTAACAACGAGCCTCGATCCTCCGGAGCGCCCGTATCCATGCCAGTCCGGCCGGCCCACCCGTTCTCATTGAACTCGGCAAACTCCGGACCGCTTCTCTTCGTTCTCCGGAGCGCAGCATCCTCGCCGGTCTCGGGATCCCCTGCCTTATCACTGCCGCGGTGACTTTCTTCACTGGACCCTGGCGCATCTTCCTTTGCACTAACTCCATCCAAACTGACATCTTGAGGGAACTGGGGGACATCCTCGACCGAAACAGCTGCCTGATGGCCGTCGTCCACTCCAGTATTTTGGTCGGTAACCCCGAGTTCCCTAAACTCTACTCGGATGTGTTTTAGGGTGCCCGGCTCCTCTCTCGGGTCAGTGCGCATCCCCAGCTGTAATTCCTCCAGGTGAAGTTGAACTGGCGACGTGCAAGATGCGCAAGTTATCTCCGCCTTGGCATTTTGTAGGGTATGAGCGGCTATCATCACCCAGATACCCAGAGATAAGTGCAAGCCTGGGCAGAAGCCAGCCCAAGTCTCCATCGCTGACAGAGATTTGGGGGGGGTGAAGGATTGTTGGAGACCTTATCCGACACCTTAACTCCCTTCTCTCAGGTCGATATGGAATAACTGACGCCTCGATTGTCCGTCTGGTTGTTTAGGGGGAGAAAAGTGCTCTTCAGCGAAACTGTGCACGTCCAAGGATCTTTGTTCGGCAGAGCCAACACACAGGAGGGAGGAGCTGTATAGCAGCCAGCTGCCGAGTGTGCGTCCGGAAGAGACAGTTAGAGAGATAGAGGGAGAGAGGGAGAGAGGGAGGGAGAGAGGGAGAGCGAGAGAGGATCTGTCCGTGGTGCTGAGCCTTCTCCCATTCTAGAAGTAGTTAAGATCTTAGCAACGCAAAATAGTATCTGTATGGCACATATCATATCATGATGTAAAAACAATAAAAAATATATATTCAATTACATTTTACTTATATATCATTGTCTTATATTGTCTATTTTTCTCTAATATTGAATTTTAGTTACCAGTATTAGCACTATCACCTGCATTTACTTAATTAGTGACGCAATTGAAATGACTCAATGAATAAATAAAAACACAAAACATATACAGTTTTCATCACATAAAACCAATGAATGAGTTAGTTAGGCTATTGTATTGGGAAAGTAGATAGGACAAAGAGAAAGCTGTCAGATGGATAGCGCCTAAACTAGCTACCACATATTATTTCGTCTCGTCACATGATCAAATAGAGACTTGACAGTGGACAACATCAACATACATATTACGCAAGAAGAAAGCAAAGAAAATAAGAAATGGTTAATGTAATTGAATAGGTTTAATAGTTTGTGTAGAATATATAGTTTGCTACTGACTATTTTACAAAAAAAAAGAAAACCATGATGGAGATGCATTTGCCTTTCTGATAGCATATATACCAAATGGCACCACTTTAAAGTTAATTATGGATTCTTCTTTGAACACAGACATATTTCTGGAGATTCAATCTGAATCATTTGCAAGGTGTCATTCTTAGTTTTTGCCCAACACATTGTTGGAGGGTCTTTCTGTGGGCCCCCTCACGGACCCCAGTGCAACCTCACTACCTACAATTTCTATATTTAGACATGTGGCATGTGGTCAAAGTAATCCGTTATTGCAGGTTTAAAAACACTTAAGGTGTGATGATACAGTGAATTTCTGTACCTACAAGGCCATGCTGGTTTGCCTGAGGCCAGTTGTTCCCATCCTGGGGGTGAGGTTGCAAGATAACTGATGGGTCATAATGTGTTAGGAAAGCAGGAAAAAAACCAGTACAGTATTACACAAAATTATTACATTGTTGTTGTTTTTTTCAAACTTTTTTCTCATCTTTTTCTTGTGAATCATTTAAACTCTGTAGGCCTGTACAAAATATAAAAAAAACCAAATCTCATAAATAAATAATCCCTCTTTGGTTGAACTGGTCTCAACATGAGATGGTCACAAGTAGACACAGCTTAAAGTAACAGTTCAGCATTTTGGGAATACGCTTTTTTGCTTCTTTCCCAAGGAATAGATGACTCTCACTCTCAATCAAGCCAGCAACCAATCAGCTTAGCTTAGCATGAAGCTAAAGTTACTGGTCCCAGTCAAGGAAATAGTCCTGTACTTAACCCCCCGTAAAAACAACGAATTGTGGTTTTTATACAGATTAAACAAACAAGATACAGTTTGTTAATTAGTGAGTTTTAGAGATGCAGGTAGGCAGATTTTGTTACCTTTGGATAGAGCCAGACTAGCAGTTTCCCCCTGATCCCAGGCTTTATGCTAAGCTAAGCTAACTAGATACATATTTAGCATATAGACATGAGTGGTATCAATCTTCTCATTTAACTCTTGAAAGAAAAGAAATTTCCCAAAATGTCGAACTATTCCTTTAATGAGTCACAAGCCAAAAAGCTTAGGACCCACTGCCTATAGACCATGTCCTCCATCCCCTCTACCCTAAAAGGAGTATGTCCAAGCAGGCTGTCACCCAAGAAAAACTAAGCAACTCAGATCAACACAGAGACAGGGACTGTATGCCAAGACTGAATTATTTCAGAGAGACATGTAATGAGATTTTAATGAAAGTGAATGAAACTTCTTATCTCTTGTGATGCTGCCATTCATCATTTACCATAGCTTACTAATGGAGTGGAAATTATTAATCCCTTTTAACTACAAATCAGATGGAATTTTTCAAATCAATCAACATCCAAGTAAGATGTATTTTGTAACTTGGAGGAGCACTGCATCAAAAAGGAATTGGTACATTTTATGACTCAGACCTACCACACACGTATCTCTCAACTATATGGAGCTGTCATTATGGGCAGGGTGGCCTGGGCCTGTTAAAGGCTGGTCCCCTTTAACAGAAGGAAGTGTCCTTCAGCAAGACACTTAATTGCTCCCTGAACCAGGGGTGCTGATCTGTAGCTGACCCTGCCCTCTGTCCTCCATGCAGCTGAAAACTTTTTTGATATGAAGCACTTCAGCTGTGAATGTCATATTTTCCAATAACTTTATGTGATGTAAGAGTTAGTGGGTGTTAATGATTGTAAAACCAAGGATAAGTCGTTGTTTTGTATTCATAGAAGATGTAGATATAAAATACTAATCAAGAGAGCCTTAAACTATAATCCTGTTAAAAAGAAAAACTTTCTAAGTCACTTTCCGGCAGTGACAGGGACATAGCTAAATAATTTGGATTTTTCATCTTTTATTTTATCTTGAATTGTCATTTTGATTTTGTACATTTCTGAATCAAATTCCTTAGACAAACAGCAGGTGATGCATCACTTCACTGCCTTTTACCTGTATATTTATGTGCTCTGGTGACAAACAGCTCACAAAAAAAATATCTGACTATGAGACTGCAACTCAACCTCATGTTACAAATAATGACAAAAAGACAGAAACAGGATGAAAAAGAGGAGTTGCGTACTATAGTGTGTGTGTGTGTGTGTGTGTGTGTGTGTGTGTGTGCTTGTGCTAGCATGCAAGCACAAGCACAACACACCACTGTTTTAACAGGGAAAATCCCCACACTAACATGGCAGGCACATAACTGTCACTATGGTTATCAAATGATCTTGCATAAATATGTACGCTACATATATAGGCCACTTGACAGCTCACAATCAACACATGGAGTTATTTGTAGTTTAGCTTTTTAATCTACTGTCACAAAAAGGTTGGTCTGCTTTGCTTACACACCACAAACGAACATCACCAGTCACTTGGAGGTGGACCGCGACCCACCTTTTGTCTTGGTCATCTTGTTTGGAGCACACCAGAGTTTGATTGACAGCTTTCACACCAGAACCAAACTAAACGGGCAAACACACCAGAGATCATTTGAACTGAACTGAAAAGGTTACCAGTTGGTCTGATGTGTTCCAGACCAAGGTTAAAAAAAAGATTACATTGTTGCCTTTTAGTTCTGATCTGGTTTGTATTCACATTAGCTTTTTACCAACAAACCAAGAGCCGTAACCATAAAGTCATATGAACTGAAAGGTAACTCATTCGTTGTTTTGGCGACTGTCATCCTGAATCAACAACGCTACATGGACCCATTGTAATTGTACACAGAGGCACAAAAGCACGACTAACAAAGAGAGAGTTGAAGTGGTTAGTTTGGTTTATTGTAAACACAAAGAGAAAAGTGTGTGGAAGCAATTGCTATGAGCAGGGAGACTGGACGAGGACAGCTGGTTGGCAAAAGACTGGTGAGAGCAGGCAGAGCGACAGCAGGCTGAGGTGGAGCAGCGGAGGATCTGTGGTGAGATCTTTCTGGAGAGCCAGTGAGTAACTTGGAGTCACCAAGTTCACAGGAACGAACCTGAAAACCTGTTCAGAAAACATGCAGGAAAATCTTTCAATGAGGCAAGTGAGAAGCAAACAGGACAATCTGGCGAAGACTGGTGAGACTGGGTAGATATACTGCAAGGTGTTGATTGGTGGATGGAGAGCAGGTGAGCAGCAGCAGATGAGTGGCAGGTGTGTCAGTCTCTGATTGGAAGCTCACCAGAGGCCTGCCTCGCCAGGACACACACATGGTAAATGGACTGTACTTTCTGACTACTCAAAGCGCTTCAACTACATATCACATCTTCAACTACATATCACATTCACCTTCACATTCATACACCGATGGCAGAACTGCTCATCAAAGTAACTAATTGTTCACACAAGGCACAATTGCTCGGGAGTGTCAGTGTCTTGCCCAAGGACACTTTGATATGTGGGCTGACCGCCGACCTTCCGATTGGTGGACAACCTGCTCTACCACTAAGCCACAGTCGCCCCGGACACATGAAGACAGTCCCCCCCCCCTCAATGGGAGCTCCCTGGCAACCCCCTAGCCAGTGAAAGTCCTTGATTAGTTGATTGTCCATGATGAATGAGGTAATCCAAGAGCGTTCCTCTGGACCATGTCCCTCCCAGTCCACGAGGTACTGGAGACCCCTGCCTCGGCGGCGCACGTCCAGCAGCCATGTAGGCAGGACGGTCATCGATGATCCGGGCGGGTGGAGGGGAGCTGGATGGCTGGCACAAAGGGCTGGAAGATACTGGTTTGATTTGTGAGACATGGAATGTGGGGTGGATCCTCATGGTACGAAGAAGTTCTAATTTGACTGCTGAGGGGTTAACGATCTTTTCCACAACATATTTGCCAATGAACCGGGGAGCCAGTTTCCTGGAGTCAGCCTTGATGGGAATATTTTTGGAAGACAACCAAACTTTCTGACCTGGCGTGTATTCAGGAATTGGTGTCCGATGGTGGTCCGCGATGCGCTGGTTGTGGGCAGCGGAACAGAGTAGGGCAGCATGGGTCTCCATCCAGATCTTGCAACAGCGGCGCAGTTGATTTTGAACTGAGGGGACCACAATCTCACTCTCTTGTGCTGGAAACAGAGAGGGTAGATAACCTAAACAGGTTTGAAAGGTGACAAATCTGTGGCTGCGCTAGTTAGCATGTTGTGCGCGTATTCCACCCAGGTCAGATGGGAACTCCAGGATTTGGGATTGGTGCCTGCCACACAGCGCAGAGCGGCCTCTTGGTCTTGGTTTGCCCTCCAATTGGCCATTGGTTTGGGGGTGAACACCGGATGAGAGGCTTACTGTAGCGCCCAGATACTTACAGATAGATTCTTCTTCTAACTACAGTTAGAATGACTTTGTTACCTTGAGACAGAGGTAGGCCGGTCACATAATCCATAATTTGTGGGACCACGGACGGCTGGGAACAGGCAGGGGATGTAGCAGCCCAGCAGGAGGACGATGAGAAGACTTTCCCCAGGCGCAGATGGTGCAGGCAGCCATAAAAGTGCTGGTGTCAGCCTCCATGGTGGGCCACCAGAAGTGCCTCTTTAGTAGGTCCAGGGTGCGGTTAATACCTGGGTGACAGGCAAATTTAGAAGTGTGCCCCCATTGAAGCACCTGGGAACATGCAGTGTCAGGGACAAACAGATGGTCGGGTGGTCCATTATCCGGATCGGGCTGTGACTGCTGGGCCTCCCTCACCTTGGCCTCTATCTCCCAGGTGATAGCAACAATGATGCATGAGGATGGGAGGATGGCCTCCGGATCAGAGGAGGAGTCTTTGGCCGTTTCTTGGCGAGAGAAGGCGTCCGGTTTAATGTTTCTTGACCCTGGCCTGTAGGTGTGGGAAAAGTTGAAGTGTCTGAAAAACAGGGCCCACCGGGCCAATCGGAATGTCGGTGGTTCAATCCTGGCTTCCCCCAGCCCATTTGTCGAAGTGTCCTTGGGCAAGACACTGAACCCCAAATTGCTCCCGAGGGCTGTGCCTTCAGTGTGTGAATGAGTTACTTTCTTTGAACTGATGAGCAGTTGGTACCTGCCAACAGTGTGTGAATGGGGTGAATGTGATATGTAGTTGAAGCGCTTTGTGTAGTCAAAAAAAAAGAGAAGAAAGGTGCTATATATATATACAGTCCATTTACTTTATGTATCAGGGAAGATCCCCTAACTCACACTTGCATAAATCCATACATCCCATATACAGACAGCTCACAATCAGCACATGGTTTATAATAGGCATTTTTTTTGGCAGCTTTTGAACTCATGCTGCTTTGTCCGTTTTGCTTTTACACCACAAACAAAATGAATGGATAAAGTTATGTTAAAATGCACCAAACAGTCTAGGTGTGAAAGCATCGAAAGATCTGGGGACCTCTCCAGACCAGGGCCAAGGATTGGAATTCTGCCCTGACTTAAGACCAAAACAGACACTACTAACTGAACCAGAAGCATCCCGGTGTGACGCCCTTATGTGGTTGGTCTTTCAGAAAAGAGTCTTTAGTCACAAGGAGTTGGCACCTAAACAAACCATTCAACACCTTTCTGCTTGTACACCCTAAAGACAGATACCACCTCAGTCTTTTTAGGAGGTCCTGTGGGGAACATCACAAGAGGGTAATTGCAAGGACCCTGGACAAGTTACTGAGAGAGCACCAGAAGCAGGCATCATCAGCTATTTCTGAACATTAGACCAAAACCAGTCACAGTATCGACTGGGAAGGTGTCATGGTCATTGACCAGGAGTCAGTGGACGAGCTGAGAAAAATCAAGGAGGACATTCACATCCGACGACAGAGACCATCTTTGGACAGAGACAATGGTTACAACCCTCACCACTTATTATCATGTGACCGATATTCCACACTTAGCTTACTTAATGACACTAGAGCAAGTTCCAGTCATTGAAGAAGGTCATGGTAAATGGTTAAAATCCCCAGATAAAACTAGTAAGTGAGCCTTCAGTTTGGAATATTTGATCCCAAAGGAAAGAAAATATCTACAATCCAAAGTTCCTAAAAGAACAATAGTGCACAATTCCTATAAAATATGATTTTAACATACATTTGTTTCCCTTCTTTTGAAAAATATTAACATTTTATAACCACAAATCATCCTAGCTCTGAGAATGTCACATATTGTCTCACAAATGTATTTTCTGCATGATAACTGATTATTGCTGGCAGCTGGTGTTATTACCTAAATTAGTTTTCCGGGTAAACAGCGGCCCCCTCGCAAACTTCTAAGCAGAACGCGTCAGCCTAGTCAGCATGTAAAACAAAGCAATTCACCACAGCTTCCAGCAAAGCTAACAAAGTGCTTTGAAAGCCAATGACTCAGTCAGTTAAGGTTCAAAGAGGTGCAAATTGAAGTCTGCTATATGGCAAGTAAATGATGCTTAGCTGCTGAAGAATGCTGATTAATTACAGAGCATGATCTCATAAAGACAACATATGTGTATTTAGGGGATCTATTTCACAGGAATCCAGACAGAGGTTCATTGTGTTAGCCTCCTTTAGGACTGCTGAAGGTAAAAGAAAAAAGGACAAAACAATATTTTCTGTATGTAGTTGAATTCATAGCTTCACAGTGAGAGCAAATCTTTTGCTACTGAACTTCCGTGCACTGCTACTGCCTCTGGGGTAAATAGCAGTGGTGGAGGAAGTATTATTTACTTAAAGTACCAATACCACACTGTAAAAATACTGAGGCAAAAAGATGAGTTTTTAGTTTGGATTTAAAGGCCCCAACAGAGTCACACTGTCTTCTGTCAACAGGGAGGTTATTCTAGAGGAAGGGGGCACAATAGAAAAATGCCCTGCCACTTCTTTTTAACTCTGGGGACAGAACGGAGACCTGTATTCTGAGAGTGGGGAGCATGGGATGGAATATAAGGTTTAAGGAAATAGGACAGGTATGAAGGGGCGTGCCAATTTAAAATGTTGTAAGTCATCAGAAGCACAGAATGAAGGGAAGGTAAGATTGGTGTAATATGATAAAATTTTCTAGTTTTAGTTAAAATTCTAGCTGCAGCATTCTGAACCTTTTGAAGACTTGCACGCAGCAGGCTTGACAACAAAATGTTACAATAATAAAATCCCTTGGTATTTTTAAAAATGAATTAAAGACCTATCTTTTTAACTTGGCTTTTAATTTGGGTTGACGTTGCAGTTTGATAAATAAGCATTTATCAAACTGTTTATTTTCTTTCTATTGCCTGCGTTGTTTATTATTGATATGATATGTCTTGTGAAGCACATTGGCCTGCATCTTTGCATGAGATATGCTATACAAATAAAGTTATTATTATTATTATTATTATTATTATTATTATCTCTTCACTTTAGCCTTTAATTAGCTGTGACTTTCCTGATACCAGAAACTCTGCACTAAAATAAGTGCAGCAGTTCTGCTGCACTTATTTGCACTGCACTAATGCTGGATTTTACATGATTTTATGCATTCTGTGTATTCTATTTTTTAACTTTATTTTAATTATTATTATTATTATTATTATTATTATTATTGTTGTTGTTATTATTATTATCATTTTCATTGTTATTATCATTATCATTATTCTTGTTATCATTATCATCATCATCATTATCATTATCATTATTATTATTATATAGTGGCTTTTATTTTCCATCGTATTTTACATTAATTATGGCATTCTATCCCTGTTTTTATGTTCATTCTATGTCTTTCATGTGAAGCACTCTGAGTCGACTTTTAGTGGGGAGTGCACTGTGCATGTAATTTCCTTTGTTGTAAAGCACTTTGAGCTGCATTTCTTGTATGAAAGGTGCTATACAAATAAAGGTTGTTGTTGTTGTTATTGTTGTTGTCTAAATGAAAATAAAATGCGATAAGCAAAACAGCTCACCAAGTCTTTGCATTTACATTTACATGTCACCACGCTCTTTTGATGTCAACATGAAAATGAAAATGTGATCTGTCAGCTCTCTCATCATGGTCTTAAGTTAGGATGTCACTTGCTTGAACATCTGCTGCTTTGCTCATGTGCGTCTCTTGCGTTGGCAAGTTTACATTATCATTTGAATATAGTCCCGTACACGGTTCCATACGTAACACTAAGATTTATGTCTGTCAAACTTTGAGACATCACACAGTTGAGTTACCGAGATTGATAAATGAAGGCTCTGGCTCCCATTCTACTTTTGGAGTCTCTCGGAACTACAAGTAACCCTGCATTCTGGGAGCGTAGTGTTCTAATGGGTTAATAAGGTATTATGAGCTCTTTAAGATATGATGGTGCCTGACCTTTAAGAGCTTTGTAGGTGAGTAGAAGGATTGTAAATTATATTCTGGATTTTACAGGGAGCCAGTGCAGAGAAGCTAATATTGGAGAAATATCGTAGAAAAGGTTTCAGTCGTAGTCATCTGGACACTGTTTTCAGAATCAAGACGTTTTGGCTCCCATCCGGAAGTCATTCTCAATTGTGAAAAAATGTTCACAATTGAGAATGACTTCCGGATGGGAGCTGAAATGTCTTGATTCTGAAAACAGTGTCCAGATGACTACGACTGAAACCTTTTCTACGTTAGAACACTCCTGGACGAATGAGGGACTACACCGTCTTATATTGGAGAAATATGATCTCTTTTCCTAGTTCTTGTCAGTACACGTGCAGCAACATTTTGGATCAACAGGAGAGTCTTAAGGGACTTATTCGGGCAGCATAATAATAAGGAATTGCAATAATCCAGCCTAGAAGCAACAAATGCATGGACTAGTTTTTCAGCATAATTGGTGGTATATTATTAGACTCAGGCATTAATATTCAAACAGCATTTTTATGTTTTAGTTGGTTGAGGTGAAGCTAATGTTTAACTATTTTATACTGGACTGCATCTAATGATTAATTCTACTATAGATTAATCTACTGGTTATTTTCTTGATCAATCCATTTATGCTATATTATAGTCCCAATTGAACAGAGCTTGTATGTGTGCTTGTGTAACACCTTCAAATGTCTTGTTTTGTCCGACCAACAGTCCAAACTTCTAAATGATTCAGTTTACTGCAATTTAAGATGAGGAAAAGGAGCAAATTGTCCCATTTGCGAAGCTGGAAACCATGAAATGTTCAAGCATTTTCTGCATAAGAAATTACTTAAACCAGTTAAAATGTGCTGATTAATTTTAGATAAACTAATTGATTCATTGACTCATTGTTTAAGCTAATTTTTTTCTATACTTTTGGGTAGTTAAAGTTTTTATAGCATCATGTTTTAAAAGTTCATCATATGTTTTGTATGTCAAATCTTGATTTGTAAAGTAACTAGTAACTATAGTTGTCAAATAATTGTAGTGAAATATAAAGTCCAATATTGTAGAGTAGAAGAAGAAGTGGATTGAAATGTAAATACCCAAGTTAAGATACCTCAAATTTGTACTTAAGTACATACTTGAGTAAATGTTACATTCCACCACTGCTAAATAAGAAACATTTCTTCTTTCGAATATAAAACTTCAGCTTCTCATCATATTGTTTATTTTGATGTTCTGAACACATGATATTCATTGAAGTTCAGCACAAACATTTAAAATATCATTTGTATGCAACATAAGACAGATGGTACAAGAGCTGTGTAGCGTTTCAGACCAGATCATTAAAAGTATATTTATGTCAGGTTCTGTTTAAAAGCAATCGAACACGCCAGTTACAACGGCTAAGTGAAGTACCATCAGAAAGTCTCCTAGAAGATGTAAATGCAGCATTGAGTGCGATCCCTACCACAACCATCACTGAAACCAATGAGCTGATATACACCTCAGCAGCAGTGATCCTCGAGATGCTTGGCTATAAGAGCAACCATGGGAGCCATGAGAAACAGTACCCACCATGGAAACGAAGGCTGGGGGCTAAAATCAAGGAGGCACGGAGAGAAGTGAGCCAACTGACAGAGGCCGAGAGAGGTGCAATGAGAAAACAAGCACCCAAGATGCCCATACCTGAAGCACTCGAAACTGCCAAACAAAGGCTCCAAGCCTTGGCCAGCCGCCTAGAGAGGTACACAAGAGATAATGAAGCCTGAAGGGTTGGCAACTCAACCTGCGAAAGTGTACGCTCAATGGCAGGGTAATAACAGCAGAGCAGACCCACCAAGGCTGGAAACAGAGCAGTACTGGAAAAGTATATGGGCGAGGGAGGCATCACACAACAGCAATGCACAGTGGCTGGTGGCTCTGAGAGAGGACCACAGCAACCTCCTTGAACAGAATCCAGTCACCATCACAGCAGCAGACATCCAAGAAAGAGTCTAAGGTATGAACAACTGGACAGCACCGACAGGATCCACACCTACTGGCTAAAGAAGCTCACTGCACTCCACAAGTGTCAAGCACCACAAATGAACCAGCTGCTAAGGGATGGGAACGCACCCTGAATGGCTTACCAAAGGGCGTACTACTATCGGCCAACTATCGGCCAATAACCTGTCTCTCCACAACATGGAAGCTCATGTCAGGCATCATCGCGGCTAAGATAAGTGGACACATGGATCAATACATGAGCAAAGCACAGAAGGGCATCGGCAAAGGAACCAGATGAGCCAAACACCAACTCCTGGTTGACAGAACAGTCACCCATGACTGCAGAACACGACACACTAACCTGTGCGCTGCCTGGATTGATTACAAGAAAGCATATGACTCAATGCCACACACATGGATCACGGAATGCTTGGAGATGTACAACATCAACAGGACTCTAAGAGACTTCATTGCAAACTCGATGAGGCTGTGGAAAACCACCCTTGAGGTCAATGGCAAGCCACTTACACAAGTATCCATCAAATGTGGCATATACCAAGGAGATGCTCTGTCCCCACTGCTGTTCTGCATAGGTCTGAACCCCCTCAGCCAAATAATCAACAAGACTGGCTATGGATACCGACTCAGGAACGGGGCCACCATCAGTCACCTCCTCTACATGGATGACATCAAGCTATATGCTAAGAGCGAGGGGGACATCGACTCACTGATCCACACCACCAGGATCTACAGCTCTGACATTGGGATGTCATTCAGGCTCGAGAAGTGCAGTCGAATGGTGACAAAGAGAGGGAAGGTAGTCCACACAGAAGGGGTCTCACTCCCAGAAGGAACAATAGCAGACATTGAGGATGGTTACAAGTACCTTGGAATACCACAGGCAAATGGCAACCTCGAAGAGGTAACAAGGAAAACAGCAACTGCCAAATACCTCCAACGAGTAAGGCAAGTCCTAAGAAGTCATTGCTGCGCTCTTGGGGTAATTTTGGTTGGCTGGCCACTCCTGGAAAGGTTCACCACTGGTCCATATTTTCGCCATTTGTGGTTCACTGTGGTTCGCAAAGTGGAGTCCCAAAGCTTTAGAAATGGCTTTATAACCTTTTCCAGACTGATAGATCTCAACGACTTTCTTTCTCATTTGTTCCTGAATTTCTTTGGATCTCGGCATGATGTCTAGCGTTTGAAGATCTTTTGGTCTACTTCACTTTGTCAGGCAGGTCCTATTTAAGTGATTTCTTGATTGAGAACAGGTGTGGCAGTAATCAGGCATGGGTGTGGCTAGAGAAATTGAACTCAGGTGTGATAAACCACAGTTAAGTTATATTTTAACTGGTGGGGCAATAACTTTTTCACACAGGGCCATGTAGGTTTGGATTTTGTTTTCCCTTAATAATAACAGCCTTCATTTAAAAACTGCATTTTGTGTTTACTTGTGTTATCTTTGACTAATATTTAAATTCATTTGATGAGCTGAAACATTTAAGTTTGACAAACATGCAAAAAAATAAGAAATCAAGAAGGGGGCAATCACTTTTCACACCACTATCTATATATATAAAAAAAAAAACTTTGTCCTTCACCCTCCGCGGGTGGTCTCATCCTTCGAGCTCGGGTCCTCTACCAGAGGCCTGGGAGCTTGAGGGTTCTGCGCAGTATCTTTGCTGTTCCTAGTACTGCACTCTTCTGGACCGAGATGTCTGGTGTTCTTCCAGGGATCTGCTGTAGCCACTCCTCTAGTTTGGGGGTCACTGCCCCAAGTGCTCCGATGACCACAGGCACCACTGTTGCCTTCACCTTCCAGGCCTTCTCCAGCTCTTCTCTGAGCCCTTGGTACTTCTCTAGTTTCTCATGTTCCTTTTTCCTGATGTTGCCATCACTTGGTATTGCCACGTCAACCACAACGGCTTTCCTCTGCTGTTTGTCCACCACCATGATGTCAGGCTGGTTCGCCATTACCATTCTGTCAGTCTGAATCTGGAAGTCCCACAGGATCTTGGCTCGGTCATTCTCTACCACCTTTGGAGGTGTTTCCCACTTTGACCTCGGGGTTTCCAGTCCATACTCAGTGCAGATGTTCCTGTACACTATGCCAGCCACTTGGTTATGGCGCTCCATGTATGCTTTTCCTGCCAGCATCTTACACCCTGCAGTTATGTACTGGATTGTCTCAGGGGCCTCTTTGCACAGCCTACACCTTGGGTCTTGTCTGGTGTGGTAGATCTGGGCCTCTATTGCTCTGGTGCTCAGGGCCTGCTCCTGTGCAGCCATGATGAGTGCCTCTGTGCTGTCCTTCAATCCAGCCCGCTCTAGCCATTGGTAGGATTTCTTGATATCAGCCACTTCAGTTATGTTCCGGTGGTACATCCCATGTAGGGGTTTGTCCTCCCATGATGGTCCCTCCTCCAGCACGTCTTCCTCTGTTCCCCATTGCCTGAGACATTCCCTGAGCACGTCATCTGTTGGGGCCTTATCTTGGATGTACTTGTGGATCTTGGATGTTTCATCCTGGATAGTGGCTCTCACACTCACTAGCCCACGGCCGCTTTCCTTACGGCTAGCGTACTGTCTCAGGGTGCTGGATTTGGGATGGAACCCTCCATGCATGGTGAGGAGCTTTCGCGTCTTAACGTCTGTGGTCTGTATCTCTTCCTTTGTCCACCTTATTATTCCCGCGGGGTATCTGATCACTGGCAGGGCGTAGCTGTTTATTGCCTGGGCCTTGTTCTTGCCATTGAGCTGACTTCTTAGGACTTGCCTCACTCGTTGGAGGTATTTGGCTGTTGCTGTTTTCCTTGTTACCTCTTCGAGGTTGCCATTTGCCTGTGGTATTCCAAGGTACTTGTAACCATCTTCAATGTCTGCTATTGTTCCTTCTGGGAGTGAGACCCCTTCTGTGTGGACTACCTTCCCTCTCTTTGTCACCATTCGACTGCACTTCTCGAGCCTGAATGACATCCCAATGTCAGAGCTGTAGATCCTGGTGGTGTGGATCAGTGAGTCGATGTCCCCCTCGCTCTTAGCATATAGCTTGATGTCATCCATGTAGAGGAGGTGACTGATGGTGGCCCCGTTCCTGAGTCGGTATCCATAGCCAGTCTTGTTGATTATTTGGCTGAGGGGGTTCAGACCTATGCAGAACAGCAGTGGGGACAGAGCATCTCCTTGGTATATGCCACATTTGATGGATACTTGTGCAAGTGGCTTGCCATTGGCCTCAAGGGTGGTTTTCCACAGCTTCATCGAGTTTGCAATGAAGTCTCTTAGAGTCCTGTTGATGTTGTGCATCTCCAAGCATACATATATATATACATATATACATATATATATATATATATATATATATATATATATATATATAAATAAATAAATAACTTGTTTTGGGGTGTGATTTCCACAGAAAATGAGATATCGAGAGTTAGTGACCGAGAGTGGATGGGATGCAGTTATGCTTGAGTGAAATGTGAGCCATTATGCTGCAGATGTAGACAGCTGTATTGATTGAAGCTAGGATGGACAATTGAATAACTTGGCTGAAACGTGTAAATGGGGGGTAATTCGATAGAACTGTGCTCTGAATTTAAATACATCTTCTGAATAAGTTAAACTAAAACAGGCACTTTAGGTTTAGGTAACTAAAAACTACTTACTAAAAAGCTAGTAAGTGGACCTTTGTGGAAGAATTTGCTAAACTATCTGGTTGGTGGAAAATGGTGGTCATGTTTTTAAAAATAAATTACTTTGCCAAGGTTAGGAAACGTTTTGGTCATGCCAACCACCAACTGTCGATGAACTGCGGTCTTCATTGTAAAAGCCAGATACTTGGTATACCCAATCATCCTAGGTAAAAGGTTTTGCTACTTCTGCCTTTGCTTTCAAGAGATTATTCGTAAAACTACAAGAGGTTGCTTGTCAGGAAATGGTAAACATGATAAACATGAATGATGGTGACTGATAACAACAATATACCCCTTCAGGCTTCATTTTGCCCAGTATGAGGTGATTGGTCAAATTATCTTTATTTCTCATAATGATAAATACTGAACTACGAGTAGAAGATTTCCAAATAAATCAGGATATTCACTGAGAAAAACAAACTATGGGAGAACTATTTCATAGCCTCTGGCTGTCTTACAAAACACATACAGTATACAGTGTGTACAGCCTAAGCACTAATTGTAGGATTTCATCAGTAGGAGGTCACACGTACTGAATCAATACAGACAGGAGACACGGTAAATACTCCAAAGCCTGGGGAATCAAGCACTGTCAGGAAACGTGACATTTGGATGAGGCTCTTGTGGGTTTCCTGGCACATCAAGCTGAAAGGTCAGGCTATGATAGAGAGTCCTTGGACACGCAACTGTAATTGACCTTTTCCTTTGATAGTAGAGCATGGATTGACATATGCTTCTATAGGGGCCTAGCTTCATTCACTGCTGTACAAAAATAATTAGTTAAGTTGCTCAGGGAGTCATTAGGTACAGTAAGTATTAAGCTTAGAGGACTGGGTTCAGCAGTCATGACTGAAGTGAAACACAATAGCTTTTTTTTCCTGTTTATACAGCTGCCAACAAAAGATTTGAATTCGAAAATCTAATGACATGACTGTTGCTGTGGCTTGCTTTAGCCTCTAAATGTTGATCTTTCAAATTTTATGATGTAGTCAGAACATTTCAGGCTGTAAGCTTCTGGTATGACTAAAGCAAGATGAACATATGCCTCAATTAACATAAATGTTTTCCAATTATATGTTTCTCTTAGCCTCTGTAATATAACAAACATATCACAGTGACTTCCAACCTCACATTGTGATTAGCTGACAGATGTTCTAATGAGTGCCAGTATCTCATTATCTAGCACTCCTACGGTATCTCTATAAGTATCATTCTGCCTTACTTACCTTTTTAATGCCAGTAACCTAGCAACCTATCAGCCAGTCTACACATGCTAACCAGCTTCATTGAATTTCTACTGCGTGAAAATACATCATAGCAACTTTATTACATCTACAGCTTTGAATATCTGAATGAGCTTCAAATTAGCCGTAGATGTTGATTAATGAATTTAGTTTACATCTCTCCCTTCATGAAGTTCCAGTCAGATCTGTTGTCTTTTGCCGGAAGCTGGCTGGCACATCCTATGTGTACATCAGCCACAGCGGGGACAAATACTATTCAGATCATGTCTGATACTGTAATGGAGGCAGAGAGATCCTGACTGTAAGTGGACACAGATCAGAAACACCTCTTAAGAGTCTCTGCAGACTAGAGGAGCAGGAAGTGACAGAGAAATATTTTCCAGTGCTTATGGAATTTCTATAGTTTTATTTTGGAGTTGCTTTTCTTTGCATAGTCTACATTCACTTTCTCACCAAGCTTTACTGTGTCACAGTTGTCTAAACTGCTTTCCACAAATGTCAGTAATAAAATAAGAATAAGAGACTTGAGAATGTGTGATACCGCGTGACATTGCATGGACAGATTAACCTGTTTGGAGGCCTTGGGGCAAAACAATTGCTGTTAGGGCTTCAGTGATATTTTTTGTGACCTGGTGGTGGTGCTAAAGAAAAGGTCATGGGGGTCACCTAAGACATTAAAATTAATTCATCTTTTCCTTTTTTTGGGACAGTGATGTTAATAGTAATATTTATTATTATTATTGTTATTATTTATTTATTTAGAATGATACATTTTTGTACTCCCTATCTATCTGGACAGCAGGACAATATGGACACTGGGTAGGGACAGATATGAGGACATGAGGGACTGGAACTTTTTCAGTCAAACCTTGAACCCTCTTTTTTTTCTTTGAGAAAACTTAAAAATAGAATTTTAAAAAAATTAATTCTCTGCTGACCATGAATATCCCCAACAATTTTCACTGAATTCCAGCCAAGAGTTTTTATAAGTGTTGGTCACGGGTAAATTTTGACATGATGGTGGGGAAAGCGAAAAAGACAGGGGATCACCAAAATCATTAGGAATCATCATGAGGGCTACATACAACATGGTACATCTATACCAAAGTTCATGGCAAATTGAGAAGTTGTTAAGATATCTTGCTCTGGATCAAAGGATCAAAGTGTTGGATGGGCCGGCCATGTAAAATATTCATACTGAGCAATTTTAATGGACATCTTTATGTATTTAAAACATGCAAATTTAATCAGGAATATGCTCCCTCAGTGATACTGGTAAACTGGAAACATAATAAGCAATATATATTCTATATGTATTGCTGTAGCTTTTGTAGAATTAAAGTGCTCATTGTACTGTACAAAATATTACATGCACTATATTTTTTTTCTCCTGTATATAAAACCTTTATTTATGACCACTAACAGCAGTACTATTGCTTTCAATTCTACCAATACAACTACATAAATAAGTAGAATACAAGGTACAAATACAATGGTAATTGTGATTTTGAAGAGACATGATTTACTGGACTTTCATTTCACACTGCACGCTTGTTGAGACCAATACTACACTGCAGAATACATGTTTTCTTTTCCAATTGATTGAGGAAGACTAGAGTTGTTACTAATTCAATGCACTTTTGCACAACAGCTTTTGAGAGAACTGTCTGCAGCACCAAGATAGACAAAAAAGCTAATGAGGAGGCACATCAGTTCATCTGCTACCACTTTAGCTTTTCCAGGCCATGTATTTGTTGAACTGAGCTCATAACATTTCGATCAGGATTTACTGGCACTTATAAATTGTTACACAGTATATACAGTGGTCTTAAATAGACATGCAACAGGTATTAGATTTATACCTAATTTGGATGTGACTGTTAAGGTCACGTTGTGCACTGTGAATCAGAATTCATTAGTGGATATGAAAGTAAAAGTAAATGCATCTCCTATCTTTGAACATCCAGCCCAGCGTATAGAGCTATTGTCTATGTTGTGTTTCTTATCTAAGATCACTTAAATATATCACACTGTGTTTCTCACTTATCACTTGATCAGTCTACCATTAACCACTAATTGTTTGTTCTTTGCACTATCACATCTGCCAGCCTAATTTCTTGTATTGCATTTGTGAGTTATTTTTCTTCAAGAGAAGCACAGGTGATAAATCTACCCCTGAACAGTGTTGTTTTGTGTGACTAATTGTAGCAGCCTTGTGGCATCATTGCAGTGAATGTCATTTGTTAATGAGTAAGGATGCACAAACTTAATAAACATAGAAGTTTTAAAGCATTTCAAACACTTCCATTTAGGGACAGAAACCATGAGGGGCAGGGTGAATGGTTGCCATATCGATTACTGCTTTAATTCTAAATTGAGACTGACAGTTCAGGCAGCTACTGGATCCTCCAATGGCTGAGTCAGTGCCTTGTCGCTGTCACAGCTGTGCTTGCCAGTGGCAGGTTCGTTCCCCTATCAGTGGATAAGGATATCCATCTTCACACCTCAGGGTCCTCAGTAGGCAGCCTCCCTCCCAAATGGCCAACTTTGCTGAATCTAAGCAGGGCATTTCAGGTAACCATCCTCTCTCTGGATGCATTATTTAGCCATATTTCAGGAACATTTTTGGTGCTGGAGCAGGAAAATCAGGGGCAATGCTTTGAACTTTCTCATACCTCTTTTTCGTGTGCGATAAATTTCATGAGTTAGCCACCATATCTAGAATCATGTCCTGCCAACATTTGGTGTGTTCAATATGTTAATGTTTCAGGAGGAAAGAAAAAAGTATGTCGTGACAGAGCTGGCAGTGTGGTATCAGGAAGACAGAGAATGGTAAATGGACTGTACTTATATAGCGCCTTTCTAGTCTTTCCGACTACTCAAAGCGCTTCAACTCAGAGAAGTCAGATTTGTCAGCAATGCTTTCCTCATCCCTGCTTAAGTATCCTTGAGCAAGTCACTGATTGCTTGCATTGATGTGCTGAAGCAGACCTCAGATCATTTGGGACGAGGAGAAAGAGAAGTTCTCTACGAGGATTGATAGAAAACATAATGTTAATGAACCTTAGCAACAATTAATCAGGAAGACTTTTATCCTCCCCGACTCCTTCATTCATTACTGCTGCTAAACCACACCTCTTGACTTACATCCCCGCTTCCTTTATTATCCTGTCAGTTTAAAATCCAAGAGGCAACTTCTTCCTCTTTAACTTTATCCAATCACGTAAGCCTAACATTACCAATCCTTTCACTTACCCAAATGGGAGCCAATCACAAATCATAGACCCGTTTATCAATCAAATGAAGTGCACACCAAGCATGATGCCTCCAGCTTCTGATCAATATTGACCCCACATGGAGTCTCTTCTATTAAAAATGCATTATGTTCTTAAACTAGTCTCTTCTGACTGAATTATTTTCAGTGGTAGAAGAAATAGTTCTTGAAGTAAAATAATCTGACTAAGCAGAGTGAGAGACAGATTTTTTTAAATAAAAAATTTCAAATTCAAAATGCTGCCCCAAAAGGGGAAAAAGATTTCCTGCAAGGTGGAAAACACATTTACAGTTATCTGTACTGACTTATTGACCTATAGGCTATTGTTTCATTTGTTCCATTCCGGTTTTGTTCTTTAACTTCCTGTCTTAGATTTCCTTAATAGATGATAAAATGGTGGAATAAATAGCCTACATTACTTTGTAAATATATGTGTTCATCTTTAATCTGACAAAACAAAGTGGCCAGCAACTGAAGATGAAAAATATAGTTGAAGTTGTAAAAAATATATAGATCAAAGACATAGAGACGTGATTGTCAGCTCTGTGATCCAGTAATAATGCGTTTGGTGATTTGCATTTGAAAAGCATCAAGGTTAAAATACAGTAGATTTTAAATTTTAGACATCTATTTGGATCTTGGCTCAACAGCATTCAGTGGCTTTATTTCAGCTACTTCAACAAATGTAGTACATTTAAACATTATCACTGAAATGCTGTTAAAACCCATTCAGACTATATGCAGCCTATTTAAAAAATAAAAAAAAAACTCACTTTCAAACTACATTCTGCAGCTGCACCACAATCCTGCTCATTCAGAAATATTAACATATAATCTGCAATATTATAGGAATTATGTTCCATCAGTGCAACCAATCACATCATGAGTGATAATTACTCATTGTTCCTACGTGTCTAAAGCTTTATACCAATTTTTACAATTTAAACTGAGATTGCACATTATGGGCAATAAACATTTTAGTGGAATTCTAACAAACTGACAGCTGTCTTGTGTGCACAGAGTCACAGTGTTATAAAAACAGAAGGGCATGCAGAGATTTTATTCTGAGCTGACTTGATGCTGTGTAATATTTGACTGTGAGGGCAAAAACCGCTGTTCAAAGAAATGACTGACAGTGCATAAAAGCGGTAACTTCAGATAGTCCTGAGTAAACTAATATCCAACCAGGATTTAGATTCTGACAGTAAACCTCCGCTAACTAATGCGCTTCGATAGTACTTTGATAAGGACTGAATGAATGAGGAAATGAGCCAGCATGTCTGGCTCTGTAAGAGAGAGGAGACAGAGAAACTCAGGGTTTATTGAACCTGCCAGGAAGCAGGCTAGGTTCACAGAGTCACTTACCATGGTAACTGATCCAGAGTTTAAGTTACCTCTCTCTCTCAAACTGAAACCCCAGAGTTTCCCTCATCTCAGGGTACAGACAAATTTAACAAATAGATGGTGAACATAATGGAGCATTTAAAAGTGTAGCTAAAAAAATATATTCATTCAGCTTTAAGTTAAATGATTGCCCTCTTTGAAAAACTGTTTAAAAAAAGTGTGCCATACAAGTTAAGATTATTTTTAAATGGATTATTGTTTGTAAGGTAGGTTATGAGGGAAAATATATCTGTTAGTTTTCAACTTAAACATCAAGAAAGAAATTTTACTATCTAAGGAAGGAAATATCAACTGGTGACGTAATTGAGCTACCAACTGCAGTCCACGATCAATAGACAAACTGAAGACATAATGACTCCTGGTGTTGCCAACTCATTTATCAGCATTTCAGTAGCATTATTATGAAATAGCTGTGGTGCGCTCGTGATAATGGCTTTAACACCAGCTGATACATTAATAGGTAGAAAATGAATTATTAAGTTAAAGATAAAGTGCAACGTGAATAGGAATAATCCAGTTCTTATGACTGAAAAAGACAGCAGACTATACTTGCTGAGGCTGTGACATTTTATCTCCTTTGAATCTTTTGAAAGTAATGTTTTTAATTGCACAAGCAGAATCGTCACCACTTCTGTGCCTTTTCATTTACAATTCTCTCTTTCCTCCTTCAGAGATAGAAGAGGCAAACTGCTTTATTTCAGTGCGTCTGAATAATTCATGTGTAATGTTGTTGTGAAGTGCAAAGCACCTCATAGTGGTTGCTTGAGCAACTGCTAATTTTTATGGCAAACAAACAAAAAAAAAAAATGCTCCATGCAGTTTTGAACAAATATTCCAGCCACACTGTTTGAAATAAGAGCTAATAAATGAACAGTTATTATCAGGTGCCACTGAGTTAACGTTATGTATTAAGGCACACCTGCAAGGCTCTGTCAACTGGCGGCACTCGTTTGGGATCCTGGGGAGGGGGTTAGTCAGGCCTGCAGGTTGGACACAGACTGGACAGCCTAGCCCTGGCGCTGCCTATGGGCTACCTGAGTTCCTCTGACAGGGTTTGTTCGTTTATCAAAGCTGCCCCCCTGACTAGATGTTCCTGGTGTGAGTAGGTCTGGTTAAATGCTAAGAGTTGTTGACTAGTTGGTGGTCTGAGACTAAGCGGGAGATTAAAGTGTAATCACTGCTGGGCTGAGGAAGCGGCTAGAGCCGGGGAGCGGGAATTTCCATTTTTCAATTTCTCATCATCCAATATTTTTCACAGGCCAATTCATCTAAACTGCCCCTTTGAGGAAGGGAAGGAAAGCGTGTGGTTCATGGCAGTTCTTAAGACAAGCCTGTGTGTGCATTCACAGAAGCATAGCATAGAATGCATGATGTGTATGCATACTGTATATGCATGTGAATGTGTGCAAATTGTGTAACTGCAACTGATCATTAAAAGAAGCAGAAAAAAAAGCAAGTTTGGAAAAGGAAAAATGTGAAATCTGCTCCTGCTATTCATATGCAAGTATAAATATTAATGCAACTGTGCTGCCAACAAGCTTTTAAAAACCCGTACACTGAAATGTGGCAGGGACTCCACCGACACATTTTGTAGTCGACTCCCAATGCTTTTAAGTGATTTGGACAGATTCTGACAAAAACTATCACAATCATGAACTTTGAACAAGGGGAATCTGCTCGGTTGTCCTCAGTCAACTGTCTGTAGTTACAAATATGGTAACAATAACTGACAGTATAGTGTGAGCAGGTTAGTGTGAGATCCATTCAATATCCAAGCTTAAATTCAGCTGGTGTTCAGCTTTTTATGATAGCATTAGGGATTTTAAGCCTTGCATATTGGTAAATGTGTATATTCATGTTGGGCAGTAACACATATGTAAAGTCCAACACACACTGGCTGAGTTGCGTAGCACTTTATCATATGACAACTTTAGCACAAACTGAAAACACCGTACAAAATGAAGTAGTCTGAATGTGGCAAATGTCAAAAATAAATAAATAAAATCTATGCTTTGTCTAGAGACGCACATCAACACCACGTCAAAACACCGCCAGTGTGTCGAACAATTAGGCGCACAAATTTTGATGTGTGTCAAGAGCTGAAATTTGAAATACTAATACTAATAACTAATACCTGTAATGCTCCATTACTTTTTGGGGGGTTAGCTTGTTTGCAAAATAAAGGCGATGGTATGCTTGAAATTAACTTGTTCGTGCGACACGCCATGTCTTTCATACTGGTCCAGGATGTGTTAGCTTCTGCCAAAAGAGGAGGCTAGCCACATTTAGGTTAAAACTGCGCTAGTGAAATGGGAAGAAAAAGTGGAGCATTTTAGTCGTCTAGTTTACATGACACACTGTTTCAACAATATTTGAATGGCATTGTTTCAATGTGTAGCAGGTACTAAATATGCAGTGAAATATAGTCACTTTATAATACTTTGGCTTAGGACCCCACAAGTCAAGCATGAATCTGAGTGCTTGAAAGATGAATAACAATTATTTTTTCAGATTTATCTCAAATCTTTACTACTTTTTTATGAATAAATGTACTAATTACTGGCTAAATATTTCAAACAAAACAAGGGAAAGAATACATTTTTGGATGAACTGTTCACAACAAATGCAACCAGTCACACGGGGTCGCAAGCGCCCATTTCATTTTAAGGGGTCACTGTTGTATGCGATGTGGTATGTGGACCCAAATTCAAATGACCAGGAAGCGGTATGAGGGTGAAGTAGCCGGATAGCTACAGTGTTTATTGTGGGGGATGTGGTTTACAAGCAGGTACAGGCAGACAGACAGGTAATAAACAGGTAACAGGAAAATAGGCAGATATAGGTTCAGGTACAGGGAAACGGGTTACGGGTGGCAGTGGTGGAAACAACGAAGTGAGTCCAATGTGGCTAACCAAGTCCAATAGGGAGCTGACAAAATTAAAAATACAGACACGGTCTAAGGGAGATAAAGAATACAAAATAGAACTCACAGTAAGAATTCCAGGGAACTGGGCACGGGAACCAGGTACAATAAAAAGAGACCCGGACTAAATATCCTAGGGGAGGTGAGATAACGAGACACAGGTGCAAACAATCAAGGGAGGGCCAACAATCAAAACTGGAGGGAAAACAAACAAAGACAGGAAGTAAAACCACAAGACACAAAAGGGAATGAGAATACTACGAAATAAAACAGGAAATGAAAAACCCTCAAACTGTCACAAGCCAAAAAGGTTGGGAACCACTGACCTAGACATCTACAAGAACTGTTTTAACCTTGACACCTTCTGACCTGCAAATGACTGAAACCACACTTACTGGGAAAAGTCATCCTTATGTGGAAAACCAATCTTGGATGTTTCAGTCAGTGGAACACAAACAACTAATGCCAGATCTGAGGTAAACAAGGCTATAATGTCAGACGGCATTCTCTGGAGCACTTCAGTTGATAAAAAGACTTTTCAGATAAACAATGGCTTAATTTCATGGTTGTACCCTAAAGATGGAAATCATACCACTTCTCTAGAAAAACATCGTCGGCAAAGTTACATATGCTAACTTGTTCCCCCTGTATGCTAACAAAAAAAACTGACAGTTTACAGTGGAAAGGAGATAATTTACCATCAAAAACAATTTCCTGTTTTATTCATTGAAAAATCAGCAGCCAAAGCTGTCATCATATACTAGAGTACTGTTTGTTTGCTCTGGCAGAGATTTGCACAATAGATGCCTGTGGAAAAATGTCTAGACATTGATTACTAGTCACTGCTGACACAAACGAGGGAAGAGTAAGTGAAAGATAGCAGTATTGTCACTGCATCTTCCCTGATATTGTCTCCCTGTCTATAATTTAAGAATCTTACTTCAGATCAGAAATGTTAATAATCATAGATTTTTTTGGAGGAGAAAGATGATAATCAATGTCAATCTTTTGTTTTTAACACAGTTTTCTGAGCTATTGCTAACCACTCCCCATCTGTTACAGGCCGCTACTTTGACAAAATCACACTATCCAAATTCAGTGTGTGATTGTGACATTCATAGATTCAGAATGTGAAACTGAAATGAGAGAATATTTGATGCTTTACACACAGTCTGCACTGACAGACAATAACAGGAACTCAAATTCTTGTTTTGTTTTGGGCAGGAAGAGCTTTCTCTTCCTCCAGCATGTCACTGGTCTTATACTGTCTCCACTCCATTCTCTGTATCAATAAGCAGTGCTTGCAAATTATCATGGTAAGACAGTAGGTGTCAAGCAGCACACAGCATTTGGCATGGCACCTTCTGCCTCACCTTGTGTAATTAACTGCTGGATTGTACCTCTGATTTGCCTCTGATCTGGTTTGCAGAGGAGCACTTTATTGTGATGAACTTCCTTTATCTATGCATACTATACCTGGTCTAGAAAGATTTTCCATCATTGCTGGAACTATTCCTTCAGCCAAAAATATGCTAGATTAGTATATGACTTTTTTTGGGATGTAAATTTATTCTGATTTGGAGCAAAGTATTAACCAGTTTGCACAACTTTCCTTTCAATTTCCACTCGCATTACTGATTTTAATATGGTCTTTGATAACAAAGCTCGGTGAGAGTGCACAGTGGGGATTTCATTGTGGTGGAAAAGTGATGGATTCATTTTCACAGGCAGTTGAAGGATCAGTCTTAATTATCTTAGGTTTTGGACTTTGATCTGATTCCTGCCCACGTCTTCTAGTGCCTCAGGTGTCTTTACACATCATATTGAATGTATTTGAAGTGTGTGAGTGTGTGCGGTTGGGCTTGTGTCTTTGTGAGGAGCCGAAGTCCTCACAATGACAGTAAAGTGAGGAAAACTTTTTTGTTGGTCCTCAGTGTGTCAAGGGAATTTGGGGTTATTTCTGGACTAGTGGTAAGGTTTAGCCCTTATATTACATTTGGGGCTAGGGTTAGGGAAAGAAAGATTAGGACTGATTTTAGGATTTGGATTTAGGGAAAATAGGAACTGACTCAATCATCATAGCCCTCAAAGTTAAAAAAAAAAAAAAAAAAAAAAAAAAGCTGATACAGTAAGCAAGAAAACCATACCCGTCCTTGGGCATCAATTTAATATTAATGATTCCCAGTTCAACAATGCAAGGGCCAACTGGTTGTGTTTGATTAACAGACTGTATTTATGTAAAGAAAGCACACAATGGGTTATTACATGCAAATGACAGAAATACATGGGGATAACGTATGAGGGCTTCTGGTCCCTGCCGAAACTCATGATTTGACTGTAGTGAAGTGCGGCATGTTTAGTGCCACTGTGCCTGTCTGTTGAGCCAAAAGTGTAGCTATGGTATTAACACTGAGAGAAACGGATTGGGCTTGTGTTTCTACACACACAACACGTCAAATACAACTAGGGCATTTGGGAAAGGAAGAAAAATTTTGCTGCAGCAGTACTGTAACACTAACATAGTACTTCTCACTATGTTCAATTTCACTATATGGCCATGCTTTGACCTATAATGATCTCCCTTCTGGTAAGACATGCTTTTAAAGTCAGGATTGGGCTCAACTAACCACAGCACCTTTGCCCTGTCATTTAAGAAAACTCTACTGCAACTATGACCAAATCTTAGTTTGTGTTAGCTTTTGGCTGAAGCCTGGCCCTCTTGGCTCCCTCCAATCATGTTTAAACAACGTCTACGACTTTATAATGAAGTATGATGAAGCCTAAGTAATGAGGTGGCAGTGAAAGACCCTTGTATAGCTTTTCCCAAGCCCTTTAACACAGAGCCCTGACCTTTTTAACTAGCAGAATTAATTGGGCCGGGCTAACCTTTTAGAGGCTAGCTGTGAAATAAGACCAGCGTTCCCGGGTTGCCTCATTATACCACACTAGCTTTGGAGTGTGAGTGCTCATTTTACCCTATAGTTTGGGGATGAACAGTAGCCAGTCAGCAGCTCAGATGGGGAATACATTTCAGGTCAGTCCACTTGAGCCCAATGCTCTAAGCCTGGTCTTTTAGACTCTACAGTTGCATCAAAACTGTTTTCATGGGACACAGCAGTACAGCGGCGGAGTTGTTCTAGAAGACACATATTGAATAGCGTCCTATTGAACCCAATTATTATGGTATAAAATAGTAATAATAATAATAATAGTAATAATAATAATAATAATAATAATAAGGTTTGCTTCAAATGTGGTATAAGTAGCCCCAAACACCCACAATTAAGCAATTAACCTATTGTTAATTTATCCAGAATTTTCTGAAAGCATGCAGACAATGAGGAAAAAGTAGACTGGACAAGTAAGTACTATTCACAGGTAGAGGGGGTAAGAGGGAATGTAAAAAAAAAAGGAAACAAGCATTTAATTTTAAGAATATTCAACCAATGAAGTCACAACATCTACTATAAACCACTGAGGTCACAGTAACTGAAAGAATGAGATCATAGTTAAAAGTGACCAAAATGGGTTTACTTACAGGGTGTCTGGCCTCACACTTAGGGACATGGTAAGGCATTAGGACATCCGGAAGGAGCTCCAAGGTCACTGCTCCTTCACATTGAAAGAAGCCAGTTAAGGTAGTTCGGGCATCTGATTAGGATGTCCCCTGGACACCTTTCCATGGAGGTATTCCAAGCTGAGACTCTGAGGCAGACCCAGAGCAAGCTGGAGGGATTATATGTCCCATCTGGCCAGGGAAAGTCTTGGGATCCCTCAGGAGAAGCTCGAGGATGTAGCTTGGGAGAAGGGCATCTGGGCTACTTTGCATAGCCTGCTATCATCGCTACTCAGACCTGGATTAGCATCAGGAAATGGATGGATGGAAACATGTAGCCCTTTATAACTGAGAACGCATACACTAATGTATGCCAGTTAGGTAAACAAAAGGACAAAAAATCTTTTTACAATCAAATACTCTACCCAGGTAGGATTGAAAGGTGGCTCTTAAAAGTTTGTACTTTCCTCCTTCACAGAAAAGAGCAGCTTAGGTCAGCCTGACTTGGTGATGCAATGTGGAGTACATGCTAACAAATTTAAAAGAACTGAATAAACAATGTTGCTTTGTCCATTCAACATGTCACACAGAGAGATAAAAGTAAATATTTCTGCTGTCTCGTAGGAAAGAAACGGCCCATGTGAGTTGTATCAGACTGCCTTGCACAGAGTGAACCGTCATGAATATTTTCAATAGCCTTCCAAATCTTGTCTGTGATTTCAGCTACTCACTAAGTGGATCAGGGCAATTCAAAATTAGCCAAAGTGGATCGCTGGCCAAAGTGGCTACTAGATTGAGTCATTGCATCCATTTCAACATTTTTTTTTAAATAAAAGAATGCATTTTAATCATATCCTGTATGTCATTTCAAAGTTAAACATAAATTGCAGTTTTTCAAGCTGAACTAGTATTAACATCAGAGAGAGATACTCCATGGTTTACTGTTTGTTTACAAGTCTGAATAACTGAGTATGTATCCACTCAAATTTAAACTATATGCAGGTTATTTGAGAAAGCAGGTCACAAACAGAATTATCTATTCACAAAGCAGTTAGGTCAGCTATTATGATATAAAAACAGAGGTCCATAAAGACTGTTTGACATCATCTAGAATTTTCTGGATCACCCCATGCCCGTTCAACAGAGCAGCGCACATACAGTAGGTTATATTGTCTGCACTGATCAATTCCACAGAGAGCACGTCAACCCAAACAAGGGGCTTCTGCTTTGGCTAGTGGCCAAGCATGTTGGTGCTGGACTGGAGCTTGTCCAGGGGTAGGTACTGTGTGCTGAATATCTATTTATATATTTTGCATGACATTTAATGTTGGTCTGCCCGTGAGTGATTTGTTTTTGACCCAGAAAATTAACAATGTTGCTGCAGTCTGTTACGGACAGAAGGGCAGGAGACACCAAGGTGAAGATAGATGGAGTTTTCTTTGACACAGCAATGAGTACACAGTATGCAAGTCAGTAGTGGGTGATGGAGCAGTATAGACGATAATAGAGCACAGATACCGTCCTTTGTAGAATGGAGGTGGATATTGGGAACCGGAGTCACACACACTGGAGACAGGAAAACTCACGACTGGACGAAGGAACACGGGAGTAGAAATACACACGGGCGTAGGTCAGGGAAGTAGTCCAAAAGCTGTATTTCATCTATGGGAAGAGTCCTTAGTATCATCAAGACCGGACAAGTGGCTGAGGTGAGTAGTGTGCCTTCTTTATACTAGTGGTAATGAGGTGCTGATGGGGAGCAGGTGTGTGTGATAGGGAGCAGGTGTGTGTGATAGGGAGCAGGTGTGCGTGATAGGGAGCAGGTGTGTGGTTAGTACTCTGGTGAGGGAGTGCGCTGTGATTGGATGACCCTGGAGCCTGGCGTGTCCGTGACACGTGACCGTCAGGAATGCACAATCGACACAACTGAAAAATATTAGATCAATCTGTGGTACTTTCTGTCTCTCTTTCATTTATAATGTGCCTGTTTAATTTGCATTGAAATTTACAGACACATTTGATATTATACATTTTATAAATTTATTAAATTACGTTCTAGATTTATGAAAATATTTTTTTATTTGTATCAGTTTATGTGCTTTAGTGGCTGCAGTAACTGAGAGTCTGGTTTATTTCAAGAAAACCGTTCAGCAGGCGGAAAATCAGAGTGGGTGGTAACTTTAAATTCTAGTAGCCATTTTAGCTGGACTTACTTATATTTTTCAAGTGGCCAGAATCACAGTACCAAATGAATGCTAATGTTGCTCTGTCTTCTGTGTAAATAAGCCACTGTTTGCTAACATGTTCACCATATCAACTTTATAAGGTGATAAACTATCAGTGCTGTGTTTACAGCTCAATTTCTGATTCATAGTCTGATTCATGTTGTGCTACGTAAATTTTTTCTCATTTGTAGCGCCTCTAGTGGTCGATTTGAATGAAACTTTCAGGGTATGTTTCCTGGAATATCCTGGAAGTTGTGTGATGATTGGACAAACAATTTCTGATTTATAGTCCAATTTGTGTTATGCCACGCCCCTTTTGAAGTTCATTGATCAATATCTTGAATACTAAATCGGTTATCAACAAGCCTTATGGAATTTTTGTAAGCTTGGTCCAATGGTGATCCACCAAACATTTGGTAGCAATCTGGTTTGTGGAGATGTCAAAAATGTGTTTTTCAAAACATTCAAAATGATGGAAAATCTAGTTAGGCGGACTTTAGTGGTACAAGATCCTTTTTTGTAGAGCACATTGAGCTGGACTTGTGTGAGAAATTTCAAGTCATTCAAGTACATCATTTCCAGTTATTGATAAGATATAAAATTCATGTTTCTAGCTCATTCCAGCTCACAGCAATTTGAGCCGCGGCATAAGACACATAATAATAATAATAATAATAATAATAATAAACCAACACAAACTCAGTAGGGTTCTACCGCTTTGCGTTTTGAACCCTAATAATAAACTACAATAGGGCTTCAGCCTCTTTGGGGCCTGAACCCTGAATAAGATTATGAACTAAGTCTCATATTGAATGATTACATCCTGATCCAACAGCTTTGTGATGTGTTCTTTTCATTTTTTTTTTTTATTTTTAGATTTGGAGTGCTGGAGTATTTTATCCAACTTATATCTGTCAGAGAAAGTGGTTTCAGACTTTCAGAGGCAGAAACTGACAAAAATAGCAACAGTCTAGTAATCAATTGCATCCTCAGTCAAATAATATACACACCTTTCACTGAATCCAAACTGCTTTCACCTGCTTATGCATTGTAGATGTTTGGGTAGCATTTACCTCAAAGACAGATAGCATTATCACCATAGCTTTTAATACTGAAGTCATTCAAAAAGTAACTCTTTCTGGTTAAAAAAAATCCTGTGTGAGTAATTGCTGATATTTTTAGCAATCCAAGTGTAACTTGGGAGTGTATATTGGGTGTACTGCACTTGTCTAAGTTACAATATTATAATATTATTTAAGTTTAATTTCATGGATATAATTTGATTTGCCTGTGTGACCCTCCTAATAGCATTAATGTGTTGTGTAAACTGCATTCTTTTTCTGAGAAAGAAAGAAAAAAAGACAAAGTTTAAGAATACTCAACAGTACAGTTGGGCCAGGATTTTAGCACAGGCTGTACTTCTGATGAAAAGATCCAAATACATGCAGTTTTGTGTTTTTGATGGTTTCACTTGGGTGGCAATCGTCCCTGGCAGCTGGTAAAATGACAGTCTGCATTAACAGTGTGATGTTTAGTTCAGAGGGTATTAACCAGGCTTATCCCAGCAGTGTCTGATGAGCTCCTTATCCTTACTAACCCAGTGATTTTTTTTTTTTTTTTAGAGGGCAATCCCTGTTTCAAGAGGACCTGTGAAAAAGCTAAACCACTTGTAATGGTATCAAACACAAACATGCATTTAGGACTGACTGCAACTGAAATAAGAACTTCAAGCTCCCAGAAAGGTGACTAATATTTGTGTGTTCCATTTGTGCGAGTTCCATTCAGCATGTGAGCAAATTCTTCCTCTGCGTTTGCTTACTTACTTTATTAAATGATTCATGCATGATTCATCCTGGAACAGTAGTATTTATGGGTTGAATTCAGCCTGACTGGGTAATTGCACAGTAGATATTGTCTTTCCAAACAAAGAAAACACTCACTTTTTATATCTTTAAGGCCTAATGAGTATTTGTCATTTGTAATTACTTCCTCAAGTGGCACACTGACATTCATGTCTTCACTAAATTCCAAGTGCCACCCAAACATTTGAATCAATCCACTCTCAAATTGTATGCCAGCTTTTGTCAGTACAATTCAGCTTGAAGAAAAATAAAAAAAGTACAATTCTACTTTATATGCTAAAGATTTAGTCTAGGTAAGAATGCCTTATCTATATGCAAATTATAAGTTATCAACTTCAATAACTGTTGAACGAGGTGTCTCCAAACATGCTATTGCCTTCATTTGTCAGGCTGCCAGGGTGGCCTAGTTTTTAATGCAAAGCGTTCAATCTTGAGGGAGATGGCAGCATACACAGACAAATAGTCCATGAAAAAAGGAGAGAATGGTTAAGAACACAAAACGCCAGTGATGATAATGAGTCTTGTTTGTGTTGCCCACTTCATCTTCATAGCAAATGATAAACCAACTAGTCAAAAGCAAATAAAAAAACCCCTCTGTAATGCTAATTGAAACAATTTTTCTGCACAGCAAGGGGAATTGAGCAGTTTTAGAAAAGATGAGAAAGTATGTCCTTGAGAGGATCCTGAGACGGAACATTGTCCAACAGCCATCTGTAAAGAAGAAAGTGGCAGGCATAATTTTAAAATAATGGCTGACATTTTCTTTATATATTGTTGGCCCACTTCATATTGTACAGAAGTTATTTCGTATGGCCCCAGGGCAGCTCCTTTCATAAAATTTATTGCTGGCACAAAAAAAGGCAATGGCATCACTGAGCTTGGAGTTAAAATATGGAAATCACACTGATACTTAATTTCTGCTCAAACGCTTCATCAGGGCTGATACTGGAGCTGGGAGGGAGGGGGATGTTTGGTTGGTGAATCACTGAGTGTGGGAAGGAGGATGGGTGGGCATTAGGAAGACCCAACCAAAAGGTCATTCATTGTTTTGAATAGGAAATCTAAATAAACATATTCCCTCCCCTCATCTACTGTGTTACCAACAATACATATATGTGCCACTGAGCAAGGCACCTACAGTAAACTGCAACACTGCACTAGTTACAAAAGGAACAATGTTTGTGCTTTCACCTTTTCCACATGCTTTGTTCAGGATTTCTGCATTTGGAGCACATTTCTGTTAATGTTTGTGTTGTCATTATTGTATGTGTTGTGGTAATTGCTGCATCTTTTTTTTAGGGCATTTCTCTTAATGTTTTGTGTTTTTACATTTGTATGTGTTTGAGTATTCATTGTATTTCTGGATTTGGAGCACATTTCTGTTAATATTTTGTGTTTTCACTTTTTTTTTTACGTGTTTTAGTATTTGTAAACACAGAGTCCTCCTCCTCTGTCAGCTCGGAACACGGTCCGCCCATCGAGTGCTTGATCCGGGAAGTTGATGGAGCAGGTCTCCGTAAAGATGTGGGCACAACAGTCTCTGATTCCCGTTGCTTGGCCAGCCATTTCATCCAGACCGGACGTTAGCCAGAAGCAGCCTAAGTCCAAGCTGGGCCAGCATGGCTGCTATCCCCTATCCTTTCCTCTCCTCCTGGGCGATCACAGCAGCCGCCATGGTGCCTGCCTGGTCCGGTTGCTCTTTTATCCAAACCCCGGCTTCCTTTTCCAATGTCAATGATGATGTATTACTGTCATAGGTAATACATGTTTCAGCAATAAAACTGAAAACTGAAAAAAAAAACAGCTGTTGCCATAGTCAAAATCTTATGATCCAGTTGATTTGAACAATTTTGGCTTAGCCCTTTAAATCATATCAAATCAGACGTCATTCACTGATGTTTCAGCAATAACGCCGTTGCCATAGCAATATGTTACTGGAAGCAACTTTAAAACTATGAAAATAGTATTGGAAAACAAATTAAATGATTGTGATTACAAATCAGAAAAAGAGATTCCAAAAACAAGGGTTAGACTAAAGTTACTGTAAAAATGTGTTAGTACATTAACAAGGACAACTGGATTCACAAAAGTATAGACTAGCTGTCAATTTACATTGTCCTTCATGTCAGGACACAACAAGGTATCACCAGTGAAAGACCAACATTCAGTTTGTATAGGAAGTACAACATAGTAATTCATCTAATAAACATACACATAAAGTCCACAAGAGCAAAAGTAAAAAGAGTAAAATACACAACAGTTATCCCAACAGTAATTCAATAATTACTCAGAATGTTTACTTGCTCTTAGTTTTTGATGTGAAAATGCCTGGGTCCCTAATTAAATCATAAAGGTAAATGTAAAAATAAGAAAATACATGAACAATTGTATTATTATTGAATGACAAAAGCTTTAACATGTTTTTACATGATATAAGAAGCAGTATTTCCACCTTGAAATGGGCTTCCTTTTTAACATCCTGTCACCTTGTCTTGGACATACAGGTTCATTGTGAGGGTGTAGGGACTGGGTCGCCAACATACGCCTGCTGAGAAGAGCCTGGCTGCATATTATTCCATCTGTCTGCCTGCAGAAACTCCATCCATAAAGGCAAATTGTCACAGAAATCCAAAAGGAAAGTGTCTCTTTTTTTCCAGCATCTTTGAATGTCAGGCAGTTTCATATATCTAATACACTTGAAGGCAAAACTGTTGAGATCCAAGGAGTCTGAGGCAGATGATTTGAGCCTTAGAAGCCCTAAGAGCTATAGTCCTTATCTGGTCCTCTTTCCCTCAGCAGACGGCAACTGTATGAACGTCTCCTCCAATCGTCTGTGCTGCAAACGCTCTTATCTCTCCTCCACTGCATACCTTCTCCCTGCACTCACAAAATTGAGCCACAATTCATTTAACTGCATGTTAATGCTTTCATCCCAAAATGTGATATGTGATATTTTCCATTTGGAAGAAAAAGTACTTGATATTTCTGTTAACACACATGATTGCATCCCCCAAAATATTACTACTTTGTAAGGAAAGGTCAAAGGCAGGCTTTGACATAAGCAGTGTTCCAAAATAACTTTTTATCTCTTCATTCAGTTTGTAATAGATGGTAGATTTCACAATGTAACCATCTCCTTTTAAACCCCTTAATATAATCACTGATACCAATGGAGATTTGCCATTGCATGGCCTCACAGAAATCTAAGAGTGAAAATCAATAGCATGAGAAAGATTAATGCTTCAAAGCATTGTAGCAGCTTTAAGAATAATTTTGTTACAGTTGACTACTGAATTAAATTCCCTGCATGCCTCCTACAAGGGTCATTAACAAAGGTAGTGTTTATCATGGTGCTGTCCGGCAAATGAAACAATGGGAGAAATGTGTTTGTGCTTATAGCAGTGTAACACACTACATCACTGTAATTGAGTGTATGCAGGCAGAGCAGGAAAAGATGTTGAGTGGCCACACTGGTGCTTGTGTTTGACGTGAACTCATTTTAAATACATGTACTGCAGATGTGTACACATACACCTCATACAAACAACTACTGACATGCACAGCTCAAAATAGAAATGATAAGAAACTCAAACTATAAGAAGCATACGGCTGCACACTTCTTTTACTGTCATTTCGGGCAACAGTCCCACAGAAAAGGCTTCTCACAGGTATTTGTTACTCTGTGCTAGCTCAAAAAAAAACATTGCTACCAGACATATGTCAGCTTTAGGCAGTGGAAAGAATGAACTGTACAATGTTGTGTGTCAAAATGTCATTGTTTTGAGTTAGCAGCTTAGCTCACTGTTCTGTAAAACTGGATGCGACATAGTCTACATATGAAATATATGATGAAGTACGTTTGGGTGAATCAAATGATTTAACAGTTAAACTATGTTATACCACACTAATAATCATATATTTCTGAGGTTCCAGTCTGGAGTTAATGAGCACCCAATTAATGAATATTATATTGTGCTCAAGGAGAGTAATTATACACACATCATGGAGTAAGTATGCAGGCGTTACCTTTTTCAATAATATATTTACTGTACCATGATCAATTAATCAATCCACATGCTTTAGGCCTCCTTAAAGTCACAGTGAAATGGAAGTTAGCGTCTTTAGATTCAATAATGTGACACATTTCAGAGTGAAACGGAATATTTGGGTTTTGTTACAAGAGCGATTTAAATCAAAGCCTACAGATGGGTTGGATCGCCCAAGAGTGAGCATAGCTTAGCGAATACAGCACAATACACGGAGCTGTAGAAAGATACAGAGTTTGGCCGCTGCAGAGGACTGTTGGCCTCCACACACAACTCCCTCACCCAGGTTGGTAGATCAGGAGGAGATCAGGGAGAAATTTATAAATAAGACCTCAACCATATTCTTGAGAAGGGTCCAACTGACCTCACATCTGGGGACCTCAGATATGCAAGCTAATGGAAGAGAATAGGGTCCCCATACCTGAGTATGTGTCACTTCCATTAGCATTAGTCTTTTTTAAATTTTATTTTATTTTAGTTTAGTTTACCATATTTGAAAATGGTCACATTTTCCTGCTCAAGACTTTAAGTAGCAATGGTGTAATGTTTTTGTCAAGTAAAAAACTAGCTAAATATTCTTTCTTGTAGTATGTTAGCTATGAAAGAAATTACCAAAAAATACAACCTGGTTGTTACATAAAGTGCAGTTAATGTTAAACTGTTGGAGAAGTTAACATTTATGTTATAAAACCTTATAAATCCATGCAAAACTGACTGTATTATGATACTGTATATTCTCCAAACTGAAATCTGAAAACATAAACCTCTCTTGTGTTATTGTTCTCCTTGTTTGATTATAGTGAATTATTTGTGACTAAACTCAAATGCCTTCTCCATGTATACATAAAAACATATTTTCCTGTATATTTTAACTCCTTCCTGCTCAGGTACTGTTACTTCATTAACAAACACAAAATCACCATATACAACAAGCTAATCTTTTAAATCACATTAGCTGACTAACATTAAATGTCAAGGTAGGACCTTGAGAGCAGATCAAGTAGAGAATGATATACATCTTTTGGGTAACAAGGAAAGAGTGGAGGGTTCCAGGCCCACGGAGTTCATTGTGCAGCTAATACAAGACCTGTTTCAGCTGGAAGAGAAACCTACACTCGACCAAGCCCACAGATCTCTGTGTTCGAAGCCACAGGCTGGAAAACCCCCACACCCCTCCATTATCAGAATGCATTATTCCCAGAGAAGGGAGCTCATTATCTGTTGAGCTAGTCAAGCCACTGATTTGCTCAAATACCAGGGCAGCAGGGTTTCTACCTATTCCGATCTCACCAAGGCCGTGGGGAAGAAACATGTTGAGTTCAGAGAGGTGAAACAGGTGCTATGGTCCACGCCCGGGGTCAAGTATGGTCTACTACACCCTGCTCAGCCGAGGGAGACTCTGTCGGATGGGAAAGAGCACTCATTCGTAGATCCTGAATGGCTACTACGTTTGCCAAGCAGCTGTCTGCTGGCTTGGGAGGTGGAGAGAGCTAGCTGTCATATTTTCATTTGGGACGCATTGCATGGATGAACAGTGGCTCTTGGATACTTATAAATCATTGAGACTAATTTATTCAGATAAAGTAAGCTATTGCCATATCTTCAGCACTTTTATGACCTCTTCAGTACTACGTGAGTGCAGCCTACCAATAGCACAAGTCTGTACTGCAGTGATTGGATACTTAGCTAAAGCTAATTAGCAGCAAGATGCCTCCCTTCTCCACGGACGACTTCAACAAACTTCTACAGAAAATTGCATTGCTGGAAAGCTAGAAGTGAACATGGAGGTGAATGGAATATGTGGTAACGACACCACTTTACAAAGCAGTGGACAAGAGCATGCTAACACACGGCTAATTAGCACCAACAAGACAACCAAGAAACAGGAGGGCTGTGTACCAGGTAATAAATCTAAAAGTGGTAGTCCTACCTTGGTGCAAAGCCTAAGTAAATAATTTTCCTGGGAAATGGGAGGACGAGTAACAGGCAGAGCCCAGTGCCCTGAGATCTGTGATGTGATTGGCTGGCCTGCATTATCATCTAGGCAGAGTGCCTCTTGAACCCCTGTTCTTAGTAGGACACAGCTGTGGACAGCTGCGAAAGGTAGAGTTAGCAACAAACCTCCCCAACAACCAAATGTGCAACTGCAGAACAAATTTGCTCCACTGTTGCAGGACCCTGGATCTCTGTCTGATGACCAGGATAACCTCTCATCTTCACACAGCAGGGTAAGGACTGAGAGTAAACCAGAAAGTAAAAGGCTACAGGGAAAGCTAATGACTGGGCCTCAAACTCTGATTGTGGGTGATTTCACTGTAGATGCAAGAAGCATGTGAAATAAGAACACCAAAATACTCTTCGGTATACGCTTTCACAAGGATATGGTCTCAGACTTGACAGAAAGATTCCTGCATATCGTGGCTGCACACCCAAATGTAGAAAATATCATGATGTTGTAAAACAACAGTCTGAAGTGCCAGAACGAGACTTTATTGATCTGTTGAACACAGTCAGCTCTCTGAATGCTGAGGTGTTTATCAGTGGCCCTCTACCACCAGTCAGAAGAGGAGTTGAGAGATTCAGCAGATTGCTGGCACTGAACACATGGCTCTCAACTGCATGCACCGTCCATGCACTTTGTTGACAATTTCAACTTTTTCTGGGACCGCAGACATCTTTTTAAGGCAGATGCCTTAACAAGTCAGGGGTAAAATTGTTCATTTCTAACCTATTTTACTTCCTGTGTCACCCATCTGTTCCCTCTGCCAAGGACAAAACACAAGAGGAGGAAAACATAACACAGCACGGCAGAAACCTTGAAGGAGAGCTACCCCAGCCCTCACCTGAAGAGAGCTTTAGTCATCAGAGACAGAGAGGAAGAGTCTCCACCCCCCTCACCAACAACCACCATTTTGTTGAATAATTCCCTCCAATGCATAAGATGGAAGTCTTAGAAAGAAATTTTGCTTCTTTTGAATATGTGGCTCTTCAGTTGAATTCCTCTTCTCGAGCTATATTTTTAAATATCTACAGGCCACCTAAATACTGTGCAAACTTTTTTGATGACTTTACTGAATTGCTGTCTGTGATCTGTGTTTTCTTTGAGAGTGGTCTCTCCATGCGCACAAATGTTCAAACAGAGGTAATCACAAAACAGTATATCAATGAAAACACCAGTGAAATATTTATTCAGGCTTTCTCTTCCACACTTGCCCTCTCTTGGGTCTCAGGCAATGACCTTGTAGATCACTACAGTTCTAAAATTACAAATGTTATCTCTCTGGTGATAAAAGATCTCCATGGAGAAATACCACAGTGGTAAGAATAGAAAAAAGAGTGTCGTAAAGCTGAATGCAGGTGGCGAAAAACAAATCTCCAGGGTCATTATGACATCTATAAAGACAGACTTCACATCATAATAATAATGCATGTGCCTTGTTTGCTACTGTCAACAGGCTATCTACTTCTATCTACCAGGACTTGCAATGACTTTGCCTCTTCCCTGACAATTTAGAAAATTAGACAGGCAGTCAGTGCCTCCATAGCAGGTACAGGATATGTGTTGTTCCTGTGTCCACTTACAATCAATTCAAATAGTATGACACAATTTACTACTATTAACCATAAAAACTTGAAGGACATTGTACAACATCTGAAATCCTCCTCCTGCTGCCTTGATATTCTGCCAACAGGCTTTTTCAAAAATGTTTCTAATTGCATGGCCTCACAAATGTCTCCTCTCTCATGTTTCTTCCCACAGGCCCTGAAAACTGCAGTCATCAAGCCACTCTTAAAAAAGAACAATCTAGACACGTCACACGTAATGAATAATTATAGGCCCATATCAAACCTCCCGTTTTTAAGTAAAATCATTGAAAAAGCTATTTTCCAACAGCTGAACAAATTCTTGGCATTAAACAACTGTTTTGGATTATTGTCCTGCTGCAGAACCCAAATTCGCTTCAGCTTGAGGTCACGAACAGCAGAATTCATGGTTCCATTTTCCATTTATCACAGCAAGTCTTCCAGGTCCTGAAGCAGCAAAACAGCCCCAGACCATCAGACTACAACCACCATATTTTACTGTTGTTATGATGTTCTGTTTCTGAAATGCGCTGTTACTTTTACGCCAGATGTAACGGGACACACACACAGTTCAACTTTTGTCTCGTCAGTCCACAAAGTATTTTCCCAAAAGTCTTGGGGATCATCAAGACTTTGGAACCATGAATTCAGCTGTCTACCAAAAACTCCTGAAGGAGAATATCCGGCCATCTGTTTGTGACCTCAAGCTGAAGCAAACTTGGGTTCTGTACCAGCAAGTCCACCTCTGAATGGCTGAAGAAGAACAAAATGAAGACTTTGGAGTGGCCTAGTCAAAGTCCTGACCTGAATCCTATTAAGATGCTGTGGCATGACCTTAAAAAGGCAGTTCATGCTCAAAAACCCTCCAATGTGGCTGAATTACAACAATTCTGCAAAGATGAGTGGGCCAAAATTCCTCCACAGCGCTGTAAAAGACTGGGTAAAAGGCAAGTTATCACGATTGCTTGATTGCAGTTGTTGCTGCTAAGGACGGCCCAACCAGTTATTAAGGTTTAAGGGGCAATCACTATTTCACACAGGGCCATGTAGGTTTGGATTTTGTTTTCCCTTAATAATAACAACCTTCATTTAAAAACTGCATTTTGTGTTTACTTGTGTTGTCTTTGACTAATATTTAAATTTGTTTGATGATCTGAAACATTTAAGTGTGACAAACATGCAAAAAAATAAGACATCAGGAAGGGGGCAAACACTTTTTCACACCACTGTGTATATATATATATATATATATATATATATATATATATATATATAGTTGGCTGCATCTCGCTCAGCTATCTATCAGTCAGAACACTGTGCAACAGCCTCTCTCCCAAAATTGTAGGCCACAGGTGTTATTTTCTATTTTAAAAAATTCCATACCTGTTACGCTGTTTAGCCTATAGCCCTGCTATGATCAGCCACGTTGATTACACTTATTTATCCGTCTATGTGGTGTAATGTCTGCTTGTCTCCACACTATGTACGTTTTAGCCTATGCTCAGTTTTTTTAAAGTCAACTTTTTTGCTCAACTCTGCTTCTTGAAAGAATACATTACTCTATCACTTCATCATGCCATCACTTATTTTATTTTATTTATTATTATTTTATAAATGCGGGTTTATAGTGAAGTGTTACAGTTTAGGGTACCGCTGACATCTCTTTTGGGGAGACATATAAGGTTGGGAAGGTGTCATTTGTTTTGGTGAATGTTCACTCTGTGTCTGTGTCTCTGTGTTTTCCTTTATGTTCTCAATCTTTTTATGTGTTCTTTTATTTCATTAGCTTATCACACATGGTCACTGCTTAGGACTATTCTGTCTCTCTTCCATGGGTTAATGAATGTACTTTAAAGGGGCCGATTATCTGACTTCTGGTTTGTTTATTTATTTATGTGGGCATTTTTCTCCTCTCATTTATCAACCCCAAGTGAATCACTATGTCTATTAACAACAGTACTCCTGCACCAAGCAGTGCTTTGAAGCTTTCTAGCTGGAACGTTAGAGGACTAAATACTCCTTTGAAGCATAATAAAGTCCTCTCTCTTCTTAAAGGGACAGTTCACCCCAAAATCAAAAATACATAATTTGTTGCCGAGTTTTCAAGTTATTAACCATAGAGATGTCTGTCTTTCTTGAATATAATGGAACTATATGCACTTGGCTTGTGGTGCTCAAAGCGCCAAAAAATACATTGAAAAACTCAACAGCAATGTCTCTTTCCACGACCTGGTTACTAAAGATAATCCACAGACCTTGTTGTTAGCAGTTTAATGTAGGAACTATGAAATTGTATTTTTGATTTTGGAGTGAACTGTCCATTTAAACATTTATAATTGTCCCAGGGAGGATCAACAATAGTTATCTGGTAGTTCAACTGGGGCCTATACTACGAAGCAGGATTTGGGGTTTGTGTGGGACGCCAGGTTTAATCCTGGGTTTTCAGGGTTATGAAACCAAGATAAGATCAAGATAAGAGATCAATGCACTGCCTAAACAGGCTACTGATCAGTCAGTGCTCTTGAAAAATGGCATCACCATTCATAGAAGATCCTGTGGAGCTCGGTGTACGGTATAAAAAATTATTAAAATTTTAATCTTGGTGCGCGGATCGTGAGAGGGTCTTTTAGGAGGGTAAGAATGTTCAGAGACTGACCTTTGTGCTTTTGTATTCCAATACCATTATATAACTAGATTGGGAAAACCAGTTGTCTCGCTCAACCCCTCCACCATCCCAAGCCACCATTGAGAACTTCCCATCTATGGCTCCCAAGGGGGTATTGGCTGCAATTTATAAGGGCCTATCCCTATAAATCTATCTTATCAATGGGTTCAAAGAAAAAGTATTTTTATTAAATAAAGCTTGTGCAAGATTTTGTGTCTCTCCAGATTAAACATTGCAAGTCCAATTATATTTTAATGTAACTACATAGTTTAAATCATACCTGGCAAGAAAAACAAAATGAGATACAGCAAGGGTGTCAGTTAAAGTCAAATACAATAAAAAAAAGTGTAACTGAGGAAGAAACAAAATATAATGGACTGATCAGTTTAAAGTCTACAGAGACATGCATCCTCTCATCGTATCAACTGAAAAGACTAAGACTAAAGTAGCGTAAAATGGAATTACTCAAGTAAAGTACAAGTACCTCAAAATTGTACTTAAGTACAGTACTCAAGTAAATGTACTTTGTTACTTTCCACCACTGATTTTGTTACTCATAACTCTGATTAATTTTCCATTTTAGTCCATCAATATTTCAGCAGCTATAATTTCCTCCCTCACAATAAAAAGTCAACTGTTAAACTGTAAATACACAGATGAATTTAAAGATTACATCATAGTCATACATCAAATATGCAGCTTTTTATATTTAAACTACATGTAATAATATGGCTCTGGCTCTGTCTTAAAGCTGATACCTTCCAGGGTGAAAGAGCCAAAACAGCTTTAAAAGGCACTATGTGTAATTTTCAGAAAACCCTTGCTATTAATGACACTGTTGGTTGTTAAGTGAACTGCTATCACTCGCACTCCGTAGGCGCGAGCGAGCACTTTGGGCATCAGCCAAAACAGTGAACATGGTTTTCTGGCTAATATTTGACGGAGGCCAGTTTGACGACAGGGAATACTGTACAAAGGTGATTTTCTTGACGGGTTTGGCTCCTGGCACTCCGGGGTTTGACCCCACCGTAACCCCCGCTCAGGCCTCCGGAGGCGAGAACTGACTGATGCCCGACCTCCCTCTCACGCCTCTCCCGACGCCTCTCCCGACCACCTGAACCGCCATGCGTGTCCATCATTTGTGAGTCCAGGTTGGAGCCACTGTAAATCACCTCAGTACTGTATTCCCTGTTGTTGCCGGAGGACAGGTTTTTTTGCTTACGTGGACTTTGTGTTGAGGTGGGTGCCAGTTGTTGGTTGACGTTAGCAGACTCCATTTCTAAGCTAACATTAGCTAGTATTGCACACTGTTGGCACTGTAGGGGAGCTGAAGGGAGGCAAGGCACTCGAGAGCACACATACATGTCACATCCTTTGGATTTTCACAGAAAAACCAGAAAAACAGACCTTTACATAGAAATCAGTCCACAGGCTGTTATAGGCAACTGAGAAAGTCGGGGAAGGTCTCATTTTTTCAGTTATGTTACAATCCGTAACCCATTTCTCTGTAAACCAACAACTGCTTATAAACTTCATCCAACTATAAAACTATTGTATCATTTTGTGGTTCTTTATCCTTAAACTCGAAAGAGTAACTAAAAGAAATGAGTGGGTACTTACTATGTGTACTTCCCAGACCACTGTCTGCATTTTCCCTATTATTAGTACAAAATTACACACTTCTTTCCAGGAAAATGATTATGAAATAATGGGACCCATAACATACAGCATCACCAATTAAATATTATTAATATTTGTAGTAATAATAGCAGTTGTAGTAGTAGACGTATTAGACAGATATCCTAAAGACAACATTTAAACTGAGGGTCAATTGTTAACCACTGTTAATGGTTTTAATAAGCAGCCCATATTTTCATTCTTCCTTTGCACTCCATTTCTTGGTTTAAAGTTTAAAGTCTTTATTCTTAGTGAGGTCATAAGAGGATGTGTCATTGAGGAAAAGCCAATATTGTCCATTAACAAAGAGATAAGGGCACATTATTGTGTTTTCTCTTAATCTCTGTCTAAAGCCCCCACACAAACACACACAAACACACACAATGATGCACGCATGCACCTATTCATCCACAAACAAGGGCATGAAATCAATCTCAATATTCATACGTAGCTTGGATGAGTCCACTACAACTGCGTCCTGAGAGATACCATCAAAGTGATGCTCACATGACAATAACTGCAGCGCGAGCAGAAAATGGGTCATTTTACCTGAGACATGTCCTCTTCATTATATGAAGCAGGGCCCTGTAGGACTCAAGGTTACCCTCTATCACCTGGAGAAATCACTACAGCGAGACGGGAAGACAAAATCTTCAGAGCCTGGTCCCTATTCCCCAGCATCACAGCTAACCTGTTTATTGATATTCTAACGATCAGAGCGCATGGATGTTGTCACGGCGAGCTTTTTCAGAACGCCTCTCTACGCACAATTGGCAGTTCAGCACATTTATAACATTAAAATATGCTTGGGAGATCCCTTGGTGTTGCTCTGTCCTACACCACATATGCAGCCTATCATAACAGGGTGATGTCTATCAAAACGCTCACTGTGCTCACGTCTCTCAGCGCTATTGCAATATTCACAGCAAAAGAGTTTCACATTAGCTTTTTTTCTTGCTAAATCGACAAAATGTGAAATACCTGACTCAGTCTGCTCATGTGAGCCTGGATGCATATTGCACTGCAGTGTCAGATATGCAGCCTCTTCGCTGAGGATCACTGTTTAGTAAAGAACGGGAAAAGAAATTCAATTTCAAAGGGTTTATTGAATTCTTTAACTTGATCTTTTCTCTGGAGTCAAAGCCTTTCCAATTAACAGGTCATTTGTATTTCTTTATTGCCGACTTGGCAGGTGCCTGAAGCCTGTTCATTTCCTCCTGAGAGCCGTGGCTGCGCTCTCCCCGACGCCTCCATTGATTATAGAGGCTGATATGACCGGGCCATCAGGGAGCCCATTCTATAAACACAGCACGCTGTTTGTTCCCCCGTGTGCTGGCCATTCTCTGCTCTCTCTCAACTGGAAGGTTATGTGTGGGGTTCATGGCGTGTGTGTGTGTGTGTGTGTGTGTGTGGTGTTTTTGGACATGTAGTCAGACAATATGAAAACCAAGTCAAGGATAATCTAAGGTGAAAGAAAGACTGCAGGAGAATGAAATAAAGAGGCAAAAAAATAGAAAATCTTCAGTGTGCAGCTGCCACCAACGCTGCTGGTATCTCCTTTCCTCGCTTCATCTTCCCTCTCTCTTTACTGTCCCTTATTTACCTCCTCCCTTATTCTTCTTTCCCCCTATCCTCCTTCCTCACTCTTATCCTAGTTTTTCCCCTCCGTTGCCTCCCTCGTCTTCTCTCTCAACCTCATCCTCTTTCATGCTATTATTACCAGCCACATTAATACCAGGTGTGTAATTGCAATGATTCTCCTCTACTTGATAACATGGACAAGCTCCTCATTATTAAGTACAGTAAAAAGTGGCAGATTTAGGTCAGCTGTTGTGGTTATGGTGAATCTGGGAAGGAAAGCGCGGTGCTGGTTTTATAAGCAACGTAAGCTGTAGGAGGCTTCCACAAATCGCTTCCACGAATCTCGACAACACAGGTGGGGAGAGCAAAGTTAGCATTCAGTCTCCCTTTAGCTGCTTTTGGTCTTCACCAACTCCTGAGAGAAATATCTGTCTCTTTAGCTGCTAAATGTTCCACTTTCTTCACCAGCTAGTCACTAACTGTGTCTGCCTGCCATTTGGAGAGAACAGCATCCCTCAGAGTACTTGGTTATTATAGTACTGGAAAATAAAATATAGATGCATTAACATTTAAGCTTAATTTTTAATGTAACCAGTCCAAGTGGCGCTATACTGTTGGGTAGTTTAATCATTAACAACTAATTGTATGTTATTTGTTGATTATGCTGTTACATTGTATGTAATATCTAAATATTAAAAGTAACTAACGATAGTGGAGTAAATGTACAAAGTAACAAATAAAAAACAATAAAATGGAGATACTCAACCCCCTTAAAATTGTACATAACTACAGCTCTTGAATAAGTGTGCTTAGTTACTTTCCACTACTATTTGACTGCACTCCAGTTAAAAAGAAATTACTCCTGACACATTCTCAGCTCAGTAAAAGAAAAACAAGGTGTTGTGCATAAGACTGAAGCATGATACAGGATGAAACAGTACAAGTTAACATATCGTGTTTCCATAGCGGTTTGGTTCCCTCTGTGTGTATTTCTGTCTTGATAATATTTCCTGTAACAAAGGAAATCTTGGAGTCTTGCCTGACTGCCATGGTAGTATGGATTTAGTTTAGTTTACCATAACCTCAATTGTTGGTGAGAAATGCCAATTACCTTAGCAATACATTATTTATTACATTGTATTATAGTGCAGTATACATGTGAAATTAGAATAAATGACACAATGACACATGCAACCACACTGCGAATAGGTTTCTATGCTGTGAGTGAATGCAAGTCAGCTCCAGTCTTAGCTTCAGCAGAGAGCAGGGGGTCTTGCTCCCTCCCTTGCCAAAAGAATTCAGCAGCGCTTCAGTTGTTCATCTCCAAAGTTGGTCCACTGCACAGCTCCATTTGTAGCATCAACTGTCTGAATGCACAGCTTGTTAGCGGCTCCAGGCCAGCGAGCTCACTGCAGTGCAACAGGGACGCGAGCAGGGAAGCAGCAGGCCCACCGGCACCGCTGGCCAAGCCTTAATGGTCATCATAGCAGACAGGTCAGATACTGAGTTGGAGAGGAGTTGGAGAGGAATGGGGGGAGCTGGCTGGGGAGATAGGTGAGAAATGAACAGAGAAAGCCGCAAGATGCATCTTTGATGATATTAAAAACAGAACTCAAAAAAATCTCGGGGTTTTCTGTCTATCAAAATACTTCTGTCAGCAGAAAACTGTCAAATTAATGTGGATCGTGGGCTAAAGGGTTCTAAAGAAATACTGTCAATGCTACAGGATCAGAAGAACGAGACGCGAACAATGAGGGTGAAGATTTTCTCCGTAGAGCCCAAGTTACTGTACCTCTCTACGAAACGTAAGACAGAGCATGACCCTGGGAGTTCTGAAAGACACATGGGATTATGGATTTAAAGATGGACAATTTCAGACCCTAATGGCAAAAATGGGTGAAATATTGTGAGTTTATATGCCAAAAGTCAGAAATGTTGGTAGTGCGTTGTGTCGGCATGGCTCTAGGGACGACAATGTCGGTCGGTCCACCACTTTGGTCCAGACTGAAATATCTCAACACAACTGGATGGATTTGAAATGAATGAAATGAGTAGTATTAAAGTGGAATTTCTAGGAGGGATGAATTTTTGGCCTGTCCCAGAGGAGATCAGTCTAAAAATGGTGGTCCTAGATTATACTGTGAGAAACCAACAAATCTGAAAATTGACATTTTCTTAAAGTTTTAAAGACAAAAGAAAAGAGGTTTGTGGGACTTTGCTGCACTTTCAAAACATGAGATGGACGACGTGCAATGATCACACAATCTGACATGTCTCAAACTGATATTGTATTGTCTGTAACAGATTGCACCCGAGAATCTTTTATATACCCATTTCACAGAGTGTGACATGCAATAAACTGCTGACCCTGTGTCTCCACCAGAGGGAATTCCATCTCTGAGGAATAAATAAAGTATATCAAAATGAAGAAGAGAAAAAAAACATATTGGAGAGCCAGATTCAGGATGTTGCGATGATGCTGTTTACAGTCTTCAGTCCCAATCCACCTCCAGCAGGAATTTAACAAACACTAATGAATAAATAGAAACAAAGTTTCAGAAGGGAACCAGTACCCACAACAGCCAGGCAAAAAAAAAAAAAAGTATTTGTAACGTTGTAATTAACATAAAATTACTCTAAACAGTCGGACAGTAGTAGAAAGGGCATAGTGGCTGCCAGCATTTGTTTTCCGAGGAAGAGCGAGACGAGGACTAAAACAAACAGCATTTGTTAACAAAGGCAAACTGTATGACCCACTTAGAGCTTGGCTCCCAATGCAAAGGTCTTCTCTTCTGTGTTCTGTGCTCTCTGCACTTCAAAGTTGCTCTCTCACTCGGCTGACAAGACACTCCGTTGGCTCTCCACTTCAGGTCGGCTTGTTTTTATGACGCCCGCTCACGCCGCTCTGTGTCCAGATGGAATCGAATGCGGAGTGAGCATTTGCACTTTCTGCGGGGGTTCAGACATCTGTGCCATGCTTTGAGTTCATGTTGAGCACGCTTCCTGGCTTTGATACTGAAAACAGCAGGCACAGACCCAACAGTACCAACAGTTGTATGTAGAGCAAGAACAATGATACATTTGTAAAATCAACCAATTAGCATAGAAATGAAACCAGGACAATAGTTGCCCCCATGGAACTAAGTGGAAAATTGAAAAACGACCCACCCGGAGACGCTCGCAGCATCCAGGTGGGGCTAATAACCACAGAAAACTCAAACAAATTAAGTCATATTTAAAGAGCAGTGACATGGCTGAGGTGTTGCCACGTTGCTGTTTTGTTGTGGAGCAGGAGACTGAGCAGGAGGGAGAGAGTGAGAGATGTAAAATGGAACAACTCCCAGGGGCATGAGCATTCATATTTGCAGGGCACAACGAAAACCTAAAAGGGATTGTTGAAGAAATATAACAGCCATTAGCTGTGCAGAAAGTGGTTGCTGACAATGAGGAAACCATTTTCCTTCAGCGTGCAACTGTCCCTCAAAAGTGAATGAAATGAGCCCTGTGGAACTAAACAGTCCAGGGTCAGGAGAGGAGGAGCAGTGTGTGTGTGTGATTTTTGCGTCAGTGGTTAAGGTGTGTGTGTCATGGAGAGATTACAAACTGAATAGATCTTCAGGATTTAACACAGGTTTAACACTACATTTTCAGTCCTACGATGGTGGTTCACTTCTTACCGGAGTAAATCGCCATAGTAACTAACTAGTAACTATTAACACCTAACCTCCTCTAAGTAACACATTCGTTTAACGGAATACACAACTCTTCCTACCTTCCTATATTTCTTTTTTTTACAATTTTTAGGTTTATTTTAGTTCTTAAGTATTGAGTTACATTATACTTTATTCTTGACGCTGCATTTAAGTCTGGCACTGCTCTGTGTTAAGTTTTAATTAGCAACTGTCTTTACATTTTATCCTTGGTGTTTTATTTATAGTTTTTAAATCAGCCATTGTGTTTAAGTTTTATTCCTCATGCCTGCCTGTTTATTCAGTGTGTATTTTATTGTAATTTTATGTGCAAAGCACTTTGTAATGCTTGTTTTTAAAAGTGCTATACAAATAAACATTATAAGTGTAATTATAGTCAGATGTAGTGCCCTAATGAGGAAGTTATGGGGGAATTATTAGCCTATTCATTTACGCATTCTCACAGTCTGGCGATGTTTTGCCTGCAGTCCTTCCTGCATGTGGCTGCTGTAGCTGTGCTGCTTTCAACCTGGATTATGTGTTTAACTTCTTCGTATTTCTCTAATATTAGAGTTTGCTCTTCATTTGTAAAAATATGCCGCTCTGTTGCCAGTAGACTTGTCCATGTCTGCGATTGGTCATATGTTGCAAACACCGCCCCTTTTATGTAAACACGTTTTTTCCCTGATTGAGGATACTTGAAGGCGCACAAATACAGGTAATTTTACAGTGTACACCATATTTCCATTATATGCAATTTCCTGAATTAAACGTAAACAGCAGAAATATGAGAAGTGGGGCCTGCTGTGTTAGTCAAAGAAGTCAGTATGAAACATGTGTGCAGATGAAAAACCAAATATAAAACTTTCAAATGTGCAAAAAAAATAAAATAAATAAAAACTATAGAAACCCTCATTGAAACAAAACCTGCTCTGACTCAAACATTGCGTTATGTCTTTTTGAAGACCCTTGACCTGAAGTTGCCTGGAATCGATTCATCTAGATGTCACCATCGGTCTGTGTACGTGAGGGGTAAGTAAGGTGAGGGAGGTAAAGTGTTAAGGCTGAGCTAGACAACCAACAAGCCACGGAGAGGCAGGAGGCTGGAGATAGAAGAGAAGTTTGATTATTGCTGGGCTTACGGGAGCATGGATATGAGCCAGGAATGAGCTGAGCATTGGGGAAGCCTGGGTTCGTGGAGGACTGGGCTGGTAGCTGGTTGTGCCAAGTGTCCCGAGCGGAATCCAGAGCCAAGCGGGGATCCAGGACAGAGACGTAAGGACAGATGCTGGAGACAGGTACTGGAGCAGAACAGACACAACTGCAGAGAGAGGAGAAACGGGATTAGGTAACGTAAGTAACTAGCAAAGTTAACTAGAGAAGCTTGAACCGCAAACTGACTGAGCAGAAACTGTAATCTGGCAAGGTGAGTGTGGCAGAGCTGAGTCTTTGCGGGAGACTTGATTGCAGGATGAGATGCAGCTGATGAAGCTCTACTCTGGCTCCGGCACACCTGTCTCCACTCAGGCAATCACAGACAAACACAGACAAACACAAAGAGAGAGAGACTGCAGGCTATGCAGAGGTGGAGAGCATGACAGTAAACAACAGGTAAACAAGGCTTCATTAAGAAGATGTAAAGTTGTATCAAATTCACGTAATGAGGTGCATGTCTGAAAGGCCTGATGAATAGTTAAAATATATAAAAGTATAAAAGCATAAAGTACCAGCTATGCCTCTGGTACATAATGAAAGTTGCCCTCCTCTTGTTTCAAGATCCAAGATTCAAAAAACTTTGTCTATTACATAATGATAGGAAATTGTCTTTGGTAAGAGGCTCACAAACAACATAAAAACATACACCCATGAAAGAGTCACATAAAATTGTATTAAAATGCAAATAATTCCATAAATAAAGAAATAAATAAGAGCAGGTGTGCAAAGCAGCATTAAAAAGTAGTGACAGTGTTTATCCTGCAACTGGGGCACTTGAAGGCGTGGACCACTTTTACTGGCATTCTGAGGGATACGCTGGTTGTATGTGGTGGCTAGAGACCATAGAGGGAGACCCATGATCTTGGGACATGTACAGACAGAATGCATGTTTGTTAAGTGGTATAAGTTTGTGGTTTAAGTTTCTACTTGTATGTGCTGTTATCTGAAAAGAGGAGAAATGAAGGTTAGGTAAGCCAGGCCAAGCAATGACATAAAAAAGCACCACAGAGCGCCACAGGAAGTCATTCCTGCCTGTGGCCATCAAACTCTTTAACTCCGCCCTCTAAGAGTCAGTCTGTATGACCCTAGGTCACTAAAGTGGACATTGATCATTACATCTCCGCCATAATTGAATAATTGTGCAATATTCTGTGTACTACTCCCGTGCAATATTAGTTTTCCCATGTTAGTTTTTCTTATTTATTGTTATTGATATTATATACCTCTATTACTCTCGACAGTACATGCACCTCCGCTTATTACTTATTTGTTACATTGTATTATTATACTGTACTATCATCATCAACCGGTAAACCCACTTGGTACTTGACACTTATTTTATACTTATACCGACCTGATACTTAATTTATTTTCTGACCTGTTTTATAGTGTATCATATTGTTTGCTTACTTTCTCCTGTGTGCGCTGACGTAAAGGCGAGCTACTGTAACAAAGAGTTTCCCTTCGGGGATCAATAAAGTATTTCTGATTCTGATAAAGCTGAAAATGTTTAGTTTTTTCTTATATTTCCTGAAAAATGGGCCAGTGGCATTTTCTACACATGTTGGCTAACACCTCGTTGCTACGTGTGTGTAGAAAAAAAGGGAAAATATTAGGGGCCGCTGCAGCCGATGACATTATGAGAGCGGTGTAACAGCCGCTTTAACAATCGATCAAATGTAATGTGACAGGTGTCACTCAAAGTGACAAAAACACAAAGGATTATCACTCGACTCTGCAGTTGTCCTCAGCTCTATGGAACATTTTAGCATCTTTCAGCTCTATTTTGGTTTTATGGCCGATGGCAGATATAATCATTATTGGTGAAGACCAAACAGAACAAAAAGGAACTTAGTGAACTTAGATTCAGCAGGTGGCCAGAAACATGACTCCAAATGAATGCTAATGTTGCTTCATGCTGGATGCGTAAAATTGCAACTACCTAACACGTTCGCCATAACAACTTTATGAGGTGATAAAATTTCAATGTTGTGTTTACAGCTTTTTGTGCTGTCTCCCAGTGGACAAAACATCAGTTAATGCTTTAACTACAGGGCAACAGCCATGCTTCGAGGTTGGCTGTGATGTACACCCTGAATTTGAACCAGCTGAAAATTAAAAAATGTTAGTAATCATATTTGAATTTTGCAATTTGCAAACAAAATTGTAGAAATACAAGAAAGCCACAGTCCCAGCATAACCTTTGGTTGTGGGGAGAGTTCCAAACAGTCATTTATGGGTTGCTATTTTCAACAGTAGGCTCTCCCCACAGTCCGGGCTTGTCATCTGTAGGATGGGTGAGGATAGTCTCTTCTCGTCACTCTCTTGATCTCCAGATTGGGAGCAGGCAGGCAATTCCTTTGTGCTGACAGGCAACGGCAGTTCCTCTGAAGAGGAAGAATCACACTTTGTAATGAGCTATCTTCCCCAAATAGGCTCAGGAGGATGGGCAGAAGAGGTAGCAGCATGGGAGCTGACACAGGGGTATGATGGGAATTAAAATACCCTGCGTACGAGAGGAACATCACAAGTATGATAATGCTTCTTTGCTTCAATGTAGAGTTGTATCTGGCACTACTACGGACTTTTAACTTCACATTCAGTCAGTTAGTGCATTGTGACACAGCCAGGATAAAGTTCATTTTACACTGCTGACAAATGTTCTCTTAGAACTTTTAAATGCTACAGAGGTATTTAATTTAATGTTCAGTTTGTATCTGAAATCTGATGCCAGGACCTACTCAGTGATTGCATCTGTATACTGTACTGATTTCCCCAGTTTACACTGTACAACAGCCTCTAAATATTACATCTGGAAATGATAGTTGTGTTAAGTCAGTGGTAAACGATGAGGAAAAAAAAGCAGTGAATTAGACATACAAAATGTCTCTGAGGCAACTGATTATTCAAAAAAATATGAACCCACGCGAAAGAGCTTAAAAATGTGCTAATTAATTATTGGCAAATACGATGAGGTCCTCTGGAGTGGCATAGCAATCGCTTGTTCTGTATTATATTTTTCACATGGGTTGAGAATTATGGATTAATTTCGGTTATAAGGGTAATACATGAAGAATGAGTCTTAATAAGCAAAATAGACAGTATGGCATCAGGCAGACTGTAAAACTTCATACAATTTTATTAGAGGTTAGACGTGTTCCTGAGCGATTGTCAATTAAAATGCTTTAAACTGGCTAAAAGGGCCATTTTAAGAATTTGCATTTTTTTAAAGGAAGGAGAATCAAAATATGTTCAGCTATGATACATCAACTGGTAATACTGTAATCTGAAAAGTGACAGATGTTTTAAAATATTATTTAACTAAATTCACATAACTATATGTCATAAAATTATGCAACATGTAGATTAAAATTTATCTTTGTCAAAAGTTGCTGTGTCTCATGGAACGTGTTGTATTTGTGTATTATTTTTCATTCTGAACAAAGCTGATTGAGTGGTTAAACAAAAAGAAAATCTAGTAAACATTTCTCTTTCATTCATTCCTTAAATTGTAAAAGCTGGCCATTTTGCTGTAATTTTGCATCATTACTGAGTAAAATACAAGTCCAAGGGAGCTGCAGCACTTTGAAAGACGAACACCTTACAGATTAAGGACAAACTACATGATTCAATTTGATGATAAAAACCTCTTGATGGGAAAATGTGAAGGAGAGCACACTGAGAGAACACCTCATCCTATCTACAGTTTTCAATCTGCACGACTTGACTGGTAATTATGACACTCTAAGTTCCACGTGTTAATCTCAATCTCTAATTGACTTTATCTCACAGTTACTATTTTTTCTCTATAAAAACAGACAATGTGAGCTTGTGAGCTGTTTAGGTAGAGGGTTGGGGCTGAATAGCATAGATATCCCAGTGTTCTGTAATGCAATTGTTCATTATGTTAGATAACATTTATGTAAATTCTGGCACGGTACAGAAGCCCTGGGTGGAATTATGATCAGGTAACTGAAACAGTTTCAGTCGGTTTATCGTCTTTTCTCCCACATTAGGTTGGCATGAAGAAGAAGTTTAGTCTGTTCAAGGGGGTTAGAAGAGTCCAATAATGTAATGTAATACTGGTGTATTACCATAACAATACAATTAAAAGCCAATTGTTGGGGATGCACAGCAGGTTCACAGAGTTCACCACAGAACATTGTAACAGCTAAATAAAAAGCTGAAGAAGGGGCCTTACCTTCATGGAAGCTGAAGTGATGAGAAAATGGAAACATTCCAACAGACACATTGCCTTTTTAATAGCATTATAACTAAACTTTACATAATGCCTTCAGTCCTTGACTTTTGACCTTGCCATATAATCCATTATTTTACCAATACAGGATTATGTACTTTGAATTTTCTGATATATTAGACCTAACAAAAGCCGCATTTCCACCGCAGGAACTTTCCCCAGGGACTAGGAACCTTTGCGTGTCCACTGCAGGGACCAGGGTCTAAATTAAGTTCCAGGGACATTATTTTTACTAATGGTGTAGAATCATGGTGTTTGTTAAGGCAAGGGTTGGCTAAATCAGTCCTACAAAATTACATCTTGTTAATGTCGTCGCAGCGTGACACAACGTTTATTTTTTTTCAACGTGTTTTTCAGATGAAACTGAAACTGGCATACTGAACTGTAGGCTGCGAATAGTGGCTGAGAGTAACTTAGTGTGTTTACTCCTGCGAAAAACAGCAGCCCTCGGCCCATGCCTCCTACTGAAGCACACAAACGCTGTATTTTGCACATTTATATTTCTGCAGATAAATAAATAGTTGTGGAACCAAATGTGTGTATAGTGGCTGTTCTTGTATCTGAAAACACGTATATACTACTGTATATATAAAAACACACATAATGCTCATGCTTATGTTACCATATTCTAATATTTACAACACTCTGAGGAAGTAGTGGCTCTCAGTTTCACTATTATACACCGGTAAGCTCTCTATTTAAGAGCACCAGAGTGACCTTGTGTGTCTTGTCTCACAGACCTATTGGTCTAGATGTGCAGTTGTGTCTTTGAACATATTGCCTTGAATGAATGATATGCATCTGCCTCTGCAAAAGATGTCCAGCTTTTCTTAGAGAGTAGAGAGAGTATGCTGACAATGTAACCTTTAACCAATATTAGAAGAATTAGAAAATTATCATAAATCGTCAAAATATAGTATACACAATACAAAATTCTGTGTAAGCCCTTTTGGCTGTCAATCCGCATCTTGAATAAGCTGGCAAAGTACAATGTTTTTCATCTTGAAATTTGTTTGACCCCTGTGATATAATTTCACTATACCACAATGCGACATGGCTTATTGATTAATAAATTTGTTACAGACTCGCCAGGTTCCCCCATCAATCAACCTCCACGAGATCCCTCACCAGAGTACTAATTACACACACCTGCTCCCCATCAGCACCCCGTCACACCAGGATAAAAGCGCACCACTTACTATTTCGACATGTTACCTCTTCATCGAGTTCCCTCTTCCTCGTACTTCCATTCCAGCGTCTGCTCCACTCCATCCCGTGCCAGTGTGTTCCCTCCCCAGTGTGTGTCTCCCGTCTCTCACTTCCAGCGGTTTCCTCTCCAGCGTGTGCTTCTTTCCAGTGTCGTTTCCCTGCCAGCTACCCCTCCATCAGCGACGGATCCGTAAGGCCAAGGACAGTATCTGGTTGCATTCCTCATCTTCATTAATTCCTCATCTTTATTAATTCCTATTACCTGCCATCTGTGTTTGCTCTGCTGTTGTCACAATAAAACACCATCTTGTTTCATATCGGTGTCTCCCGACTCTCTGTCCGTCATTGCCAAATGATAGTTCTGTGTGTCCAGTTCAGTCAAACCAAGCACAGGCAAAGTGTGTCATATAGACTCTATGACTGTACAGTACATGTGATAACACATTCTAACAAATTTTGATAAACAGTGAAGTCATCCAACAAAGTTGGAGTAAGATTATTAGCACAAGATTTTTTTATATCTTTAAGCAGGCCCCAATCACCCCAATTAGCAACCAGGAAAAGCAGCAGAACCTCACATTGTAGAAGCTAGAATGACTTCAGACTGACTTGAGAGAACATGTCTGTTTTTAAAGTTGCTTTACCTTTTTGGTATTTAGGGACCAACACAGAGTGCTGTCCACTCTCTTTGCAGTTGGAAGATTCATCACTGGTGAAAACATCTTTGAGGATTATTCTGTCTGAAGTAATCTCGCTTGGCAGCTTGTATGTTCAACATAGCTCAGAGTCCAACTGGGAATTCCACAACTTAGTCGAAGCCTATAAAGAGTGGGCCTGTTTGAATGCACTATTGTAGGCTATTTTCTTTCATGTCATTGGAAGTACTGGTCTGTTATGCAAGGAAAGGTGAACCCCAGGTGTTGCCCCACTAACATTAACTTCATGTGGCGTGTTGCCTGCATCCTGCGTATCTCACAGCTTTCTCAGAAAGGCCAAGAGAGTCAGCTCTTCCCTCTTATGAGAGATCAATGGCATCTGAATTCTAGTCCCTAAACAAGTTTTAACCACAACTACACTTCAGCTATCACCTTGCACACAAACAGTTATGGACTCCATATTTACTGCTTTAAAGGATTGTGTAGGTGTCATTTGCAAAGAAACAATAACACAGAAAATATCCCCAGCTTTATAATAACTGTTCTCCACTGCTCTCCACAGTTGTGGAAAGGGAAATAAGGAGGGGGGAAGTGCAGGAAGAGGCATTAAATGATCAGAATATTCATCAGCAACCTGAAGATTCTCTTCTAAATCCCCACCAATCATAAGTGAAGGGCTTAGTGCATAAGAGATACACTATTTGTAAATTTAATTCTCAAGAGTCAAACCCAATGAATTGACTGGTTCATCAAGTCTACTAGGTTTTATTATTAAGCTATTAATTATATCCTACTCTTCGGCAGACACTACAATTAAGACAATTCTTTGTTACAGCTTTATATTAAATAATCTGTTAAAACCAGCTACGTTGGACTGCATTAAGCTGTTAATGAGCCCCTCGTGTGTTTTCCCTTCTCTTAAATAAAAGACGGGACGTTCCACTGGTGCTGATGATGGGCTGCTTGTGGCCAGACAGTTAGACTTAGTGGAGCCTACACATCTTTAAATATATTACCTTGATAGTTTCAAGTTGACGTTTTACTTAAAAGTATTAGCCCACTTCTCTGTGCTGCAGGGCTGTCTTCTTCTCATTTTTGTCTTCTTCTTCTTCTTGTCTTTGCTCTGGTAGTACTGGTGTTTATTTTTTGCTGTCACTCTTTCCTATTTTATCAGTCTCTGGGGATTGCAGCTAAAATTAATTTAAAAAATTGACCCATTCCTTTTATTGCTTTCATCAGTCTTTGGAAAGTCTCCTTTCCCCACATAACCTTTTTTCCTCTGCACCAGAGCTTGAATAAGCCATTTTTAAGTGGTTTGTGTTTGATTTGATATAGGCCTTAAAATGTAAGGCTTAAGGTTTTGTTTCACTTGTGCCCTCAGAGGCTACAATATTCATTACACCCCCAAAAGTAAAGTGTTGGATGGAATGAACAACATACTGATAATTTTACTATTCTATTCTGTTTCATTCAGGTCATCGAATCATCAATAACTCAGAAGTGTTTATCATCTGAGGAGCATGAATATGCTTGCATAGCAATCATCCTATAATGTAATTATCTTGTGTAGTGGAAAGTGGAAATGAGTGGAAATGTTAGTGCGAGGGAGACATGAGAGAAATGCCACAGGATAACTAAAATCCATAGTTTTTTCAGTGGATGGAATGGATGTCCACAGTAAATGTCATCGTATTTTCGTCATTTGGTCAAAATTGACAAATTAACCTGAAGAAAAAGCTCAAGGAATGGCCAACATATAAATGGTTCATCATCTGGATCAATGAGCTCACTATATTTCATGGCAGCCTTCTCATTATATTTTCAGGTAGAAATTTTGACCTGATGGTGGCGCTGATGGTGGTCAGTGGTTTACTAATAACATTAACGCTGGGGTATGCTTGAGACAAAGTAATTCGTACCACCACATCTGAAGGCAAAAGTGTTTATAGCTGCCAAATGGCCTGACTCAAAGGTGGGGTCTACCATCATAGAGAGTGGCGACACATTCCCTCAAAGGCATTCAAAGTGTTATACTCATATTTGTACACGTAAAGTGGCAGTTGTGTGAAGAATTGAAAATTACAGCTTGAGAGAGAAGTTCAAGTCCTGCCTACTTTTACACCTCTGCGCACGTGGCCAATCGCTGTCTGAAGTGACCACACACGTTGGGTTGTCGTTTTCGGAAAGTTACAGAAATTGTTGGACTCAGCCTCCTCCAATTCTGATACGAAACAGTGTGGTGGGAGTGGTTTTAGATGCTGTTCGACAATCTGACAAGCACTTTGGTTGGAGTATACTGATCCCATTAGTGCTCCTCTGAGGACCATGAATATCCATATGACATTAAATGGAAATCCAGCATCTGATAGTTAATATCTTCTCCAAATGTTAATATTGGTACAAAAAGAAAAGGTTCATGATGTGACCAAAATAGAAGGGTCCTTCATCTGGGGATCATGCTGAGTAAGAGTAGAAAATGTGGCTGATGGTAGTGCTAAAACAAGATTTCCCCAAGCACATGCATCTTGGACCACCAAATATCCAAAGCAAATGTCTGAAAATGTTGCCATTAGTTTTTGAGATACTGCAAATTGTCAAAGATCAACATGTTGGTCAATGGGAAAATTTGACATGAAGATCGTGAGAAAATGTCAGGGGGTCAACAAAATCATTAGCAATCATTTTCTGGGGCCCATATCCATACCAAGTTTTATGACCAGTAGTTTTAGAGTTATGAGACCCGATAGGGTTGGACAGGCCGACAAGCTGACGGACAAACAGACCAAAAGACTCATTAACCAGCATGGTCATCCTCGGGCCCTGCTGCTAGAGGGCAAAATTGTACACATATTTTTTACATACAAGTAAAGAATACATTTTCTCGACTCCCATGGAAATACACATAAACAGGTCTTAGCTCAAACAAAATGTGTTTACACCTTGTTCACACAAGCACCCGTGAGCGAAACTCACATATAAGGTATTCACACACAAATGTATACACAATGCTGCTGAATACTGCATATGAAAACACCAAAATAGGCACACACATATACAAATTCATTGCATGTTGTTCTCCCAACAGCTGGTGCTGGCAGAGACAGCTCTTTCAACTCTTCTCCGCAGAGACAGGGAATTCATAGCCCTGAGAGGCAAGCGAGAAAAAAAAAATCTGATGAGCCACATGAATGCTTTTAGCCCTATTTAGAACATGGGGGAGTGGTGCACTTCAGCCTCTTGTGGCCAAAATGAGTATTACAACAACAAACACTCACAGATGAAAAAAGGTAACTTAGAAAAATTTCACTTGGCAAAAAAAAAAAATTCACCTAGCAAAACTTTTTTTTTCTCCACCTGCTTCACAGATGAAAAAAACATTTAAGGAACATAGAAAGACAAAGGCAAAACCTTTTTTTCAACTGTTCTTAAGTCATAAACACAGAAGAGAAAACAATTTAGATTAGACTTAGTAAATGCATCACCAGAATCTTTTCTTTCACTTGCCTTTCAAGGCTTCCATACAACCTTAAACAACGAGCTGTAATTGTTTCTCAGGTGAAACAGACCTTATTTACAGCACAGAAAAGCACACCCATTTACACCCTGCATTAAAATGCGACCTGTATCTGGATGCATTATTTGGATAAAGAAAAATGCATGTTAATGCAAGGTGTAAATACATGCAGAATGAATTTGGATCGGAATGCGATCAGCCAGACCACATCTGGAGGTGGTGCCAGAGAGACACATGCTCTAACTCACACCACTCCTTCATCCATACAGATTAATGCTCTCTCACCCACACAGATCTCAACAGATTTCAATCTGTCTTGAATGCTTCTGAAATGCATTTACACTTAGCTTTTCTGAGATCTGATATCCGATTCGTCCAAGACACACAAAGTGACTAAATGTAAATGGAGTCCAAGAAGGATTGCTTTTAGATTTGTGATGTGGCCAATTCATATATGCATATACAGTATGTGACTAAGTGTAAACAAAAGTATGTTCAATTTCATCTGTATTTTATCCATATAGGAGACACTTGAAATGACAGATGCATTTACACCATTTCAACATCTGGCTAGAATGTGTCTCAAAACACCTCCTTCGGTAGTTTACAATTTCAATCTGTCTCTAATGCTTCTTGGTTGCATTTACACTTGGCTTTTTGATATAGAATAGCTATGAGTATCAGTTTTTGCGTTGGAGTTCCCCTCAAAGGTGACTGAAAATACCATTATCAGCGATGAACTTTTTTATTTTTATTTATTTATTTAACAGGGACAGTGCACATAAAAATAAACATTGCTGTAAATGCACCAGAGTTAACCGAGATGCTATTTTTCATCATAGTCCCTGGACAGATGTTACAAAGTCACACATGAGTGTGTAAATGGCACCTCAGTTAAGATTGAAGACTGGTTCATTCATGTGGTGTGTAAGACTAACAGCAGGAAACATAAATACAATGAGAATATGCAAGTCTACACAGGGTGTATTACTGTAGGGCTAAGATTCAAACCCACAACCTTGGTGCTGGGGTGCCAGTCACGGAAATCTCTTGTGCATTTGTTGACCTCCTTAACAATTTAATCTAAGAATCTAGTGATGCAGTGTATTAACAATTGATCTGATCATTGATTAGATGCAATAGATTATGTGGCAGTGAATGATGTGAGTGTGTGCACTAGTTTTCTTCTGTTGTTGCTCTTTGAAGATTTATTTGGAGCCATTTTGCTCTGAAAACATCATAGATGCTAAACAAGGAAACACGGCCATGGCAAATGAGATTAAGCTAATTGTTTATTCCTTGGGGTTTATATGAATAACATTACACACAAGGTTAATTATCTCAATAAAATACCGTAACATAATCAACGAAGATCATGTCTTTGATTAGCAAACAAGAGTTCTGTTGCTTTATTCCAGTTAAACACATGATAAATGGCGTGTGACAATCTGCTGGCTGTGCTCACTATGTTTACACAGGAACCCTCTGAACCTATTTTAAAAATCACAGTTTAGCAGTGACATACAGTATAAGTCACAGGCTTTACAACTGACAATAAAGTCACAGCTTATAAATCATCATGTCACGCTGCAGCTGTTTTGCTGTGTGCTGTGATAATGACTTATATTCTGACAGCAGACGAAAAAAAAATATTGGCCATTTACCGACTATTCATTAACATCTCAAAATGTAGTCAACCTTCTGCAGCTGCACTTAAAAACAGATAAAATGTTCTGTCAGTCAGTGTTTGTCAGGGGAGAAACAGAGCCACATGACAGCGGGAGGATACCTGCATGTCACACATATCAACCGCTTCCCTGAGTCATTAGCATCGGTTTGTCATGACAGCGCCTGACACATGACAGACAAAGGCCTTCTCTGCTGTTCATCGCAGGAGAGCACGTCTGACAACCAGCTGACTTGACTGACTCACTCACTCATACGCTGACTAACTGACTAACTGTCTGACTGACAGACGATCCTGCAGTCGAGGGCTACGGCACTACACAGATGATAAGCATAGAGGACAAACAAGCTGGAGACTGGAAGTGAAGAGTGGAATGGTAGAAATTGGCACATGGCAAACTGCTCTGTTTGTTTGGAAAGTAGCCTACGCTGCTACACACCAAAGCCATTTGTGACCCGAGTGACACCGTCCCACACTGCCACTGCTCTGCCACAATCCCCCTCCAAACTTGGAGAGTCAGAAATAGCAGCAGAAAGGGAGGAGAAACAAAGATGCTGAAAGACTAGTGGCGCTCTGTGCTAGCCTGCCAAGTGGCACCGGTGCCACTTCGCACGGAGTTCGGCGCCAAAGCTTGTCTAACACGGGGCACCCATCCAATCCAATCCAGTGGCGGAGAGGGGAGGGCTGGCTGCCACTCATGTTACCTAGAGGAGCCGTCACCGCTCACCGCTGCCAAGCCATAAAAGCAATTTTTAAGGTCCCTCTGTGGTATAAAGACACAGATTGCAGGTGCATGTTCACATCAAGGGGAGGAGGAAATTAGATTACACTCAGACTTCTAGAATGGCCCATAGATTTGGAAACACTCAAAAATATGAGTGCTTAACTTTCAACTTTCTGCAAATTCCTTCCACACCAAATATATGTCAAGACTGCTGCATTTGTCTTGTGCTATATATAAAATGACGCTTCTTGCTGAACAAGTAAATTTCATGGTGCACAATGTTTAAATGACAAATGTTTCTCGTGATTGTAATTGGGGTTGGCTAGCTCGCAATGGCGCTTTGTTCTGGTGTATTTACTGGGAAAAAGCACCTGAGGGATATAAAAGGAGAGTTGCCTTCTCAGTCGGGCAAAGAGTCAAGACAAGTGTGTTTGTGTTCCTGTGTGTGTGTGTGTGTGTGTGTGTGTGTGTGTGTGTGTGTGTGTGTGCGTGCGCAGATGTCTTTTGATTGGGTTTGGACTAGGTCTACCTATGCATGTGTGTCTTGATTGAGTTTTGGTGTGTGTGTCTGTGAGCGCATTTGTGTGCGTGCTCAATTGCATGTATTTGCATAATTATTTTCAACAATGCTTCTCATTGTCAGAGCAAGAAACTATTAACATTTCCCACACGTTAACACAACGTGTGCCCCCCCTCATACACACCCTCAGATAAATAAGTGACATGTCCACGAGAGATCATTATCGGAGAGGCTCTAAATCGATCCATCCTAATTAATTACCTGCTTGATGGATAGGAGTGAGGCCGTGTGACAGGACTGGCTGTTCAAATCCCATACATAATACACACACACAACTATAGACAAACTGTACAGAAAAATGCACAACAGTGTTGTCTTTGATAACAAACTAAAACTATTGGTTGAAAAAGATTTTGTTAACAGAGACCCAGTTTACACCTAGTATTGAGGACCTATTATGCTTTTCTTCATAGTCATATAATGTTACAATGTTGGATGTTCATGATATCTTGGCCAAAGTTTCAAATAATGAGGTAAACATATGTAAGTTATCCCTGTAAGCAACAAGCTCAGGCTTCAGACTGCTCTGAACACAAGGTTTCCAACGTATTTTTCTACATTCGTACCGAGCTGACCTACCTCGGATGTTATGGTGATCGGTCATCTGCGCTCATCTGTATCAAAGATGCTCTCTAACATTTCTAAACCGTCTCTGTCTCTATTGAAGACGTCTTTGTTTTTACTGTTTGTATAATTCTTTTGTCAATAAATAATTTTTAAAAAAGAAGCTCATCTGCGCTCATGATCTGCTCCAGGCACAGATGGACTGTAAATTTCAGCAAGAAAACTTCAGATGAAAATGTATCAATCTTAACCAATCTAAGATTTAAATGGTAAACGGACTGTACTTGTATAGCTCCTTTCTAGTCTTCCAACTACTCAAAGCACTGCACACTACATATCACATTCACACACAGATGGCAGTTGCCAACTGCTCATCAGTTCAAAGAAACTAACTAACTGGGAGCAATTTTGGGGTTCATTGTGTTGCCCAAAGACAGTTCAACACATGGGCTGGGGGAAGCCGGGATCGAACCACCTACCTTCACATTGGTGGACGACCCGCTCTACCGCTAAGCCACAGCCGCCCACAACCCCCAGCCATCCGCTAGCTCAGTCTGTCGTTGTTCGACCGCTCTGCTCATAGCGCTAACGTGAAGTGTGGCGATGGGTCTGGCTATGTGACACCACTCTGCTCAGGACTACTCTTCAAGTTTTTGGAGGTTGTTCAGTGTGTCTCTCAGAAAGTGCTTTTTTGGTTGTGCAGGAAACTTAGTTAGTTTCTTGATAGAAAGATGGCTTTACTTGTTGCTAAAGTAACCCGGTCCGGACAGAGTCAGCTAAGCTGAAAGGACCACGAGCTGCACGGCTAACATCAGGAAACTCCTTAATCACCAAGAGTTGAGGCAGAGCAGCTGAAGGACATCAGAGGGAAAACCGGAAAATATTTTCTCCATAAAATATGATCCAACGCCATCCCGTCGCATTTTGACAACAGATGCATGTTCAATGTGAAAACGTTATGCACCGGTTTCCAGGTGGAACATGTTTCTTCAAAACGGTGTGCAACAGTGTGAAACACGCTTTGAGGTACGTTTTCTCTGGTTTGGTGGGTGTGTCAGAGGTGTTACCCAATCAGCAGCGACATGTATATAAACAACACTGTATTAAAAGAGCAGTGCAGTGCAACATTTTTGTTTAAATAAACGTTTTGCTGCGTTTTGTCGGGCTAAAAGCAGCCCAGCTTGCGTTAATAATAATAATAAATAATTAAACTTTATTTATAGAGCACTTATCAAAACAAAGTAGCTTCACAACAAGAGAAATAAAATAGACGAAATATAAAGAAATACAATACATAAAATACACAAAAGCAATAAAATAAACAGTAAAATAAACAACCAGTTCAGGTAAAATCAGGATATGCTTTCAGATAAAAATGTGTTTTGAGAAGAGACTTAAACGAAGTTAAGTTAGCCGGCCCATCTGTCTCCCTTGGATAGGGGTGTGGGTTGCAAGGTTGCAGTAACAGATGGGTTAAAATTCGATGTAGTGTGTGGATTGTGTGTATAGATTGTGTTTCATAGACGATCTGGCAACTTGGGTGAAGTCAGACAAACATCCAATACATGGATCCGTGTATTCATAATAAAGTTTGAGAGCCATGCAAATTATGGGAGTTCCCCGGGAGAAACAACAAAACGGGAGGGCGCTAGGCAGCAGGCGATTTGTTAATCCCCCCGCTGGAGGGCGAGGAGGGCTCCCTTGTGACTTTTTTTCCAGAAGATTATTTTTTGTCCCTTTAACTGATTTTTAGGGGCATTTACTAAACTCAATTTGAGGCACAAATATTTGTTTTATCTGAAAAAATAATGATAATATGAGTGTTCAAGGGCACTTTTGCTCCAAGCACTGTTAATTTCTGACCCGGCGTCTGGCATGCTGCTACTGCAGTTTCTCTTTAACTCTGTCTGCTGTTGAGAATATCGCTCAATTGTTGAGAATTATTACATTTTGATGGAGCGTTTCTATTTTAACCAGCACAGCTTTTCTATCCTTTACGGCACTGGTTTAGTGGCCCGCGAGTCGAGTCAGTGAGTGACTGTGAGATACACACAGAGAGAGTAGAGACGAGACGAGAAATAATTTCACATGGCGTGCTCTGACAAGAGAAAAGCAGACAGTGGAAACAGAGCTTTTAATCAAGAATGTAGACTGTTACATGTTCAATCTTCCCACAGGCAGTTTAAAACCAGTATGTTTCACGTTCCAAGATCATGGCGATTATTAAAAGCAGCAATGTGAAGCACCATACGAGACAAAGCAGAGCATCTTTTGATAAGGTTAACAAGGGGGACGGATTTTGCTAATAACGGGGATGGCATCCCCCCCTCATCCCCCATCAAACTGCCTACTGGAGCTGAGAGATGGCCCTGAAATATGGAAGAAACACGGAAAAAAAACGGGAGTGTTGGCAGGTATGGTTATTAAAAGAATAACTGCATCCAGGCAAATAATCTGACTTGGGCTGCATACTAGTGGTGACAACATCTGCAAGTGTGATGTAGTTATGCACTAATGTACGACATTACATCACAGCTGGGTGTGGTTACAAGACACATCCAGCTGTGATCAGGGGTGTGGCAATGCTCAGAGGTCAAAAGAATTAAACTAGTAACTAAGCCAAGTAACTAAACTAACTTTAAAAAAAACAATAACGGTAAAACAATTAGAAAAATAGCATTACACTATGTGCACAAAATCACTCAAGACACACCTACAAGCAGTCTTGAGTGCCTTCATCAGGCTGTACAAAGTATTGAACTCAGTGTAGGTAGATGGACAAATGGACACACTGCTCCACTGTGTGGAGTGAAGGAACCTCCACACCCCCTCCAGAGCACACAGACAGGGAGCAGAGAATCCAATAACTATTCATTTTCCCGTTGAAAAGGACTCCCTTACTCCTCTGTAATCCTGTCTGTGCAGTAATCCCCGCCTTTTTTTACCCCCTCGCACTTCCTTATCAAAAGACATGCATCTAAGAAGAGGATCAGTAGGCTCATCTGCAAGCTATCTGGACAGCCAATGTCACATTAAAACCCTGCTAAGTTCTAATTACATAGTGTGTTAGAGAGCGACAGATGAAATATGGCCGTACTGTAATCTGGTGCAGGACTGGGACGCTACGTCAGCAGAAGACAAAAAGACGAGTGCCAATGTGAGACATAAACCAGGTCAAATTGGTTGAGTGAAGCGCAATATAACTGCTTGCCACATCCTCTCACTGTGTCCTTTTGAGTGTGTGTGTGTGTCTTTTCTGTCTCTGTCGCTGCCTTTTCCTTTGGTCTCGGTCGAGACCCTTATATGCTCCATTTCCCCCATCTCACTCTTTCCCTTTCTTGGACTAAAGCAATGGTGTTAACATTATTTTGCGCTGAAAAGTTTTTTTTCTGCACAACAGTTGCTGTTGTTGTGAGATGTGCTCTCTCTTGCTCTTCTTGGTGCTCTACCAACTGAAGCACGCCCAGCCTATGAACATTGAAACAATACCTTTTCCCCCTTTTTTTCAAGCCCACATAGTGTTAACGATTAACCATTTAAGACATTTGTCCCTTTCATTCACATTTGGGAGGACCCTTTGTGTTGTTAAGTTTAAATTCCACTCAGAAAGTAGACTAGTTAGCCTAGCTTGCTAATGTTAGCACTGTTGACTCATCAGCAGCTCCTGCACACTGCTGTGTTCATCCTACACCATACAAAGGAGGAGGGTCTTGCTAGAATTAGCAGTCTTTTTTAATAGATCAACTTGTGGTGACGGCAAATGACCAGACTATTATAACTCAACAACAGTGAGTAGTCCTGTAACCTCAGCACTCCATACATTATCCCATAATTCAAATCATGACATGGAGTAACAAAGTGCTCAAATCACTTAGGACTAAGCAACAGCTAACAGCCCTCCACAGCTGGTTAATAGCCTGTGTGGCCACTGAAATTAAAGTGACAAACTATTTTTAGTACCCGCCCACACATATGTTGCACCAACTATAGTACAGACCCAACATTGTCAACTGGAGCCAAAAAAACGTATATAAAATAATAATCTTCTGTTTGGTAATTACAATTTTGACCAAATAAGGAGTGTTGGGCAAGTTACTTGAAAAATGAAATCAATATACATTATGTATATTATATGCATTACTTTGTAATACTCAACAGCAAAAGTAGTTACATTACTTGTTACATTGCTTTGGTTACTCAGCCCAGCTCCATCAAAAGTGCTTCGAACAAGTCTAAACCCACACGTTACATCTTATTTATTTAACACATTTCGAAATAGAAAATGAGGCATTGTGGTTTAACAAGCAGCCAGCCTACAGTTCATAGGTATTAACTGACCATTAACTGCTAGCTTGACATTAGCCATTGTGACTGCACCTTCACACACCCTTAAACTCTGAACAAAACTCTAGTGATTCCTGAATGTAGGCTTACCTGTAGCTAACATTAGCAAGCCAGTCAAAAACACATGTAAAAAAACATGTAAATAAGGCAACTTTACTGAGTTACTGGGAGACACATTTCTCTTCTCTTCTAAATGCTTCCCCCCACCTCCAGCCCCTGCAACCAAACTAAAAATATTCCTTGGCAAAAAAATATTTTCACTTTAGTTCAACTTTAAGAAAATAAAGACCCAAGAGAAAATAAGTTCACACACAAACACATGTGCGTGTGACGTGGCATGATAGAGTGTCCTTCCCTTTACAGTATTGTGTGTGTGTGTGTGTGTGTGTGTGTGTGTGTGTGTGTGTGTGAGAGAGTGAGAGAGTGAGAGAGAGAGAGAGTATGGATGTCAGAGGGGACACACAGGGTGAGTCTGGAGGTTCTGGAGAGGTTAGACAGGCAGACAGAGCGACCACGCAGCGGCGCCACACTGTGTATGCCACGCTTGATCAACTCTCATTACAGCTGTGCTTGCACAGCAAACTCATAAACATGACCACAGAAGCAGGATCACATACACACCCACACACACACCTGAACTCTCACACCGGCAGATGTATTAACATGTGGCCTGATTTGCATACATTTGATTGCAGACTTGTCAGCCTTCTGCCTGACACCTCCTGCCTCGCCTTCTTTACACGAGAATTGGCGTCAAGCTGCGATCACTCATCGCGCATCATCAGAATTACAGGAAGTACCACAACACACAAACAAAGAGAGAAACAAAGGACAAATGAGGCAGAAATAAATCTACCATCCACCACCATTTTAGCAGGGCGAAGTAAAAACAATGTATTGCTTTCATGATAAAATGTTTTACAGCAACTTTCTTGATAGTCAAAATGATTTCAAAGGGTGTTCTGTGCTAAGGATACATGCTTCACCTAGAGCAAGATGCAATCTTAATCCATGAGTTTCACGGTTGATGTAGTTTAAAATGTCAATTTGTACCCGTTATCAAGATAAACACAGAGAGCTTGCGGTATCATTAAATAATTTAATTTCATGGTCTAATCAGTGTGGATTTTATGGACAACATCAGATCTATATCCAAACACATTTCAATACAGGCTACCTGCTCAGATCAGCCAGTTGCTGTTTGAATATCCCTAACTGATTTCTTTGATTTTCTGATTGTCATTAGCGGCTAGATACATGAGAAGAAAATGCTGGATTAAAGAAAAACATAGACGTTAGACTGGCTATTTCCTCTTGCCAACAATCAATAGATGATGGATAGATGAAAGTGATGGAAGCTTATAACTGACTACAGTTAATGGTGGAAAAGAAAGCAGAGATAATCCAAACCCTCTATTTGCTTTGTTACTGAGGAATTTGACAGATCCTAAAAAAAAATCTAATCCTGAGGATGAGTTTAAAATCTTCTACCAAGTTTCTGGTTGAGCTGTATGATGTGAGCATTAGCATTCAGGTGCAGGAGCTGTAATAATGTCAAAGGTCTCCATCTGAACTGCATGACTAATTTAACTGAGGTGCGATTTCATTAAAAGGGAGCGATCATAATACCTTCCAGTCAATTTGTTCAAAAGAGACACTGATCTACATTTGATCTACTCTGCTGGTGGCCCCAAGGACTTGATTCCTCAATCACGCTGCGCTGATGAATCGTCTGCTTGTGTCATAGTTGACCCTGGACTCAATTAAAAGGCATCCGACCCCAGCACTGAACAGACGCAACCTTCCCTGAGCTTCTGAGGGAAACAGAAGATGAAAATCAAAACTGCACTCCTCCCGGGGGTGGGGGTGGGGGGGGATCAGAGCGCTCTGAACACTCAGAGGCTGCAGTTAGCTGTCGTGTTAGCATTCTACGTTCATCACTATAAGCGACACCTTCACATTACACAGTCATTTGAACCATTGTAATTGTAAAAAATATTGATTAGGTCAGCTTTAATGAAGTTAGTTTGTATTTTTTTGTATGTATTCATCAGGAACAGTGTACATAAATGTAAAATGTAAATGGGGCGGCTGTGGCTTGAAGGTAGAGGGGGTCGTCCTCTATTCGGAAGAACGGCGGTTCGATCCCGGCTTCCCCCAGACCACATGTCAAAGTTTGCTTGAGCAAGATACTGAAACCCAAATTGCTCCCAAAGGCTGTGCCTTCGGTGTGTGTGAATGGGGTAAATGTAGTGTAAAGTGCTTTGAGTGGTCAGAAGACTAGAAAGGCGCTATACAAGTACAGTCCGTTTACCATTTATTGGTTAAGATTGATACATTTTCATCTGAAGTTTTCTTGCTGAAATGTAGAAGTTTCATCTACAAATATGAAAAGTCTTATATATTAGTTACATTTAGATACTTAACATTTAAATTGCACATTACAAGTGTCATAACAAAAACTTAAAAGCAAAGAAAACCTGCATTAAAACCACACTTGTGACCACTATTGCTCTAAACACAGTCCAATGCTCCAACCTAATAGGCATGAAAAACCGAAGATGAAGTCCGTAGTCCCACACGATTTAGAAGCTAAACCTTTGACCTTAGATCCGAGCAGGTGCAGCGAGTCAGCAATATTCATCTTTATTTCATTCACTTCATCATCCGCTGGCTCCGGTGAGCTGACTGTGATGTGTCACCTATGAGGAGATCCTTGGCACACTGTGGAAGTAATTCTGTGGTGGGAGCGGCTCATCTGCGTGCTAAGGGGCATAGTTTGAGGTGATATTATGTTTACTGTGAGACGAATCCCATGCCTCCCACCTGGGCCACACCGCCTACCTCTACCTGTGTGTGACCGCTTCCTCGCTGAACTGCTATGGCTCACACACATGTGGTGTCAACACAGACAGCATTGCTGCTACTGCCAGCCCTATCTTTCTACATTGAGTTTGCCTTTGATAATGGGCATCAATAATAGAATGTTTCATTTCATTATAAATTTCATTTATATTTAGTTTAGACAGAAAAAGGTTAAGAAGCGTGCGCTCCATTGTAAAAAATAAATTACAATAATAATTTTTTCATGTCTGTGACATATACTACAGATATAGACATTGAAACTGTAGTGAAAGGTGTAATGTTGCTGGTATGATGTCAATATGACTATCAACAGATAATTTTCACTGTCTATTTTTACTGAGAACCATGCTGCTCACACGGGCTGTGTGGCTGCTCTAACCTGTTAACATGGGCGCCGAGAGGCAAGAGGTTCTGCGACGCACACGCGCTGCTCAGGTAGGCGGTGTGGCCCGGGCGCCAGAGCTCCCTCAGCATCAATGGAGATGAAGAAGAAGAGCAAGAACAAGGGAAAAAGCTATTCTTTCACAGAACAGAACAGAACAGCTGATACACTTCAAGAGCACAGCCAGTAGAGAGGGAATGAAGTAGGAGAAAACAATGAGCCACCGTGAGGGGCATGAATGAAAGCCATCTTATCTCTTTCTAATTTCAGACAAAGGCATATCGAGGTGTGAAAATAAACAAATCTTTATGTGTGATATATTGGCACTGTCTCTTTTGATAACCTTGCTATTTCACACCTCTCACATTTAATTGTCCCAGCTGTTCTAATAAAGCTGTCTAGACACTTCAACACCATGAGTGGGATTAGTATCCGGTGCACTGCACATGTTAACATCAGATTCAAGTGAATGTAAGGATTTTTCTGTTTGGGTGTTCTGGAGCCGTGCTATGGGAGTGCTCAGCAGAAGGGACACTACAGAGGCCAGCTGGGCTGGTCAGCCTGACATAAGCCCAGCTGAATCTGGTGCATCAAACCACTGTTGCACAGTAATGGAGACAGCGCCCCGGTCTGTGTGTGGCATCCAGAGAGGAAGCACTCTGAAATGGAAGCGCTGGCTTTCGGATGCCAATAATTTGCAGTGACAGTTTGGCTTTTGTCGGCCACAGTGCTGCATAAGAGAGGTCGACCTTAATACTGCGTTTAGCCTCTTATTTTATGTGCTTGAAAAAAGGAGGGGAGGGAATTGTCTCTCTTTACATACATTTGGTTAAACAGCAGCTGGCAGTCAGCCGTAATTATACACCCAAGTCTGTGCATTATTTATGCCACCTTTTAAAATCCATTAAAAGTCATTTGGTCTCCTCTAAAACCCGTCATTATCGATTGACTTTACTGTAATTGCTGCTTTAAGCCCTCAAAGATTTTATGCCGGGTGATTAAGGATGTAGGCATGGCTGCAAGAGTGTGCAGCGAACACACGCTAATCAAGGCACTGTAAAACTCGCAAGTCCAAGTAGTATTTCACCTGGTGGTCAGCAGCTGAGGCAGAGGCCTGCATTAAGTCTCTGACTGGAGTGGATGGAGGTTTAACAACTCAGATCCCTTAGACTTACTGCGGTGCTGCTCCTCAGCTGATGATTTGTACACTAATAAGGCGGTGGTTTACTTCCGCAGTAGCAGCTACTAAATTTGAATCACATCAGTCACTTGCGTTGCAAAAAAATCCACAGTGCTGGCTGTGACTGTGACTTGCTGAACTGAAACTAGGCAGTGTTTCTAAGCAGAAACCCTCTGACTTTATCTGACCCGTAAGCATATGCTGGTCCTCAAAACCATGTTTTAATTCAAGAAGCAGCTTGGGGCCCCGTTCTTCGTACGTGCATAACCGAGTAATCCAGATTAGAAGGTTGATGATTTGACATGAGTCTGGATTTTTTAGTTCTTCAAAGCTGGTGTAAAATTCATCTGGAACTGTTGTCAGAGCAACAAGTCCTTAAGCCCAAATCTGGCAAAGGTGCAGGCTTATTGACAGTTTGCTGGACCATGACCAAGACGTTTTAGGGTCATTTAGGGACATTTCAAATACATATTGCTCACTTTCTTAGATGTATAATGAAAGAGTGTTGATATAATACTGATTTTAAAAGATAACATGCTTACTGAGAAATTATTCTAATCTGTTGATGTAATTATCACAATTTAATTTCACAGTGAAGAGTTAGCTGTACCTATACATGATCAAATGTACAACATAATAAATTTATACATTAAAAAAGCACATGGCATTTGATATGAAATTAAAATGTGTCATTTATACACTAAAATATAATTAAATGATTAACTGTAGAACTCATATTGCTTAGAATTGTTCATGCAATTAAAGCTGCTTTTTAAAGAGATTTTACTAAAATTTCATTTTCATATCAGGCTGATGATTATCACTTAAAAGTCTCTGCACGTCCATCGGGGAGAATCTCACCAATCATGCACCACCATCACTTGTTCTCTGATCATATTCACCGGTAATATCTAATGTTTAACAGTGATCAAAGTGTGGAAACACTGAGCAGCAAAATGTAAAACAAAATAAAGGAACACACATAAAATGAGACCTAGTGTGGGTTCCAATACCCATACTACCATACTATTTAGTATGCCAAAAAGATTTTGTATATTAAAAAATTAATAAAACATTATTTATAGAGCACATATCAAAATAAAGTACAAAGTTCTTCACAGAGAGAGAAATAAAATATCACAGTGAATGATAAAATACATAAAAACAATAAAATAAACACAGCTCAGGTAAAATCAAGATATGCTTTCCGATAAAAATGCGTCTTGAGAAGAGATTTAAATGAAGACACTGACTTAGACAACCTAATTTCTTCGGGCAAGTTATTCCAGAGCCTCGGGGCCCTGATGGCAAAAGCTCTGTCCCCCTTAGTTTTCATCCTGGACTCAGGAAGAGACAGAAGACCCCTGCCAGAAGATCTCAAACTATGTAAAGGTTCATAAGGGATTAAAAGGTCTAAAATATAATCTGGAGCCAGGCCATGAAGAGCCTTAAAAGTAATCAATAAGATCTTAAAATCAATTCTAAAACAAACAGGGAGCCAATGTAAAGATGCTAAAACAGGTGTGATGTGATGAAAGCTCTTGGTCCTGGTTAAAAAGCCTAGCAGCTGAGTTTTGTACAGTCTGCAGTCGTTTCAAAGTTTTTTGATTAAGACAAGTGAACAGACTGTTACAATAATCAAGGCATGAGAAGATAAAAAAGATTGGATTTTTGCAATATTTCTGAAGTGATAAAAACATGATTGGTCAAGCTTAGTGATATGTTGCTCAAAACATAAATTGCTATCAAGCAGGACACCAAGATTTCTTGCAACAGGCTTGATATGTTGTGACAGGTTACCAGTAGATGGCAGTATTTGTTTAGTGATGTTTTGGGGCCCAATAACAAGGTTTTCTGTTCTATTTGAGTTGAGCTGAAGAAAATGTATCAACATCCAATTTTTTATGTCAGATAGGCAGTCTTGCAGAGAACTCAGCGTACTAAGGTCAGTGGGCTTGACAGGGAGGTACAACTGTGTGTCATCTGCATAACATTGAAAAGAAATACCATGTCTGCAGATGACATCACCCAAGGGAAGCATATATAACAGTATTGGTCCCAGAACTGAACCTTGAGGCACACCATAGTCGATATGGGAAAAGGATGACATGAAGATATTAATGGTGACACAGAATTTCCTATTGGTCAAATAAATTGAGAACCAGTCTAGTGCAGTGCCAGATATGCCCACCCAGTGCTTCAGTCTATCTAAAAGAATGCCATGATCAATTGTGTCAAAGGCAGCACTAAAGTCCAGCAGCACAAGAATTGAGCACATGCCTGCGTCTGCAATAATTAATTATTGTCTCAGTGCTGTGGTGCTGACGAAAGCCAGATTGGAACATTTCAAAGGTATTATTGTTTTCCACAGCAGCAAGAAGCTGCTTAGAAACAATTTTTTCGAGAATATTCAAAATAAAAGGCAGTTTGGAGATTAGATGATAGTTGTCCAGGAGGGTGGGATCAAGCCCAGGTTTTTTAAGGACTGGCTGGACACAAGCAGTTTTAAAGTAATCTGGGACGCAGCCAGTAGACAGCGAGCTGTTCAAAATAATTAGCAAATGGGGCGCAATACAATCCATAACTTCCAAAAAAAACCTAGTAGTAAATTTGTCCTGAGGGCTAGAGGATACTCTCATAAGAGACATGATGTCTGCGAGTTCAGGCAGAGTAACAGCAGAATAATTGCTCAAAGAATCCCTGAATGGGTGATCCACATCTAAAAAGGCAGGGTTGGGGTTATACCAGATCTTATTAACTCTACCTTTCCAGCAAAGTGCAAAAGAAACTTTCACAATCAGCATCACAATCAGCAGAGGCACAAAAAGAGGCTGGGTTAACTAACTGATCCACAGTCTTAAGTAAGAATCTGGGGTTGTGCTGATGTGCAGAAGTAAGTGCAGAGAAATGGCATGTTCTTGCATCTTTCACCATCCTATTATAAAGGAGTAATAACTCTTTCATGGCCACAAAGTGGACCTGGAGACCTGATTTCTTCCATCTGCGTTCTGCTCTTCTGCATTTCCTTTTACAGCTTTGAATACTGTCATTTAACCATGGCTGTTTTCTAGTCTTTGATTTTGGTCTATTTTTCAGATGAGCTATGGGATCTAAGGTTGAAGAACACAGGTAGTTAAAAGAATCAACCAAATTGTTGGTGTTGGAGGAGTCATGAAACACATTGCCAGAAGAATTGAACAGTGTACAGAATTTAGAGGCACTATGCTCATTAAGGGCATGTATGTACTTAGAGCAGGATACTTCAGTACTAGCATCCTCTAATTCACAGTTAAAAGCAATGCAGAGGTGATCAGATACAAACATGTCCCTGATTTCCACAGATGGTATTCTCAGACCCAGACTAAAGACTAGGTCTAAGGTGTGGCCACAAGAATGAGTTTGGACACATGTTGAAAGTTAAAAGAGTTAGTGATATTTAAAAAATCAGCAGCAAGGGCATTAGAAGAGTCATCAACATGAATTAAAAAAAAACACAATTCTATCATCATTTAAAACAAGACTGGAGTATGTCCCAATACATAGTATGTCAAATGCAGTATGCCAAAAATACCAGGATGTCCAACGGCATCCGGCCGCATTTTGCAGTATTCAAGCCAGCATGCTTTTCTGGCTATTCTAACCCACAATCTTCTGCGCAGCATGGGTTTGAGCAAAAAAGGTCAAAGTTCAAGGTGCAATGTTATGACGAAGTAGTCCCAATTATATGTACACTGCATGCAACAGTACATACTTTGTAAGGGCAACTGCAGTACGTACTAAAAGTAAAAAGAAAAATGTGTATGTGATTTGGAACACAGCTAATGAATCAGTGCATGCTGGGAGGGTTGTATGTAACTGCAATCACATGATCAGAACTCAAACAATAATATGAATGCTGATCATGGTTTCAACTCTCTACTCATTTTGCCTTTATTTCAAGTTCACACTGTTACTAAAGAGTCATCCAGAATTAACAAATCAGTCCTCAAACTGCTTTCAAGGATCCACATTAGCTGGATGAGAATAAAGAGGATTATTTTAGCCTGATAACAGCATGTTAGCATGAATTAGTTAAGCCACATTTGAAGAACAGGGCCCAGATCTCTCTCTCACTCTCTCTGTTAAAGACCTGCAGAAGTGCTTGAGTGAGAGAGAGTAATCAATACTGACATCATTTGCATGGCTTCGCCAGAGCGGCTGTCTCAACGTTCTGTGTTTAACATTTAACGTCATGAGCCATTGGAAATGTTTCTGGGGGACTTATTAATTCAAAAGCAAGTCCAGCAGAGTGTGACACCACCCAGCAGCTCAGTGATCTAATGCTAAATGGGCTTTCAATTGCTTTAGTATGGTTTTTAACTGCAAAATTATTGAGTCATAACTTGTCATAAACGGTGACGTTTGAGGACAGCTGTAAAGGTGATTGTATTAATAACAAATATAAGAACACACATCAGATCACCTAATAGTGACTGTGTAAATTGGTATAGTGATATAGCCACTGTATCACTGTCCTTGCACTAAAGAATGATGTCACAAAGAATAATATTTTGTACATGCATTGCAATTAGGAAACTACGTAACTAAGTAGTTTCTGAAGGCTTCTCCTACAGACACTAAAGGGTACCATGTGCGTCTGCATATAACGTCGAGGGGTGTGACAAAACGTTGGTATATGACTACCTGGGAATGAGAACGAGTTGTCCTCCTTCACCCCCGGTTTCCCTTCATATTCCTGGTTTAGTTCAAACTGCACTGCTCTACAACTGTGAATCAAACTATGCTTTGTTTCAGACAGTAACCACATCATTTGAAGTGTAATTGGGCACCAATTCAGAGATGACAGCATATGTAGCGGCCACCTGAACAGAGTCTAGGCCAGGCCTGGGCTTGGGCTGGTCTGATGGGAGATCTACACTCCCGACTCCCATGGTACCAGCAGATGGCTGAGAGGCTGACCAAGTATGGCGATTCAATCTGCTGCTATTATCCAAGGTGGGCCAACTTCCTCCTGCCAGCAGGTTGTCTCTTTCATCATGCACTCACTCTCCACAACTAATGTCTCCTGTGTGTATCAGCTGTGATGTTGTATAGCTCTGCTATGGGTGGAGAAATATGAGAATTTCTGAGTCATGCTGACAATTTTGGGAATAGCACCTGATTGCAAATGAAAATGAAGCAAGCAAGTAAATCTTGAAATGATGGAGAGCACTTGGGAGCCTAGCAACAAGGGCTAATTCCTCCCAAATATTTCCATATCTGTGTTTGCGAGGAGATGATACATTTCAAATGTTGAAAGGAAATAGAAGTATGTGCAATGGGGCGGCATGTGTATCCATTTGTTTGTGGGTGCTAGTGCATCTGTATAACTGTATATGTGTGAGTGTGTCAGCAAAGATTGTGATTAAATTTGGACAAAAATAACAAAAAAAAAACGTTCAATTACTTTCCACATGCCAAAAATTGGGTATCCTGGTATTGCTGGAACAGAGATGTAAATCAATATTTGTGTAAACAAATAACTAAACTCCCGGCTCTCAGGCAAAGGCCAAAAAACACAGGACTGTGGAGGTTAGTCTTCAATTTCATTACTTAAAATCTGATCAGATCATGGAAGGAGCCACAGATGATACACACATATGCCCAGCTCAACTGAACATCTTCAGCAGCATGTTTGCCTCTGTAAGAGCCTGTATTGAGGGCCAGCCACATATCACTGTTTAATCTTCTATGGCGCTGGTTCTCTTTGAAGCTAGACAAATGCTGGTAGGTAAGGAAAAGGAAAGGTCGGCCGATTCTCTGGCTCATTGATTGTCTGATTTTCTACCTAAGTTGCCTGTGTGTCCCCTCGTCTGATTTTATGATCTGAAGTATCGTTTGCCACATGTCAGGAGCCCACACTGACAGCTGCTGATCATGAAGGTCATCTGCAGTTACAAACGCAAGAAGGAACGCACGCATACACACAAGGCAGAAACACTGAGACCGAAAACCCACTGTAGCCTAATTGTACCACTGAAGTAAAATACAGCACTGCATGTTCTGCCTTTCCCTTCTCTCTTCTTGGCACAGTCGTCTCAGCCTCCTGCACAGTTCAAGTTTAGTCCTCTCATAGGGGGCTGAAGCACTTAACTAGTAGAGCAATCTCACTTTTTTCTGCTGTTTTTCACTCCTATTTCTTCAACATGTTCTGCTCATTGCCCAACCTTTCACTCCTTTTTTGTACTACTTCATCTTAGACCCCACCAGCTCTGTGCGCTCAGTACAGTATCAGAATTATCTATCCTCTTACATTACATTTGTTATTAACATGACAGTATAATGTTAAGAAATAAATGAAATAAAAAAAAATAGTGAATGCATATTTGTATTTTGGGAATTTGAGTTTACATGCAAGGCTGGACTATGCATTAGTGATTAGCATTGGCAATTATCATTAGCAAATTAACAGGCTAATAGATGTAATAGCAGTTAGCATTTATGGTTATTTGGGGTCAGTAAAGTCCAATACAATGTTTCGTTAAGGTAGACCAACCCCAGCAGTTCACATGCTTACATTTACTTAATTACACTGTCATGTGTATTTCAATTGTGTAGAAACATTGCTAGGCAGGCATAAGACAGGCAGTGAAGCGTTATCTAGGCTGGAAAGCTAGCCTTCTTGTATTATCCAGCAAAAAGATATAAGCAGGTAATAGGGCTAGCTAGGCTACCTAATGCAGAAAGTAAATGCATTTAAAGGTGTAATATCACATTGCCAGCTTATTTAACAGACAGTAAGAGAACTGTGTGGAACATAGAGATTTTTCATACAGGTCTGAAAATATTTATTAAACAATATAAATTATATTTATTGTTCTATATGTTTAATATGATTTTTGTGTTATTGAATTAAGGTGCAGTGTACACATGTGAATGTTTCCTGTTATTGTGTATTCAGTGTTTGAAGTGCAGTCTTCTGAGAGGTTTACGGGAGGACAGAAGATTAAGGTAGTTACAGCTCCATTCACATTCTAGAACAATAGGAGAGCTGATGCATGTTGAGTTTAACTCTAAATGATAATATGAACAGTGTTTCTGACTATTGTCATAAATATGTTTTGCACCATTACCCGTTATTATATAAATGTGTTGCACCAGTCTGGATCCAGTGTTGCATTGTGAGCCTGTAACAAAGGCAAGCATCTTTTTTTATTTTCATATTAATTGAAATTGTTTGAATTTATATTAAAAGAACCTCACATTTTGTCATGTCTGTATGCTCAGCCGGTAGCAGTGACTGTCTCCCCTTTAATTACAGTATTGTTGATGGTCTGCTATTCTGAATGCCTTTTATTATATATCACATTGTTAAAGAGACATTTCCACAATGATGTATTAGTCCACTAAGTGCTGTCTGTCTATGTAGTCCATTAAAATTATAGCCCCATTGGTGCCTACTGACAAAAAGTCTTCTGCTTGTCTGGCAAATGAATACACATGGCATTGCATGTTTTGTTACAATGGGGATTTTTGTGCAGTTGAAACAAGCAGGTAAAACACTTAGTACACTTACTCTAATGCTTACTGTCAACAGCTATATTTAGCATACATAACAGTAGCAATTTCCACTAAGAGTTTAGCTAAAAGTACAGTCAGTCAGAGTGTAGTAGCAGCTCAATTCTTCACCCATCTACATTTCACCTGCAGCTTAGCTACTGTTTAGCTACTCTCCCACCACTCAAACCTGTTTGAACACAGCGCTTGAGCAGCGCTACAGCAACACCAACGCATACTGCATGTGTTGTCGTGGCTATACATTGCACTGTTGCATTTCAGTGGAACATGTCTTTGGCTATGTGCATCAGACCTGGTCTTAGCAGACTGGTGGCAGATAATGCAAAGCATAATTTTGTAGAGAAAATTGTCATTTTGTCAGGGCAAAGCTGTGCTATGCACATGAAAACACTGATATGACTAAAGTTGTCATTACATCAGTGTCATGACAGGAGATGTAGGCATCAGGATTTGCCATTTTAGCCACTAAAGCCTTTTAGCTCTAGAGACAACATTGGTGCTGTGATCACAAATGCAGGTAATTGAAGCAACCTTACACTGTCATAACTACAGTTCTTCATCTGGGTAGAAGATCTCACATCAATGTGCCATTCAGTGTCTGCACAGCCGCTGATTATCCATTGTCCATAGCTCTGTTGTCACCTTCTGTACATTTTGTTACATGAAAGAAGCATTTACTATTTAACGGTGCTCTCACTCTTTTCATTTTCTTATCTGGTGCTGAAATTTGCAAAGAAATACGCATAAACTACAATTTCGGGTAACAGTATTGTACTGTAATTTCTATGCCACATTCACTATATTAGTATACATGTGGTGCTGCAAACTACGTGTCAAAAGGGATGGCAGAGAATGGCAAATAAAAAGAGATTAATTACCACAATGTGTGAAGGATATTGATAAAAATGAACATTTTCAGACTTTGATGAACATGTTTTTTTAGAAATGCAACATCTCTCTGCAATACAAAGTTGTAACACAGTGTGGAGTTCATTAAATCCGTTTTACAACCTGTTCATCTAAAGTTATAGCATAACAAATTGGTTTTTCAACACTTTTTTCCCTGTTTTGTTTTTTAATTATTGTGGAAATTAGTGTCACGACTTTTGCTGGCATCCCCTGCTACACAATAGAACAATGGAGCTGAAAAGCAAAGGAAAATGTCTTTGTGAGTTTAAAAGTGTTATTTAATTTAATTCTCTCTTTGGCTATGACAGGCACTTATTTACAATTTATTGCCATTTAATGTCAGAATCCAAATTCTGTGTGTCTCAGTTGCCTGAATCTGCGTCAATCACTGTAACCTTACCATTTCAATGTAGGCAAACATCAAAAGCACTGTTTTCCATTTGACATTGTACCACTAATATGACCTCATCACAAGGTATTAATTAGCAGCATTATTACAAATGAAGAAGGCAGCTTTTTTAATTTCAGAAAAACAGATTCTTCAATTTTTGGCTTACTAGAGGCCTAAATGGTGCTTACTCCATATTAGCATTGCAATTGCCTGCATGCAAGCTTGTTTAGCTAAACCGTTGCCAACAGTGCCTGGGGTCCACATTTAATTAAGCTTGGTAATAAATTATCAAAGAATTCAGCTCAGAATGTCTTCACCTCTGGGCATGGGCAGGCTTTATATTCGCTAACTACAGATATTTCACAACCTATTCTGCACACCTGCAGTATTTTGAAAGAAAACCTTTAAATATAGTATGGCAAATTTACTAAGGACCACCTAAGGTGTCATAAAGACGGAACAATGCTAATAACTTTTTCATTTTATCCAGTATTCATCTCAATGTTTTCATGATGTCTGAATTAGAAGAATCAAAAACTAAAAAGGAAGGAAAAAGAGTGGGAGACTGGAGGGGGGCATTTTAAAATTCCCAAATGTGAGTTGCAAATGTAGCCACCGTAATTCTTTATGGCTGAGCTCTTAATTAGGGGACGGGGGTGGATGTGGTGATGGGGGATTGGGGGGCATAATTATGCATTTAAGTGAACTGGCCCGAACTCACAACTAGTCTGTGAGGGAGAAATGATTTATGGGAGCCGTGAAAAGCCCTCTGCGGGATGGGCAATAGAGGCGAGTGGAGAGGCAGGGCTGCTGGACATGTTGGCAGTGGTACTGTGAGCATAACAGAAGGCGAGGACAGACACAGAGAGGGGAAGAAAAAAACAGGCACTCTTAGGCTGATGGGAAATACTGCTGCCTTAACATGAACCGCAGGACTATATCCACCCCGGGTCTGCTGAGCCATTTCTGTGCCAGCGGTCAGAGAAACTAGAATAACTAAAAAGACAAAGTGAAAGAGTAAGTGACAGAAAGCAAGACATAGACAGGGGATGGGTGGAGAGTGGTGGGACAGAAGAAGAAGAAGAAGAAGGGAGCAAGACTGAAGTGGAAAACATGCAGGACTACAAGAGAAATAAAGATAAAGCTTGAAAAGCCAGAAAACAAGAAGAAAAGTTAAAAAAAAAGCATGTGTCTGTGTTGGTGTGATGGAGTGTGAGAGACGCTTTGACTGGGAAAAAAATAAAACAGAAAGGAGACACAAAAGAAACATGAAAGTCAGTGAAGAGCTTGAGCTTTTTGGTCCTCCCTCTGATGGTACTCTGGTACTGCTGGAGCTGTTTGGGTGCGGCTGGATCTTGCAGCCGCACCAAATGTGCCTCAGCTCCACAATTTCTCCTACTTGGAGCTGGAGGGTTGCAGAGTGAGAGATAGATAATAGAGTTAGTGAGTCAACAGTATTGAGCAGTCTTTTAAAAAAAGTACCTCACATCAACTGGCTGTTTTACTACCAGCTACAGACTCAAACACTCACCCCATCTTTTTAGATCTAAAAACCTGAAAGATGTATGTTGAAACAGGGCTCTGGAGTTGTAGGCTGCGAATATGAGCAGCGTAATCGCTGCAGTTTACACTGATAATGGTGGAAGATTTCCGACAGGCTTTATTTAGGCTTTATTTTTATTTTTTTCAAAAATGGGTCTGAGATGGCCGTAGCCACACCCACACAATGGAAGGTCTAAGGCTTCACACTCACCCACATCATTACCACATGTTTAGTTATTTTCATTTGCAGGCACTTAAAATTACATAAAATACAATCTGTTGGGTTTAGAAGTTGTTTATTGGCACCTTTGGACAATACATTGTTTCTATATTAAGTGCACGTGCATTTACTTTTTCATATTGTTTGGTTTGATTAATTCATTTCTCTTTGCCTTGAGTAACCTGGCTGCTGAGTTCTTCTTCGTGGTCTGGCAAAAGATGGGGGAAAAAAAAAAAAATGCTTTTTCTTCTTCTTTTGGTTGCAACCATGACTTATAAGGTGCATACTGCCACCTACTGTACCAGAGTATGTAGCATGAGTTGGTTATGATAGGACAACTTTACATAAAACCCGCCCCCAAAAAATCCTATAATATCACCCTGTATCCTTCAGGTATCTGTGTGTCCTTTGCCCCCTCTCCTGTTGTTCCCAACACACCCTCCAGGATCCATTTGCTTCCTGCCTGACTTACCTTTTGATTTAGCCTTATCCCCTCTTCCCTATATTTTCTACAATGCAGGTATGTTCTACACTTTCTGTGATTTTACATTCCAAACATTTATCTGATTGACTTTTACCTAACAAAAACAATGTTTTATTTAACCCTGTGTGGTCAAAGCTCAGTCTGGTTAAAACTATCTCCTCCATTCTATTCCTTCTAATCACACTCTTTGCATTGATAGATTTCTGCACACTGTAATATTTCCTTCCACTACTATCCATCTCCCACATGTCCTGCCATTTCTGCATTATTTATTTTTTGATCATCGCTTTAGCTTCTCCTTTACCAGAGAGTGTATTTATAACATTGCTCACCCTGGTTGATTTTTTAGCTATTTTATCTGCTCTCTCATTCCCTTTTATACCTATGTGCAGGTACCCAGCAGAATCTCACATCTATCCGAAGCCTCTGCAATCTAAATAAACTTTGATGGATTTCTAGCATTAAATTTTCTCTATTTGATTTCATATTTTGAATACTATAAAGGGCTGCTACAGAATCAACACAACGCACCACTCTGTTTGGTTTTACTTCCTCTACCCACTGCAACCCTAAATGAATCGCCATCATCTCTGCCATGTGAATTGACAAGTGATCAGGTAATCTTTTCTCAATACATTCATTGTTGGTATGTATATTCACTTCATCTTTGGACCCATCTGTATAAATATCTAAATAACTGTCATATTTGCTTCTTATGTACTGACTTGCCAGGTGTTCCTTCCCACTCTCTTCCCATTCTTTCTTTAGTTCCATTATATTTAAATCTACCTCAGTTTTTGGAAACAGCCAGATAGGGATATTACTAATAGGTGTAGAGGAGTTATAACATATATTCTCTAATCTATATTCCTCTGATTTATCCTTTATTACCCAGCCATAGCATTTACCTGGATTAGTATTATATTCCCAACATTCTTGAATAACACTCTTGGTAGGGTTTTCATAACCACATCCACGTAGATGACTCCAGTATGTAATGCATGAGTTGTCTCTTCTCAGGTCTAAGGGCACTTTTCTTAACTCAACCTGGATTGCCTTAGTCGGTGTTGATCTAATTGCGCCAGCACAAATTCTCAATGCTTTATTAATAACTCTATCCATATCCTTCATTAAATGTGTTTTAGCTGCTGCTCCGTACACAAAGCATCCGTAATCTATTGTTGACCTCATCAGAGCCCTATAAATATACATCAATGACTGTTTATCTGCTCCCCAGTCTTTCCCAGCTACTGCTAGTTTATAACTTTATTACATTTTGATTCCACCTTTTCCATATGTATTTTCCATGTACCCTTTTGATGTAACCACATAGCAGATTTGTTCCAATTTCTCTCAGTGATCCCACCTCCTGCAGAAGCCTAGATAGAAGCCAGTCAATAAGTAAAATATTAGTTAATTATTATTAAGTATTTGTGTAAAACATGTTAAAAACTCATATTTCTGGATGACATTGGTCATATTTAGCTAACCGAAGTGTTTTTACTGCACTTTGTGAAATAGTTGAGTGATGGATGTTACTGCGTAACTTAGAGCCGGAGCCTTATCAGAATCTGAATCAGAATCAGAAATACTTTATTGATCCCAGAGGGGAAACTCTTTTGCTACAGCAGCTCACTGTCACGTCAGTGCACACAGGAATATAAGCACTAAGCAAAAAAATATAATACACTATAATACAGGTCAGAAAATAAATTAAGTACCAAGTGGGTATAAGTATAAAATAAAATAAGTGTAAAGTACAAAGTGGGTTTACCGGTTGATGATAATAATACGGTATAAGGTGATAGTGCATGAACTGCCGGGTTAAGTGTAGCTTATTAAGATTATAATGAGACGGAGGATATTGCACAGCAGTAATATGAGGTATGAATAAATATCAATATCAATTAATAGGAAATTTTAAACTGAAAAAGAGTACATTGCACAGGAGTATTAACACAGAATATTGCACAATTATGTCAAGTATTCCAGAGATGTAATGATCAATGTCCAGTTTAATGACTTAGGGTCATACAGACTAACACTTAGAGGGAGGAGTTAAAGAGTTTGATGGCCACAGATTATTAGGTCTTACAATGTCAAACTTAAATTTTACTATAAGGAATTTATTATATAAACTATTTATCAGTGCTTTGTGTTAGCCAGCTAACGTTCATGCTGTTTAAACTGTTTTATTCAACTCTGTACTGCAGGCTAGTAGCATGGCTAGGCTTATAGCATGTCTAATACACCGCTGTAAATTGGTCGGTTTGTGTTTTATACGACGTTACATTCTGTTATCTGTATTGTCTGTCATGATCGATCTGTGTAGAGCTAAGAAAAAATAAGCTTGTATTCAGATGTATGTAATTAACAGTCCAGCAGAGCTGAAGACACCTGCTAGCTGAGATGTGTTTATTGGGAAATTACCACAGCCAGCAGCCAAATGCAGCTGGTAAAATATGAAAGTGGCTAGAGTGGAACATTTATCTGTCAGTGGCTGGTAGATGTTCATTTTAAAAAAGTAAATTTCCGACCAGTTACCTAACTACCACACGTGCTGCTCAGCCACGTAATGTAGATTTCAAATATAAAACGATGGCAGAACATCTGACATAACATGATGAAGCTGCTCTGTTAAAAAGTTTGATATTCATGACATAAAGATGTGAGTACAGCAGAACACGTGGGACCCTCCTTTTAAAGGCCTCACCTGGTGCCCAAGCCCTCGGGCCCCAGCAGGTAGGACCCAAACACCATACAGGGCAAAGAAGCCTGAGGAGGTGGATGCTGAGGCTTGGGACCACGTCTCCTCCAAGGGTGGCGACACCGCCAACGCCACTCTCATTCTGAGCCGGTGGAAGGTCCAGTCCACCCTTCGGTACCAGGGCAAGACCTTCCACTGGCTCCTGGAGAATGATGTGGCCTACGCCATCAGTCTGGTCGCCTCCCACAAGAAGGAGCGAGAGAGGACAGGGTCTCAGTCCCTGCTGATGGCCAACAAAGTGGAGTCCTTCAGTCTGATTCATACAATACAATTAAAAGAGTGACGACTTTTAGTTTAACTTCTCTTTGTGAACTTACAGGAAGCCTTCACTGACTACTCCTCAGCGTACCCTGACTTTGTGGAGGCAGTCAGGTTCCACCAGGCATTTCAGGAAGCGCAGGAGGGACAGGCCCTTGTCTGGGACTTAAATTCAAAAGCTTGCAGAGTCTGTGCGAGTCTGAGGACCCCAAAAAGATCCGGTATGTTACAACAAAATGTGGATTTTAATATAGTTGCTGTACTGACCATTGGTGATAAGAATGATATGACAAACTGTCTAATTTACTTAAATTTGTCAACTACCTCTGTAGGAAGCCGCGAGCTCCCGGCACGCAGATGGAGAACGCAGTCCTCTACGTCAGGAGCAGGGACAGACAGAGAGCTGCTGCTGCTGCATACACCACAGCTGCCACCGTTGCAACCAGCAGCACCACCACAGCCACAGCCAGGGCCAGCACCGGCAGCAGCAGCAGCACAGCCTCTTTATCGGCCACAAGCCAGGAGTGCATAGTGTTTTATGTTATAGCTGTCTGATTTAACCGGAGGACCTTTCTGGAGACATTTTAGTGTTTGTCATTATAGATGTTGTTGTGTCTCCGGGAGGCATTCTCTGTCTGCGGTGGAAATGCAGGCAAAGATAAAGAAGCTGGTGGTCCCTAAGCCTGCATTTCCAGGCCAAGTCCAGCCTAAATTAAACACACAGTCTATTGTATTTTTTATTTTCACTGTCTATTTTCTGTTTCTTGTCTCTCATTGGGTGATTACAGCCTCCTTCAGACCAGCTCCTCTCTCAGCACCATCTGAGGAGCCTTCAGATGAAGAGCTGGTCAACAGAAAGACTCATTTTTGACTCCCCTTGTTATTTTGCATTATAAATGTTTCCGTAATCAGAAGGTTAGGAAACGTCAGGGTAAGTTTGGTTCAATGAAAAACTATCTGGTGTCTACCTGGTGCAAGTCTCTAATCACTAACCCACATGCCGGCCAATCACCTGTCAAAACATCACTAACGAGTGCATCTGTAGCGTCACATTTTCTTCATCATCCTTTCCCTAGTTACCTGCGTAACTCCTCCAGCTGATGCCAGCATCCCTCAACCAGTCTACCATCAAACCACCTTCTGTGCTCCTCCAGTGTTCATGAACACTTATTAACACAAAAATCTAATTCTTTCATGTTACTGAAACTTACTTTTATTTCTCTTTAAGCCTCAGATGTAAAGGGCCCCTCTCTCGCTCCTGCAGCATCCACCTCTTGCCACCACCTCAGCATAAGGAGGCTTGTCTGGATGAGCCCACAGACGAGGAGCTGCTGGAGGCCACACAGGAGCAAAATCTGCCGCCGCCTGCAGCTGCCACCCCGCCGTCGCCTGCTCCCTCCCTGGAGGAAGGATGACAGGAGGAGTTGCCTGGGCCAGCCTTCCTCCCTCCCCCACCACCTGTTGGCAGTACTGAGGTAAGACTGTCTGTCAAACAGTAAACGTTGCTCATCAGGCCTCAGATGTCACTGCTGCCCTCCCCCATAAAGAGATGTCCTCAGATATTAAAGGTCCCTGTATGTTGCTCTGGTTCTCTCTCCAGCTCCTGCCTGAGTCCTGGCAGGCAGCTCTCACTGTAGAGCAGCAGCAGTGGATCAGTTGGATGCTGTTTACCATGGACAGCAGGGGGAGGCCTCATCATATCAGTGAGCTTAATCTCTGGTGGTACCCCCCCCCAAAACTGGCCGATGTACCACCAGCCTCCCACGTCCCCTGACCCCTTCACATGTCGGCTGTTCCTCTGGATGCCACACCGGATCCAGGGTCCATGACAAAGGCTGGGATGTACAGGACCATCTGGAGGGTCCTGGACATCGATGGCTGGTATCTAATGGCCACTGAGTACCTTGCGTGCCATCGATGTAAGAAGGCTGGAGGGCGGTCACTGGGCATCATAAGGCAGCTGCCCCCCAACTACAGCTGCCAGTTCCAAGCTGTACTTCAACGCATGTGAATTATCACTCTGTACATGATAAATATGCACTCAGATGAAGCCTGTATATGAGCAGTGGAATTTTCAATTTCTCAGGATTGTCATCAGACTATATATGGGACAGGGTGTCCACTGGGAGAGGAGGTGCGCGTTCCGAGGAGGTAAACAGGCAGGAGCCTTCCATAGTCACAACAGAGCAGTCGGAGAGGAGCAACGCTCAAAAGGACACTTTTGTTTACTTTTTTTTTTACACACAAAATGTAAACAAACTACAACACAAATGCTTCAAAACAAGACTTACTGAGACTTCACACTCTTCTGCAGTCATTATGTCTCAATTAAACTGCTGTACAACCCCTGAAGCTCTTCTCCAGCTTTGCCGCAGCTGGGGATCGAACCTATGACCACCAAAGCTCTCTCGCTGACAAACACAGTTTAATCCATTCCTTACACGTTTGCTTTTTTGGTTTTGGAAAGACAATTAAAAAGACTTGACCCTCCAAACTCTTTGTATACAGAGTACTTATCTTACGCCTTGCATGCACACCAGTGTCACCTGCATGCATACAAAGCCAGACCCCCTCCTTCAAAGTGCTAACAATTAAAACATATCTTAGCAGACGTACGTGGCAAGGACAGCCTACTAAATCAAAGCCACAGTGTGATCAGACACACTGTGGTGGGACTGCAGGCCTAGTTTGACCCCATCAAGTCTTAATGAGGTCCGCCGAGTCGTTAACCTGTACATTTAAATAACATGCATCAATATTAATAGGTTATTAATGACTCAAAGCAATTATATATACAGTAGACTGAACAGAGTGCCAGGCAGACACAGTAAGAGAAAGCGAAAGAGAGAAAGACTGATAGTGTGTGCGCCTTCCAAATCTCTCTCTCTCTCTCTCTCTCTCTCTCTCTCTCTCTCTCTCTCTCTCTCTCTCAAAACCTAACATGGCAGCGGCAGATGGCCACCATTGAGTCTGGTTCTGTCCAAGGTTTCTGCATCTTAAAGGAAGTTTTTCCTTGCCACTGTCACCAAATGCTTGCTCATGGTGGGATTTGTTGGGTCTCTGTAATTAATATTATAAAGAATAAGGTCTAGACCTGCTTTATAGGAAAAGTGCAATGAGATAACTTCTGTAATGAATTGGCGCTATATAAATATATATAAAATTGAATTGATGTGTACGTGTGTGTACATGTGTGCTAAGCTGCAACAATTAATCGTGTAATTGTCAAATGTTAAATTAATCGCCAACTGTTTTGATAACCTATTGATCGGCATGAGGAATTATTAAAGACAAAAAGTCAAAATTCTCTGAATCCAGCTTCTTAAATATGAATATTTTCTGGTTTCTTTACTCCCCGATGACAGTACACTGAATATCTTTGGGTTATGGACAAAAAAAGACATTTGAGGAGGCTGGGGCATCTGGGGCTTTGGGAAACAACATTTTTCACCATTTTCTGACATTTTATAGCCCAGAAAACAAATCGATTAATTGAGAAAATAATCAACAGATTAATCAACAATGAAAATCATTACTTGCTTGTCAGTGGGGAGATTCTGTAAATTTTCAAATAAAAGAAACATGCCTGAGTTTCAACAAAGACTATATTAGTCTTTTGTCTTTACCATACTATAATGGATCACATGTTAAATTTAGCATAATGTCAATTTCCACAGCACAAATTCCATCAATACAGTCATGACATACTCACTATTCTACTGCTCTTTTCTCTTTTTAACAGACATACTGGTTACTAACTAATTCCAATCCCGTTTTTTTTGCAGGAGATGTTGGTTAAGGAGATAAAAAGAGGAGATAAGTAAACCCAACCTGTTCTCATTCCCAGTTTGTCAAATAGCGACGTTTTGTCACGCCACCGGGCTTTCAATTAACTCCAATGTAAAAACCATCCACGGCAATATTAGACGCTGTGAGCATCAGTCCCATTGGAGAACCGAGGACCCGCCTGGAAGGATTTTCCTCACTGTTAATTCCCATGTTTAGGTTTTCGTTCAATATCCTCAACATTTCTCAAAACTAAAACACGAAAGTGTCCTTAATAATTCAACAATACGATAGGTTAATGTAACGGCAAACAGTTTAGATTATTTATCCTTCAAGTTTTTTGTGAACACCAAAATGGTGGACATTTCTTTTATTCTCAGTGGAAAATGCAGTATTTTATGGTCTCAGATCATTGCTATGGTGGTTGCTATGCTATACGTAGCCTACGTAGGGAATTGTGGGTGGACTTCAACTCCTGTTTTGGGCTATCCAAAACTGACAACAAAACTTTATTTCTCAGAATCAAAGGAGAAATCATCTAAACTGATGGCCGTAACATTAACCTATCGTATTGTGAAGGAATGTTGAGGATATCACTGAAAAAAAGACTTTAACATGGGAATTAACAGTGATGCTCACAGCATCTTATAGCACTGCGGTCAGGTTAATATTGGAGTGAATGAACGGCTGGAGCAGTTCCATTGAGCGTCTAATATTGCCGCGGATGGTTTTACATTGGAGTTAATTGAAAGCCTGGTGTGTCTCATACAGAAGCTAAAGGGTTCCTTGTATGAGACGCCAAGGGGCGTAACAAAACATTGATATTTGACGACCTGGGAATGAGAACGGGTTGATAAACCACAACAAGTTTGTATCTCTTCAGACCAGAGACTTTGAGAGGGCGTGGTAACTGCCAATAATTTTTTTATTTGGCCAATCAGTGGCTTACAATTCACTGTCAAAAACTAATTTCACCAATATGCCGCCTGAACCAGTTATCAATCACTTTTTAATTCAGCGAATCACATCACAGTATTTTAAGGGGGGAGGTACACAAACAACTCACGCCCCATAGTACCCATAGACTACAGTCTATGATTGTACCAGACAACTTTTCAACTAGCTAGAGCGCTAGCTAACGCTGTCTGCTTATGGCTTAACAACTCCTTGATCATAACAAAATATAGTAACTTTCACCACTGCTCATTTTAGAAAAGCCACCACAAAAAAACGTGTTCTTTGTTTAGATTATCAAACAAACAATGGATCATATATGTTTGTTTCTGGCTTTCAGCATTAGCTATCAAGCCTTCATTTTCCCAGGATTGTGCCCGGTGGGCACGAGGATCCAACTGCAGTCTTCGCCCCTAGTTCTGTGAGCCAATCAGGTTTGAGCATGCGTAGTAGGGTTCCGTTGTATGAAGTATGCTACGTAAACTTTCACTTACTTCACCTTAGCAGTCCACTGATTGGCCAAATTAAAAAATGACTGACAGTTACCCATCCCATTCAAAGTCTCTGGTCTGCAGAGATACCCTACTCAACCACAAGGTAAACACTATTGTCTTATTTACTTACTTGCAAAAATCATTATTTGTATAATAGCCGGTAGATAAGTAGTGTATGCCGCTAACAAGCTTAATTAGATAGCATGATAGTAAGTTAGCTCTAGTTAGCTACAGAGGCTAAGTAACTATGTTGGTTCTGGAAAGTTTTTCCAGAAAGCTAGTGTTAGTTACATTGTCATGGATTTCTGTGCATGTCAAGGAGTTTATGCCAACTGAAAAATACATGTCCTGATTTATTTCACTACGTGATAAAAATAAAAAATTAACTCCTTATTTATTATTATTATTATTTCACAATTATATTTAGGCTGGATTTAACCAGAATCGTTCATTCAATCAATTGGGCAGGAAAGGAGAGTGACTGAACAGACCGAGAAGGACAAAGAGTCTGCTTTTCAGGGTGTCTTCTCAGTATTTTTTATTATTTCTGGAGGCTACAGTGACACCACAGAATATCAGGTCCTCCATGTTTGACTCTCATCTGTCATTTAAAAGTGTTTCCAAAGTGGCAGCCTGAGAAATATGAGAAATCTTGAAAGTCTGCAGTTCCTTTGTTTTTCAAGTGTCTAATAGAGTACGTTAAACAACTTTAAAGCCTCTAATTTACTTTTACTAGCACTGATGCCAGTGCTATCTTTCTAATGTTTTAAACATTCCTCTGCAGTTTGAAATGTCACCAAGGGTAAGTCCCCTCGATGCCCTTCAGCATGTTCATTCAAAGACTGACCAGTAAACCAGTAAACTAGAGGTGAAACACATCAATGCAATGAAAGGTAAGATTGTGTGAGATGTGGTATTTAGCTTTTAATTTAATTTTAATATACATAATAATTACTTTATAGATATATAATACAATGATTATAGAGGATAACTCTATACTAAAGATGTATGATAATCATTGCAAAACTTCAAGATGCTTATCTGCTTATCTCAATCAAGCTGAATCAGGTGAATTGGGACTGCCAAGCAGTTTTATCTAATGCATTTAGAAGGTAAACATCTGAAAAACTAGAGACAATTGGTCCCCATGAGGGAACACAACATGGTGTGTGAAATATCTCCACTAAAGCCTGGATCCCACCAAGTCCGGGTGCGACGTGGCCACCAGAGCTGATCCCGGCCATTTTAGACAATGCTTTTGATCCCATCAGACGCACTGCAGCGTGTTTCAGAAGTGGTTCTCCATGTCTATTTTTGACGTAAGCCATGTCAGGCTGCACAGAAGACATGAACTGGGCAGGAAGTCACAGAAACAGCATAGACAAGCCGGTCAATTTTTAAAATAAAACACCCCGTGCAGACTCCCGGTCATATATCCATAAAAAAACACAACTAAAATAGACAAAAATAGAAAACCATTTAACTACATAGCCTAATTACCCATTACCAAATTCAACAAGTCAACAACGTCGGGCAGGCTAACCACTCTGCTTTTGAAACACTCCCAGTGGGGTATGAAGCTGCTTGGAAGATGGAACAAAACTGGCTTGCAGACGCAACGTTACAGAGCTGTGGATGTAGCCTATGTTGATCCATGTCCCCTCTCTGTTTATCAAGGTAAACGACACTTAATGAATTCATATAATTATTAGCTTAAGTTATTTTTCAGAGACAGGAATAACTGAGTGGTCTTGTGGGTAACCTCTATAAATCACGTAGTCTAGACGGTTTGTTGCGGGAGGTGAGTCTCTCCAGGGGCCTGTTTCAGAAAGTGGGTTTAGTGAAAACTGATGCTGCGTCCCAAATCACATACTTTTACTTTTTACTTTTAGTACATATCGCAGCTGCCCTTAGAAAGTACATACTGTTTCTTTAGTATGCTTGCCATAACATACAGTTGATATCAAAGCACATATGGGAAAGCATTCATTTGCAAAAGTCTTTAGAAACATCGAAATCCCGGTTAGATACTAGTTTGTTACCCAAGGACTATCTTTAACATGACTGCTTTTATGCTAAATCTGCGATCAATGTAAGGACAGAAACAGCAATCTCTGGACATCATGGATTCATCCATCCATACATCATCAACTCAGAATAAAATCTTTACACTGCCAAGGCTAATAGTCCACTCTTCTATGATATGCAAATCTCCTTGTAGTCCTATACCTACCACTATATATATGTCTGTATATATTTCCAAAACTACTAAAATTGTCAAGTGTGGTTGTGCCCAGCTGAATCCTCATCATCTCAGCTGTGCATTTATTGTGTACTTCTAAAGTGGAAATAGTTCAAATACATCTAAAACTAGTCATTAAATGCTGTTGAGTGACATTTTAAAATGTAAAATAGACGTCACAGTAGGATTCCAACACTTTATCATCCATTAAGGAAATTCAAGTCTGGTAAATTATGAATGAGTGGACTACACTGAATAAAATGTAGTGTTAACTTATTGAGTGCTTTCTTCACTCCTGTTTTTTAAGATTTATGTCATGGTCCGCATTGGCACACATTCATATTTCTAGCTCCACTGGATTAAAATGGAGGCTCTGCTCTTTATTTACCCATTGCTATGGTGAATCATAGTATCATAGCTCCATTGATCAAGGCTTCCTTTTCAGTCCACACGCACATGCTTAATTCAGGCTGAACATACTCAGACTTGATTGAACTAACTCTGATCAGATGTTCTGCAACCGAAAACTCTTGAGTTTCCTATCTCAGGGTTCATCAACTCAGAGATCAGGGTTAGAGTCAGAGTTTGTTAAACCTGCTTTCTGAAACAGTTCCCAGGTGTGTGAGTACCAGCATGTTACTGTAGCTACAGAAAAGTGTTTTATGCTATTAGTGGGAGTTAATATACGTAAGTTAGCCATAAAGTGTCTGGATAAGTTCAAGCTGTAGCATCATAGTTACTGAAAGGATGTGTGTTGTGTTTGCTGTCACAGAAGAGAAATAAAAAGTCTCTGTCCCTGCAATGTTACTACGGTGTCTCCCTGCATTCTTCACAGCATAGTTATGTGAAAAGCTAGTTACCACCTAGGAGCCAGGCTAAATTCAATTAAAATTGCCTAAAACCATGGCTGGAATTATTCTAGTAATGTAAGATTGGGCACCTGAAATTAATCACAAAATATGTCTTCCTCCTCTTCAGCACCCCTCTAGCTGGTGGCGCTCTGGGCCTAGCTCGCCCTATGCCTAAATAAGGGCATTGATTCCAGCCTGAAAAGGTTAAACAGTGTAACCAACGGATGGATGGATAGCAAAAAACAGTAATTACTCATTGTGTAGAAACAGTTGTGTTAGTACTAATTGCAAGTGTTTCAAGTAGTTAAAGTATCTTTATTATTAATTGAAATTATGTTTAAGAATTATGGTTATCCAAAAGGTTTTGAGACACATTCTTCATTTTTGGTTTGGTTGTATAATCCCCCCTTAAAGGTAGGGTATGCGATTTTAATCCAGTACACATCTTTTTGTCAAATTCAGCAAATATCTCCTCACAGTCCGCTAGCTGTCCGTTGTGTGTGCACCGAAAAAAAAATCTGGTGTTTGTACACAGCTCAGGTAGCCAGCTAAATCGGGCCGATTGCGGCTGAGTGCTGGCAGTGGCTCACCAAAGGTCAGCCAACTCGGGCCCAGCAATGGTTGTCAGATTTGACGTATTTCGCCGCATTTGTACCAGCAATGGCCCATATGTGGTGACCTGAATTTGGGCGAGATATGGCCATACAGACCTGGACCAGATTAGATTGAGTGTATTTTTTATTTTTTTAATATTAATTAATCAAATTATTTTAAACCTTTTTCCTTGTCAAATTTACATTGATTATTTATCTGTTTTATTTTATTATTGCTATTATTTATTTTTTTATTTTAGTTAGGGCCCCCCCCCCAAACCTATAACTGACCTGGTTTGTTCGGTTAAAAAATTATTATTAAAATATTATTAAAAAATAATAATCATTTCTTTATTTTACCTTGAGAACATTTTACACATTTTATTTATCAATTGAAAATATAATTAATCAATTCACATTGTGTTTTATAAAACTTTGTCAGTTGACAACCGCCCTGCAACCACAGAAAAAGTTTTGCTGGCAGTGCAGTTTCTTTGTTGAAGTCAGTTGTGGATTCTTCCAGGAATTATACTCTAACGCTAGCTGCAAACGACACGTAAGTACTTTTTTCCCCAAGTTTTTAATCCAAGTTTTAGCCAAATTGTAAAGATAATCCCACAGCTGCAGGCTATGTTAGTCAGTGTCATGGATATGCCAGGCTCCACCGTCTGCTAATGAAGCACACCTGCTCCCCATCACACTCCTGCTCCCCATCAGCTCCTAATCACAGCCAGCATAAAAAACCCAGCACTCACCTCAGCCAGTTGTCCGACCTCATTTGGTACAAGGACTCCTCATGCGACACTGCATATTCCCTACGTCCCTTCTCCGGCGATCTCCACGCCAGCAAGTCTTTCCTCCAGCAGACTCCATACACCTGTCTTCACCGTCTAAAACCTAATAAAGAACCCTCTGTCTCCATATCGGTGTCTCCTGCCTGTCTGTCCGTAACAGAAGGTCGGACCCTATCAAAGGACTAATACGTGCACTCCCTCAGTCACTCTGTCACCTCCCGTTACACCATGCCAAGGGCCAGACCGGCACCCTTCTTTAATTGGGTGGTGGATAGCAATGACGTCCTGTGGCTCTATCCATTGGCGCCAGACAACCACAGGGCAAAATCCATACCTGGGCACCCGTCTGGCTCGAGGTGGTCCACACAGTCACCAGATTGCTCTCCGGTCTGCCAATCATCAGCCTACACCTCGATCTGCCAGTCTTCAGCCTACTAACCAGTTACTCACCTGCACCGCTGCCCTGCTGCCCAGCCGCTCGCCTGCACCGCTCACCTGCACCGCTTACCTGCACTGCCGCCCAGTCGCCGCGGGACCATCTGCTGGGTCGCAGCATGCCGTGGAACTGTCAGCTGGGTCACAGCAGCAGCAGTACCCTCCTTCTCTGCCGGAGTGGCAGGCTTCGGATTCCCGGACACCACTGGTCCAGCCTGCTCCTCTACCAATCTTCCCGTCGCCGGCTTCCTGTCCTGCAGCCCTGTCGCTGGCTTCCTGTCCTGCAGCCCCATCGCCGGCCTCCAGAGGGCCCCCGCCTTTGCCTCAGGCCTTCAAAGGGTCCCAGCCTTCGCCGCCGACTTTCTGTCTGGCTTCTAGATGACGTTGATCTTTGTCACGGACCTCATGCGGTAACTTGAGGTATTACTCTCCATAACTTCAGTTAATGGAGAGTAATACCTTCATAACTTTAGTTAATGAAGAATAATACCACCTTGTTGAGGATTTATTGCAGCATACAGACGGTAAATACACACGTGCATTTTTAATACTATACCAATTCGATGCAGTTTGTAAAAGTTGTGATTAGCGCCCTAGCATGCTAATCACGCCATAGCATGCTAATCGTGATTAATGCATTAGCATGCAACACTAGAATAGCTCTCAGTGTGGTGGTGGTCCATATTACTGTATAGTGGTTGTGTATTTTCTGTTGTTAGCTAAGACCTGAAGCTAATACTACCAGTATGATATAGTATATGAGCTCTTTTGGTTGATTAAAGTGACGGTGTCTTTGTTGTGAACTGTCTCCACCAGTCAGAGCATCATGTTACTACTACTAAAATTGAGTGACTTCAGTGATTTTGTATATTATTTTCTTATTTATGTTAGATACTTTTTTTCGCATAAGTGGTTAAAATATCTGTGTTCACTTCAAGTGGAACTTTAACTCTCTCCTAGTTAAAATAGCTTTTCTTTAACCAGCCACCACATACACAATACGCTGCATACACAATAATATATCCATAATAATAATCTCATAATATAATTTCACTCTGACAGAGGTCATTCTTCTGCCATTCTTCTTACTTTGCATACTTTTACTTTAGTATAATTTTGCTGCTAATACTTCTGCACTTTAACCTAAGATCTTGAACACAGATTTTACCTACAGGTATTAATACTTTTACTTACAGTGGTGTGAAAAAGTGTTTGCCCCCCTTCCTGATTTCTATTTTTTATTTTTTTGCATGTTTGTCACACTTAAATGTTTCAGATCATCAAACTAATTTAAATATTAGCCAAAGATAACACAGGTAAACACAAAATGCAGTTTTTAAATGAAGGTTGTCATTATTAAGGGAAAACAAAATCCAAACCTACATGGCCCTGTGTGAAATAGTGATTGCCCCCTAAACCTAATAACTGGTTGGGCCACCCGTGGCAGCAACAACTGTAATCAAGCATTTGCGATAACTTGCAATGAGTCTTTTCTGTGGAGGAATTTTGGCCCACTCATCTTTGCAGAGTTGTTGTAATTCAGTCACATTGGAGGGTTTTCGAGCATGAATTGCCTTTTTAAGGTCATGCCACAGTATCTCAATAGGATTCAGGTCAGGACTTTGACTAAGCCACTCTAAAGTCTTCATTTTTGTTCTTCTCTTTGAGATACTTTTAGCAGGAATTAGAATGTCGATTGCAAGCCAGGCCTTCTCGTCCAACATCAGTGCCTAACCTCACAAATACTGTTTTGGCTGAATGGGTACAAATTCCAACAAAAACATTCCAAAATTTTGTGGAAAGCGTTCTGAGAAGAGTGGCGGCTGTTAAAGCTGCAAAGGGGGGTCCAACTCCATATTAATGCCCATGGTTTAAGAATGGTAATTGGACTGTACTTATATAGCGCCTTTCTAGTCTTTCTGACTACTCAAAGCGCTTCAACTACATGTCACATCACACACATTCACACACCGAAGGCACAGCCCTCGGGAGCAATTTGGGGTTCAGTGTCTTGCCCAAGGACACTTCGATAAGCCACAGTGGCCCCTAGGAATGGGATGTCAAGGTCATATAGGTGTGATGGTCTGGTGTCCACTGACTTTTGGCTGTACTGTACATATACTGATACAGGATTAAGAATTTATAGGAATTGTAGCTCACTCGCTTCCTTTAATTTTTATTTACACATTTGTTTCTCAGCAAAACACTTGCATGTGTCCTGAAAGCGTGGAATGCATTTCCTGTGTTTAAAAATACATTTGCAAATCAGTTTTTTAAGCACTTGCATTGTTTACATTGAATGTTTGCTGTCAGAAGTGAAATGTGTGAGAGAGAATGAGCAAGCCTCTGGGGATAATATCATGAGGCTATTTCACTGAGTTACCTAGATTCATTAAAAAGTTCAAATGTGAAATTTAAATGATTTCTAGCTCCACTGTTGGATTTCTTGGAGTTTAACTAATGAAATTAATATTTACTATGAACTAAATGTAGCAAATGTTTTCGGACAAACCTGGGAGATGAATGGTAGTTTTTTTAGGGTGGTGATGACTGTTCGGTGACTGAGTAGTAGTTACAACATACCTTGGTTGCTTGGTTAAAAATAAGAAATAAAAACTCTTATAATAAAACAATGTTTAAAGGTTTGACTTTTTGTGTGGCAGATATGGGTTAGACAATAATGTGTATACATGAACTCACTACTCAATTATTGGTGATTCCTGATATCAAAAAGATTAACACACAAAGAGTCAAAACAATGTCTCTAGGGTTTGAAGGTGTTGTGTTGGCAGACACCTTGTAGTGTAGTTTGGGCAGTACACTAGCTAAACCTAACAATGTGGCCTATACTATGAGGAGTAGCTTTCTGTGGAAGAGGGTTAGCTATGGCATCATCTAGTGGGTCTAGTGGGCATCAGGTTGGGGCCACCAAAGGCAAATCAGGTTTACAAAAGTATAATTGCTTACCAAAATTTCAACATGCACTAAGTGAGATGCAGGGCAATAACAATGAGAGGATCTTTCTTAACGTTTACACAGGCTGGAACACGTGGAAGTAATAGCTGGGTACAAAACTACAATACAAATTTATATTACACAATTATGAATAATTTCCAACAGCACTATGCATCACACGGGGCACCATTTGTTGGGATTTACAATGGTTAAAGGGGGCACAAAATTGTGTGCAATCAATTAAATTTGGCTATCAAAATGATCAAAGATAATCATAAATAATAACTTTTAATGAATAAAGTCCTCGGGGCACAACCCTTAAAAAAGGGAAAACTGGTTAATGAATTGGTTCAGTCAACTATCAATTTGGAACCCTGATTTAATAATTAAATTAAAAACTATAACCAATTAATTATTATTACCATTAATAGCTAGTTGGTTGAAGGATTTGGAGTTCTACATACAAGAGCTTGGCAAATATTCACTCTTGTGCAACATTAAAGAAACCAGCATAATTAAACACAAGCATTTATTAAAAGATAATAAAATCAAATAACACATCTCACTAAACTATACTAATGCTGTACTAAGCTATGTAATGCCCAGTGACGTTACCAGTCCATGGAAAGAAGGTTGCTTTGAAGTCCTCCTTGTTCCAGTTGTGCAGATCGGAAGAAGCCAGTCCCTCCGTTCTTTGTTTTTCTTACAGTTAGCTCGGTACTAACTTCCTCAGTTGCTTCTTAAAAATCTTACGCAGGCCCTCGCTGTGCTGCTTTAGATCAGAGAGAGAGTTCAGTTCTGCTGTGTGTCTGCTGGCTAGCAGGCCACACTGAGAGGGAGACAGCTGCTTTAGAAGAATTCTAAGTTCTTCGAAAGAACTTCTTTTTGTTTTACGGCAGTTGGCATCTAGCTTATTGGCACATTACCGCCAGAGTGTGGAACAGACAACAGACTTAAAATCTAAATCCCTTCAAAATAAAATACAATGAGAAAAAAACAACACACACACACACACACACACTCAGAACTATGTTTTATCCTCCATGCTTTCAATGTCAGCTGCCTTAGCACCGTATTCCTGTTTTTCCATCCATCATATCCTATTAAAAAACCCTGTGCCCTTTAACAGTACCCTGACCTGTGCTCTCTCACCCATGCTCAGTAATTCTTTAAATGTGAATTCCTGCACCCCTAATTCCCTCAGACTATTCCTCATCATCTCTCTCTGTGTCCCATACCCCATACAACTCAGAACTACATGCTGCATGTCTCCTCTTTCTGACATCCTTAACACAAGCCTATCTGGTGTTTCCCTACCATCTTCAACATATTATTTAGTGCACAGTGCCCTAACCTTAATCTTGTCAACACTGTTTCCTGACCTATACTTCATATAGTATATCTTGACGGCTGTTTGAATGGAAAGACTTTAAACTTGCTAGGGCTGAGGATGAATCTGAGCATATCAACACCTTATCTTGTCTAGTTTTTTTCCACCCACCGTAGTGCAACTAACACTGCCAACATCTCCACTGTGTAAACCTCTAACATATTGGATGTTCTCCTGTTGATTCCAATTCCTTTTGCTGGTATTGCTACCCCAAATCCTCATCATTCCTGTCTCAGGTTTCTTAGCACCATCCGTATAAATCTGTATAAAATCACTATACTCTTTCATTACATGATAGTTGAAAGGACTTACCAAATCAATTGTATCTTTTTCTTTTCACCTACCAAATATCAGTCTATTTCAGGCCAAATAAGCATCCATGGAGCCACCACAGGATAAACTATTAAAGGGCTTATCCTCAGATCAAACACTCCAAATTATTTTGCAACATCATTCCCTACTCAGCCAAAGTTATCCCTCTGATTCCTCCCATTCTCCCAGCACTCCTGCAACACTCCTTTTGTGGAATGAGAATCATTGTGTCCCTGCAAATTAGCCCAGTAGTTTGCCATCAGTTGCATACTTCTTAATTCCAACGGCATTTCTCTAATTTCTACCTGTAAGGAAGGTACAGGCGATGTTTTAAAAGCCACACTGTACACTCCTTCCTGGCTTGAATGATTTGTGAGGTTCTCTCTCACTTCTTCCCATATCAATCCCACTAATCCTAAATGATTAACTGTTGCTTTGACAACCAGCTGGATTTTTATCATTTTTTTGATTTTACTTCATCCGTACTGTTAATCACTCCTGCAATGAATGTTACTAAAGCCCTTTTGTCCACATAAATCCTGTCACTTGATCTTTGTTGTAGCTCCCGAACCCCCATTGCTCCTTGTTCATTAGTAGCATTGTTCTGTTCTCTTGAAACTCTTACAGCTTCTGCATAAGTGATCCTTCTTTCCACTCTTTTTGGATTTTATTCTCTCGTCTCATAATCTCACACCCACCATATGCCACATTATGCGCTCCTCCACAGTTACAGCATTTTGGTTGCACCCCTGTTCCACACTTCTCATATTCATGGTCGCCCCCACATCTAGCACATCTCCTCTTCTCTTTACAGTTTTTGGCTATGTCCAAACCTTTGACAATTAAAGCACCTCAGTGGCTTTGGCACATACACTCTCACTGGGTAACTCATAAAACCCAGGAATACCTTCTTTGGCACACTCTCCTTCAAATTCAAGCAATACTGTTTCACTATCCTTTTTCATTCCTTCTTTTGTTGTTTGCAGTCTTTGTGCATTCACTACTTTTCCCCCTTTGAGATTCCTATTCCTCCATACCTACACTCCTGGCACCCCCTGTGATCACTCCTTTACATCCGCCACCATTTCGTACTCCCACCCTCCCTGTGCTTGTCACCTTATGTTTTCCTATCTCTTTTAGTTTGAGCGCTCTTTCAAGTTGTTCTTTATCCGCACATCTCACCAATAGATTGCCATCATTAAGGACCTTCGCAAATAGTATCATCCCTATCTTACTTGCCAGAGTTGTTAGCAGAAATGGGTTGACTTTCTTCATGTTTTCTTGAGCTTTTTCATTAAACCTTTATTATGACAATACATTTCTCAGTTCTTTCCTTTTGGACTTGCTCATAACCTTATTCCTCACTTTCAGATCTCTCATCATTGTCATTTCTTATTCTTTTATTCCCTTTGCCTCATTTTTCATTCGTCCGTCCCCTCATTCCCCCCTCATACTATTCATCTCTCCCTTCATCATAATCCATTTCTGCCCAACTGCCTACCTCTGATCCATTCACAGAGCAGTCATGCTGAACTTCCACCAAGAGAGTATCTTCAACTCGATTTGAAATTCCCACCGTTTGCTGATTGCTGTTTCCTTGTTCACGTCCTGCTGATGTCGCAGCCATCTCTCTCTGAAGACAAACCTTGATCAGAGAGAAAGAACAATGGCCGCTGGTCCTTTTATTGACCTGGTGACATCATAGGTCAGACTGACCATTGGTAGCTGGAAGCTGGGTCCATGGGGGGAGGTTATACCTACAGTAGGTGTGAAGTCTGGAGGATTGTGGGCAACTGAGTTCTATGGTTTTCCTTTGTTTACAGAACAAAAGAGCATGTGGTCTCACAATAAAAAGTTCAGTTTAGGTCCCACAAATTAATAAATATATCTGTGGAGTCCCAGAGGTCCCAACATCTCAAAGCATCTTATTAATATATGATAAAATATACTTAACATAATAAAACAATAAAACAGAGACATTTATAAGTGAAGGCCTGTCACTAATATATACCTATTTCATGTAAAGGTCTGGTTCTCTCTGCAGTTGAGGTAAATGGGCTCCAGCTACTATTTGAGAATGTCCTGTATGTGTTGACTGCATTTGTTCATCTGGATAGGTGGTGACCGCAAGGTGAGGGATCATCCCTTGTGTTTGACAATGACCAAAACGACATATATGAGCGTTACCCAAAATGACATATGACTGTTGGAGAGTACCAGCGACAGCTGTACTGGACCTTAGTTGTCATGGTAACAATAAACATGCGGTTAACGTTTTGAAACGGTCACAGTTTGGTTAGGTATAGACACCAAAACTACTTGGTTGGGTTTAGGAAAAAATCACGGTTTGGGTTAAGATAAGTAAGTTACGTTAGTAAGGGTTAGGGTGACGTAACTTAAAATAAGTCAACGTTGACTTTTGGTTTCACATGGGACACCTCTCCTGGGTGAAAGTCCTGTGTTCAAGTCATGTGACTTAAGTCATGTTAGTAAGTCACGTGACGTAACTTAACTTATGTACTTAACTTTACTTACATACGCACATAAATTAAATTAAGTCACTGTTGACTTTTGGTTGGTTTGGTGACACGAACAGTGGTTTCCTGGGTGAAAGTCTTGTGTTTAAAGGGACAGTTCACCCCAAAATCAAAACTACATATTTTTCCTCTCACAAATGTTTTTGGCACTTTGAGCACCATAAGCCAAGTTCCGTATAGTCCCATTATACTCAAAAAATGCAGAAATTTCTATGGCCGATATCTCCAAAACTCTGCAACTCACACCAAAACAATCTAGATGGATACATAGCACTACAGGTAAGAAAAATATATTTTTTTGTTTTGGGGGTGAACTGTCCCTTTTTAAGTCACGTAACTTAACTTGCGTACGGAACTTAACTTACGTGCATAACTTAAAATAAGTAAGCATTGACTTTTGGTTTCACACAGGACACAAAAAGCGGTCTCCTGGGTGAAAGTCTTGTGTTTGACCCATCCAGCCACCCAGGCCTCCTCCATCCTCATTAAATTACCTCACCTGACTTCCTTCTTTGCTTCCATCATAATTAGTACGACCACTAGAGGTCGCCACCTAACAATAAACGTAAATATGGGTCGTGATAAGCTGCTTGCAGAGACGACCTACACGGCCGTATTTTTGGGGACAACGGTCTGATAATCTCATATACTCATTGAAAACAGTAGAGTTGAGCGAATACTCAGCTGTATCCGGCACAGATAATGTACTTTTTACTAGTATGAGTAAAATGTGTCAATATCTGTACTTGTAAATATAGCAACTTTTGTTCTGTAAATAGTTCTCTTTCTCTTGTGATCAAAAACATTGCTCTGAAGCTCAATTCTGAGGTTGTTCTGTAAATATTAATAAATATAGCAACTACTGATAAACCTAAATCAATTTCAGGCTTAAATTAACAACATTCGGTTAGTCCTACGCTCCACCCACGTTAAAGCCCCTCCCATTTTGAGTACGGATACGAATACAGATAATTTGGTTGGTTGAACAGATGCAGATACAGATAATGGTGTACTTGCTCATCCCTAGAAAATAGCCTATATCAAGGTTGTGTATTTGTGCAGGTGTGTGTACAAGTTTGTGTGTTCACAACACAGAGGTGAGTGACAGTGTTGCTCAGTTCTGATCAGTCCAAGCCCAGAAGGTTTACAGGGGGGTGAAGCACTCCACAGAGGGAGAAAGTGGCACAAAAATCTCAAAATCTGGTCCTAAGCAAATACTTAATCCTTTTATGAGAAGGCTCTTTTCATGTTGTTAGTGATAGATACCATGTAAGCAAATGTTTATTTACAGGTTGCAAATCTTCAGAATCGAAGCTTAAAGATTTGAAAGCAGCAGCACATTTTTAAAGTCAGATTTTTTTACCTTCAGTGAAGTGTAGGAGTAACCTTTAAGACCAGCTTTCAAGTGATCATGTGATAACATGTATACTCAGAGCAGGAACAATCAGAAACAGGAATTCAACCTACATTTACTACAATGATGCAAAATATTTTTTTTTAAGTTTAAATCTTTAATATCTCCACTAGCAATTAACACATTATTATTGTCATTTGCATCACTGAGGAATGCAAAAACTACACAATATAACATATCAATAGCACGTTTGGAGATAACATCTTACAGGTAGAATAAAAATACCCTACTCTTTATTATTTATTACTTACTGCTTTTGGTAATGTATTGTTCACTGTGGCCACTGATACACAGTCATCCCATAAAATTAACATGTTAGTAATTACATGCCTAAGAAACCAGGTCACTCAGAGAAATCAGGTTATGCAGGTAATCTGAGAATGTGTTTACATGCACTGTAGTAACCTGGTTACTGTAAATCCACGTATACATGCAGCAGGTCAGTCATCAGATTTCTCCCCTACCTGCGACCTCATTTTGACAGCATTACTTACCTATATTAACTGAAATCTAGCTGGGGAAACCAAGTTTCTCTAATCCTCTACCCGTTCAAAGAATCCGGGTTTCATTTGCATGACGTTTTAGGAAATCAGAGATGCAGAAAGCAGACTATAACCTGGTTTAAGTGATTGTTAATGAACTACATGTCTGTCTGTTGTAAATGCAAATCAAACAGGCTCTGTCCCTTTACCGCAGCCGCCGGTGAAGTTATTGGCCCACTTGCTAACATGGTCAGCAATTGGAGGCCCATGGAGGCAATTAAGGTTTTTAAAACCCTTAGCACCCAATTGAAGCAATATGCATCAAAATTCGCACTTCTTCTTGGAGTCATAACTCAGTCAAATCTGAACAACGTGAAAGACATGAAACACACATTTTTAGATTAAGTGTTACATTCCAAGGATATCATTATCTCCAATGTCCAACACAAATACACGTCCATATCTGCTTAGAAATCATAGAAAAAAGACTTGTAACTTGTAAACTTGCTTGAGAATCATCACATTTTTAAGTTTTCTTCAGTACCAAAGTAATCCAGTGTTAGTTGTCTGTACAGCCATGGGTACATTGCAAACAAACTGATAATTGATAATTCGACATACTTTAAATTGTGCCAAATTTGCAAAAATGTGAACAAAATATTGGCTTTAAAAATGGGGCTGAATTTGTAGTCCACAGCTAACTAACTGACTCCATGGCAACATTATACTTCTTGTTTACATACCCCAAAGCCCCCAAAATTATGGGAACTGTAGTTCCAAACCTTAGAGTTTGATGATCCCCAATTTCGTAAGAATATTAATAGGCGTTACAAGGTATTGGAGGGACGCAGTTTTCTCAGGGGCCCACAGAAAACCAACATAAGAGACCTCAGGATACTTCTCTTATCTCAAGAGTATTTTTAAGGCTAAACAAATATGAAAAATAGGTTTAATTTGTTTGGTGGTACGAGTAAAAGTAAAGGATATTTATGTTCATCTTTAATTTAAAGGATTACTCCACACAGTTTTCTACTTCCATAAAGTTGGAGGACTTGGAAGAAACCAATTAAAAGAGGCATGGTCAGAACTGATGCTGCAGAGGCTGAGATATCCTGACTTTTAGTCCCTAGTGGGCCAAGCTCCAAAAACATTGGCTTTTACACTTACCGTAATGCAATTGCCTGCCTGGTTAATGCCACATCACACATAGGCTGACTAGTACTCCCGATGACGATTAATCTGATCATATAAGTGGAGTGCCCTTCAGCTGTTTGATAAATACAGGCCCAGGTAGATAGTTAAAACAAAGCTAATTTGGAACTTTACTGGTGGTCTGTGTAGGAGTAACGTGAAATCTTTCTTTATATGAGAAGCCTCATATAAATCTGCATTCTGAACTAGAACTACCTTGAAGAGATAGCATAAGACATACTTAAGCAATATGGTGTAGTACAGGAAATAGAGAGGAATGCGTAATTTTAACGTAATAAGCAAAATATGGCCCAACATGTTAGATTGCAGCTTGGTGTTGAGGATAAGGGGACTGAGGCAGTCTGTGAATATGTCATGAAAGCATAAATCTGTTTTTCCTGTGCTATGTCCAGATGTTAATTGTCACAGCCAGCCACAAATACAACAATCAAAGCCCTTGTGTTGTAGCAGCCTTTTTCTGGACACATGAAAACAGTCAGTGTATTTTCCACAGCAAAAGGAACTGTGTGGATCCTAAGCACATAAAAAAGGACATGTGGTCCTTGTAGATTTAGCGTCAGTTTTCAGGATGTATGTTTCCTGCTGAAGAAGGGAACAGAGAGAAAACAGAGACGCACTGGACTCTTTACCATTATTATTTCTTCCTGCTCTCCCTGTCTTGATTGAGAGGGTTTCATAAGTGGAAATTGCAACAAGGGACGACAAAGAAACAAACGAGTGGCACCTGAAAGGGCTAAGACATTTTTTTTTAACGGACTGCTCACAGAGAGTCCGTTGTGACACAGCATCAGTATATAAACATATAGACCAACAAGCCATGCCGTGTGAGTGATTTGTCTATGTGCTGAGGCAATTGTCAACTAAGTGACCGTGATCAATATGTATGTTATCAAGTCAAGGGTCCGCTGTATGAATGGCATTGTTATCTGCCCGGGAAGAACAATATTCTCACAGCAGTTATTCCGGGCACAATGACTTGCTCTTTATTGGCTCATGAAAATCTAAGCTGTCAAACTGTCAAATGGAAGCCAGCTTTCACTAATATATTTCAAAACTGCCTGACTGCAATACTTCTGCTGCAAGAGAGGGGAAAGAAAAAAGAGGTACTGAGAAAATTAAACCACTGCCAGTATCTTGACTGCTACTTAGCAAGAGAAGAACGAGATCAAATGAAAAAAGGGAGACACATTTATGTTACTACAATGTAAATGCAATCTCAGTATAAGAGAGGTAAATACAAATGTGTAAAGCGTGGGACCCTGAAGGACCAAAGGGCCAACCAGACAATCATAATTATGGCTTTTTATAATCAGAATAATGCATCTGAATGTCTCAGCACACACAGCAGGGGGCATCTACAGGTTGCCACTTTGATTGATAATAACAAGGATGTGCTTACAGTAACCGTGGCAACGGTTGCATATCATGCATGATGCCCAGGTCCGCCTTTGTCCTTTAATAGCGGGCTAATGAGTGGCCCCCAGCATCGGAGTCAGAGATGACAGGGACAGAGGGATCAAGCGAGTGAGTGTGAAACAGAGAATCACAGGCACACAGAACGAGGACCATTACTGCAGACTGAAATCATCTCAATTCCACAACAGCGAGCATCTTGGTAACAGTAGCTGTCACTCGCACTCCCTCCCACAGTTCCATTATCTTTCTGCTGCTCGAAATATAAAGATTTCAACCACAGCTGTAACAGTCTAAACCACTGGAACACAGACTTGGCCATGCACCAGTATGTGTAGGAGAGGGGCATAGGAGCAAGGCTGCCAGAAATAACATTATAGGAGGGAAAACTGCATTTAAAGCAGGGGAGAAGAGCAAATTAATTGGAGCACGCTGAAAGAAAGAAAAATCTCATTTCAATGCTACAATGACACTATACATTTTAATCTTAATTAAAGATCTGTCTGTTGTCATGTAAACAAACCATGTACCTATCAGCTGTGTGCTCGAGACCAGACTGGAGAGGTTAACCACTTAGGTAAAAGATGAGTGAGTACTTGCTAACTAGTTACATTTGTAGGCCTACTTTTTAAACAGAAAACACGTTTTATATTGTGATATTTAGATGTTTCTTTACTGCAAGCTCTGCTAACGATCCTGACAGACAACACACAAAAATAAATCTTCTTACTAGAAACTTCCAACTCCCCGGCGATCTCCCCCCCTGCCAGCTGCCACCTTATTTAGGTTAACTCCTCATTTAAACTTCATGAATCAACCGTTCCTGGTCTATGTTGCAGCGCTTTCAACACGAGTGACAGGAACAAATAGAAACATGGCATCAACAAAAGTTCAGCTCAAAACAGCGCACCGCATCACTCGCGGCCAGTCAGGACATTCCAGTAGAAAACAATGCAATTTAACTTATTTTGTCGCTGACGCTCGCTCGCGTTGCATTCAGTTAGGACACGGTGTAATGGTCCTGTCCTTTCCTGCATTAGTAATGTAAATCATATTATGCATAGAAGTAGTACAGTTTGTAATACTAAACAGTAATGTTTCTCACTCATTAAACAACACATAGGACATAGTACTATCTTTTTAATTACAAAACCAAAATTAACTTTAATGTCCAATAGTGGAAATGAGAGCAGAGGTTGTTTCCAAGCATGTACTGTTATGGAGCCAGAGGGCAACTTTGCACACTCTCTCAACATTGCTTCTATAAAATTATATATAAAAGCTGTTAGAGCTGATATTGAAAATCCTGCAGACATATCTGTATGAGTTTCTTAATTTAGACTACTACAGCTAGTTACTCTATTTGAAATTAAATACATTTAATGTTAACTTGTATGTTAATGTAGAAGTGTGTTTGTTGTGCTTAAGTGTGAACAGGGCATTATAAATTCTGGTAAAATCCTATATGGATTTAGCAGAAACTTTAATTTTGAAAAGTACAGGTTAACACTTGCGGCATTACATTTTCTAATTTTGCTTTGCTTCCCAAATTGTTGTTTGTGTGTATACATTTAGTGGTTGTACATATGTTCTAATTTAGAATTTGTACAGTTTCCTATTTAAAAATAATGCTCTGTGTTTTAACTGTAAGTATTGTGATCGTTTTACTTTACTTTCCACTGGCTTTACTTCCTCTTTTCACTCTGGACTTTTTTCTGGGAAGGTATGTATTTTCTTTGCTCTAAAAATCCACTGTACACTATGTGCTCAGCACCAAGCTGCAGACAGACACAGTAAGCGACTAGCCAGTGAAAAATAGTGGAGCATTTAGTAACTAAAGAGCCAGATATTTTGTTGGTGATCATTGGATACCAAAACAGAGCTAAAATAAGAGTAAATATTGATCTTAAACTACAACCTTCATGGCAACGGCTGCGCATGGCAGATGCTGTGAACTGTAGCTCCTTCAAATTGCTAGTTTTTTGTAAATTGTAGCGTATTTTTGTACAGTATTTTACTGTAATGTGAACAGAAAGATACTGTGTAACGTGTCTACAGTATGTTACTGTAAATAGCAAAGGATTATGGAAAAATATTTGGTGACTACTGTAATTCTTGCCTGCCTGCAAATAACTGACCAATGACAATGACAAAAGCGAAAATAAGTAACAAAAATGGTAAGTAGGCCTTAATTATTTATATCAGGCTATCATTTTATATAAAACAGACATTTTCGAACGTAGTCACTTCTATTGAGGTAGGTTGGTAGCCAGGTTAACTTACTTTTTGCATCTGTCTTATAAAGTTAGTTAGTACTATAGTTTGGCTGAAAGATAATCTTATTCCTTACCTATAGTATATCACCTATACACTCTTAATGAAACTAGAGGCGGTACTCACTCAAATAGAATATCTGTTGTTGTACAAAGTATAGGTGATCACAGAGACAGGAGGAGAGAAAACAGAGATTTATTATTTATTATTATTTATAAGAAGGTAAGAGTTAAGGTGCTTTCAGACAATCACCCAGCAATGTCTGTGTTCTCCATTTTGAATTGGCTGCAACAGGCTCCCTGCTACCTCTGATCCTACCAGCCTGTATACCACAGGCTGCTGCTATCCACTGTCCACCTAGTATAATCTCATCATGCAGCTAAACAAAGCAGGAATTAGCTTAAAATAGAGGATATAATAAAGGGTTATGACATGATTAATATAGCAAGTTTTGCTAACTAATATAATAAATGTTGTTTATTTAAAAAAAAAATTTAAACACCTCCTAGCATAACGTAGTCAGTAGTACAACACCACCTTTAAGCTGTCTCACCTCATCGTCACCTATCATTGTTAGTTATTAGTCTCGTTATGGTATGATAGCTTTTACCCATAGGCTGACCATAACTATCAAGCTGCTGGTTGATGTTGTGTCTGTTCAGGGGATTCTGTTCTCCAAGCGAAAACATGGATGCTGGCGATAGAGGGCAGAGTCATCATCCATCCGCAAGATCCGACTGATTTTTGTCAGCATTAGCTGTACAGTTCCAGGAAGAGGCGGCCACGCTGGAGTTCATTCAGAGGTTTGTACATCATAAATGAATTCAAAAGCAGGATAATTCTAATTATTAGGACAGTGTCACTTGTCTCCTGTGACAAAATATCAAAATAATATTCAAATGACTATATTGGTGGTTTTAATTGTGTATAATTTATATTCATAATTTTTATTTCCGCTCACATTTTTAGATTGATTTCATACCTTCCAGATGGCCATTGGTTGTAGTTTGTTTCAGTGTGGTCTGAAAGAGAATCAGTTCACAGGGACTCGAAACGTATGAGGGGAAGACATTCCATCCCAGTGAGGATTTAATTGCCTTTTCTTTCTTCTTTTGCAGTTACATTATTTGTTAGCATTAGAGTGTTTATGTAGTCAAGAGCAGCAGCACCTAGTGGAAAATTTAAATGTTTACGCTTTGTCCAAATGAGGGTTGCAGCGTTAGGTAAGCCAAATTAAAATGTATTGTAATAATAATAATAATTTAAATGTGATTAGCAACTAATTATAAACTAATGTACCTTTCCTGTAGGTTCAGATGTGTATGTATAGTACATGATGCTTTTATAGGCAAGACAATTGTATTTATGTAGTACATTTTATTACAGGTAAACTCAGTGTGCTTAACATTAAAGTGCATACAGCACCAATGACAACCTGTGACTGACAGTTGGAGAAACACTGGCTTGAGAAATAATCTATGTTTTCTTGTGCTTGCAGGTTCATTCTGAGCATCAACTCTGATGGCTCCAAATGCACATCAAAGTCACAGCTCAGCCGGAAATCTGGCAAGAAGGGCGCAAAGAAAACGTAGAAGCTTGAAATGAATCCCTTCGTGGCATCTCTCATCAGAGAGCATGTGGACTTTGATTTGCAAAACTACTGAAATGCAGGACGGTGTAGTCCCTCATTCGTCCAGGAGCGTTCTATCATAGAAAAGGTTTCAGTCGTAGTCATCTGGACACTTCTCAATTGTGGACAATTGCTACTGAAATGCAATACATTTGATATGATTTTGTATTTGATTTGATTTTTGTAATGCCTGTTCACATTTTAGCGTGGTGATCCTCTGACTTTTTATTTAGCCTCATCATTAGATTAGGTCAAAAATGAATGTCGAATAAAATATAGTAATTCCTATTTAGAGAAGTTAATTACCCTAGCGTCACGTTAGCGTCGTGTAGTGGTTTTCATCATCACTTCACTATTGCCAGTAAGATCAGGTTTATTTTATCACTCAATATCTGCTATTTCATCTGTTGGGTTTGTTATTTTCTTTGTCATATACCTTATTAAGCCTTCAGTTATTAGGCATTTAGCTATAAATAAATGTCCTCAAGAGTGAGGGCCAACCTAAGGCTGCTATGTCAGTGAAACTGGTTTTATTCGTTTGCCAAAGGAGGAGGAGTTTCAGCAGATCATTCAACCAGTTATCCGAGATGTTTCATTAATTTTAACACACATTCTTAACACTATTAATAAGTGGCATAAGGTAAAAGAAACAGTTTGCTACATACAGTATACAGTATACAGTGTAATAGCTACAATATTATACCGTTTCATAATGGCAGTGGTTACGGAGACTTCTGTCTGTTGGTCAGTAGGTGGCAGTGTTGTGACCTGGTAAACAACTTGCTCATTTCATGTCCTACAAAAACAAAAGTTTGGTTACACATCAAGAAAATGTGCTGATTAATGTTAGCTGGATTACTGATTGGCATTATAGCTAATTCACTTTAATTCAGACTTGGGTTACAAAACAAGAATATCACAGTTGCTTTCTCTTAGGAATGTACTTTCCTTTATGATAGGTGTCTGGAAAACGTTATCTAAGATCACATCAGGGGGTGAGAGAAGAAAGTGTTTTTGTTTGCATGTGTGTGTGATGTGTGTTTGGAGATATTGATATATTCATGATATTGTCTGGTAAGTATCCAAAATGGCACCTTTACTGCTTGAAAGGGGGTAGAGGTCAGTTGGGTCCAGAGATTTGAGCAGACTATGCAGCTGTGTGTTGGTGAATGTGGGGGGACATATTATGTGTATAAAATTATGTATAATTTGATAAATACTACACATAGCAGTTTGTTCCTAAATAAAATAGGTAGTGTGTGTAATAAAAACTGTTTAACTAACCAACAGACAGATGTCAAAGATTTGGTAAAAACGAAGGAGTACAACATGAAAAAAATGTGAGAGGTGGAAGAAACCCTGTATGTCTGACTGTGGATTCAGAGAATTCTCGATTTTCACTGCTTTCCTTTTTCATCTATAACCTTTGCTGACAAATCAATGAATGCTAGCTTGATGTCAAAGAACGTGTAACCCTCAAGGCAGCACACATCCTCCTACAGCACTGACGGATGGGCTAATATCCACTGATATACTTTCCCCAATGTAGATCCTCTGATTCTCCATCTAGTGAACTAATGAAAAACCTAGAGCAGGTCATCAGAATGACAGAATGAGAAATGGAAATGTTTTCTTTATTCATGGGAAATAAAAATACAGTTTTGTTTGATTTTGCAATCTTCAATTTAATTCAATTATATTTATATAGCGCCAATTCATAACAGAAGTTATCTCATTGCACTTTTCCTATAGAGCAGGTCTAGACCGTAGTCTTTAGAATACTATTTACAGAGACCCAACAAATCCCACCATGAGCAAGCACTTGGCGACAGTGGCAAGAAAAAACTTCCTTTCAACAGGCAGAAACCTCGAGCAGAACCAGACTCAATGATGGGCGGCCATCCGCCGCTGCCATGTTAGGTCTTCATAGATGCATAGATTAAAAAAAATAGCATTACATTTATTTTAACGCACATTAGGTACATTAAGCACTACACTGGCATTTGTTCTCCAAGAGGCACATGTGTTTCTAAAGTGAAAATTCATGTGAACAAAAAAACTGTACAGCAACAAACTGTATGCATGGCTGGTGAAATTAATTACTAATCTTGAATTGCACGCATGCTCCTTTTTACTCTTAATTTTTTGAAGCACAAATTACATTAGAAATTATGTTTCACAGGTTCATACAATATGGATGTACAGTACATACTAAGATTTGTACTTAAAAGGTCATGCTGACAGTATTTGATCTTTTTTGTTATCATCAATAAATCCCATAAAAACACCAAAACCAACAATTAATTTGTCCTGCTAACACTATGGAAGTTTTAATTGGACTTCAATAGTTGTAACCCACAGAACACAATCCACAAATGTGTACCATGACCCACAAATATTTCATTAAGCAAAAACATGGATTTTTTTATTTGTGTTGCGTAAAGTCATATCCACAAAAATACAGAGTGATGTCAAATATGCATAACTTACTCTGTAAAAACGTCTTGTAATTTCACATAAAAATGATACATATAAATTGATATTTACACATTTGTGGATCCATTTTTACATGTGAAACAGGTTTTGCACATTAGTGGATTGCTTCCTGTCAGCTTGTGGGTCACGTGACATTTGTGACTTCCTTCCTATTTATTTATTATTATTATTATTTATTTATTTGTGTGAATTTTGTTCAAGTCGTACCGCAACAGATCTGTAAAAAGGAATCTGCAATGTGAGGTACAGTTACTAGCTACACCAGCAGATGGCGAGATTCACTCGCATGAGCTGACGGAACTGCAGTCTGTACTGGAAGAAGAGTCGTAGACCCGCCCATACGCTGCCTCCTATTGGCATAGTTCCAGGCTTCTGCTAAACGCTAGCCTAGCTATGATTCTAACTGGCGCTTATGTTTCCATATGTCCCATTCTCATGAATGCGATATCTCAGGAACACCTGGAAGGAATTTCTTCAAATTTGGCACAAACGTCCACTTGGACACAAGGATGAACTGATTAGAATTTGGTCAAGGTAACTGTCAACCTCACAAAACACGATTTCTGGCCATAACTAAAGAATTGATTACCATATTTCACAGTTGGTCGGACAATGACTTGGTGACAGTGATGCAATTTTATATTCATAAGGTCAATGGTCAACTTTACTGTGACATCATAATGTCCTGGAAAAAGACTTTTTTGTTTTTTATTCAACACCATAACTCAGGAACTGAAGGGAAGCTTCTGACCATATTTCACAGTTGGTCAGACACTGAATAGGTGACACTTTTGACTCAAAGGTTATTGTGACCTCAAAAGAGGTTTTAAGCCATAATTTAAGAATAAACTGGGCGATTCCAGATTTCACACAAATGTTGACTGGTGACGACATAATGAGTAAACAACAATTAGCACCATACATGCTTTCCTCCATCTCATCCATTTTGCCTTTCCTTCATTAATCAGTTCAACAATGTATATTCAGTGGAATCATGCCCATTCACACCATAGCCAAAAAATACACTGTATACCTTTTATTCAGTTCCTTCCAAGTATTGACTACATATATTATATGAATCTGGACTATGGAGGTATTTTATCAAATCATCAAACCTGCAGAGGTCCTCCCCCGAAAACGTCTGTATATAGTGATATAATTGCTGATGTTTTTGGAGAAGATTCCCTTGCTTTTACTGGTTTGGTCAGTGTGGCAAGCGGCAGTATTGACCAACCGCTTGAAGAGAGTGATGTTTCTCCAGAGATGGATGGTGGTTCAAGTTAACATTACAAGCGTCAAGAGCAGTAATGTTACTGTGTGTATTCCACATAAACTACCCATTTATTTATTTAGTTAATTACTTTAATAATAAATGAACTAATAATATAATCTCCCAATAAACTCTGCTTATACCTACAGTGTAATAACGTTAGGCCAAGTCGTAGAAATTGTCACATAATGGTAAAGGCCAGATTTAATGAATTCACTATCTGATTTCATACTCGACCTATGCCACTCCTCCACAAATTCTTCATGACAGCAGCGGAGCACCACCAAAAAAACGGAGGAGACAGGATGAAATCAAATCAACTTGATAACAATAAGAATAATAATAATAATAACAATAATAATCAACCACAATCAACAAACAACAAAATATTGATTTACAATCATTGCTGTCCATTCTTTAAATTTGTTTTCTTTATATATCCTTTATATACGGTTTACAACAAGCAGACAATTAAACGGGAAATTATTTGAACTGAAGCAATACATTGGAAATAATTCAACAATAAGGAGCTGATTAAGATGTTTTGAAATAGTAAGAGCGATATGTCTGAACTTATAAGGCGTTAACAATGTGTGTACAGACTAGTCGTGCACCGACGTCTTCATGCACTGCAGGGACCACAGGCTGCACATCTTCCTCCTGCACCAGCTGATGGTGTTGCGTGACACAGATGTGGAGGACAGCGCAGGCTGCTATTATGGTGCAGACTCTTTCAGGCTGCATCCGCAGCTCCCCGTGAAGGCAGTGAAACCTAGAAAATAGAGCTGATGATTAGGGTACTGTCAGGCCCAAATTTCTCACTAAGTGGCAAGTTTGTTTGTTTATTTATTTATTTAGTCTGATTTTCTTTATCTTTGGCTCTTTCATATTTAGAAATAACATGAGGCGATGACTTAAAAGAAAAAAGTGAATGGTTTGGGTTCTGCTTTATGCGGTGATCTGTCCTGATTAATGTGTCAGCACCATGGATAGCGTCATTTTCTGTCTCCCTCTACACCCTTCAGCCAGTGACGCTATCCATGGTGCTTACACATTAATGGCAGAGCTAACCACGATATGTGGCAACTTCAGGACTTTAATACATTCATTTTTTTGTTTACTTTATTCGTAACATTCTTTTTCACTTGATTGACTTACCTTTTAATTTTTATTACCTTTTCAACATTAATTAGCTTTATCCTGTATTTTCCAAGTTATGGTTATACATTTGTTTAGTTATTCAGCATACATTTGAGCAATTATTGGTGTCATCAGCATTTTTAAATTAGGTTGTCTGAGTCAGTGTCTTCATTTAAGTCTCTTCTCAAAACACATTTTTATCAGAAAGCATATCCTGATTTTACCTGAACCGGCTGTTTGTTTTATTGCCTTTGTGTATTTTATGTATTTTATTTCTTTATATTTCATCATTCACTGTGATATTTTATTTCTCTTGTTGTGAAGCACTTTGTACTTTGTTTTGATAAGTGCTCTATAAATAAAGTTGTATTATTATTATTATTATTTGTTAGATTTTTGGCTGCAAAAGAGTTAATAAGAAATTGTGGGAAAAGATTCAAAAGTTTTGGTTCCTTACAGCAGTGATTCTGAACCTTTTTAATATCAAGGGCCCCTAATTTAGTCCATATTAGAGCCACAGACCCCCATTTCATGAGGTTTTATCAATTTAACCCAAATCTGAGAATATTTTTATTGTTAGATATGATTTTGTCCAGAATTCCTCACCTATCTGTATTGTAGCTAGAGAGATTACAGTGAAACTATGACCAGAAGAGTCATTCTTAATTATCTAATTGTGTTCACTTCTTGTAAATGAAATAATGGTAAAGTTCAACAATTCATCATTTTGCTGGGGCCCTGTAACTCCCTCACAGACCCCTGGTGGTCTCCGGACCCAACAGTGAGAACCATTGCCTTACAGCATGCATTGACAAGTAGCTAACTATTATTATTCCTCCTAATGCATAAAGGTAATAGTGATGCATGCCTGTGCATTTCTAGTCCACCTTCCACCTTCTCTTCCCCTCTCTCTATCACTCTCTCTCTCTCAAACACACACACACACACACACACACACACACACAGCTGTAGTTGAAGTATCTGAATACACAGATAAAAGCTGTTACTGAGACATCAGTAGACTCTTTGCTCTGGAATCTTTTGCTTTGTTGTGTTTTGTATAGGTGAAAACTGAATGGTGATCTATCTCTGCTTAGTAACATTAAATGTGGGAGTACAAATTTGTGAGTGGCAAATTTAAGTATGTTCATCAAGGACACACGTGGAACTGCCAGAACTTGACCGACCAAGCTGTGCCGGTGGAGCTGATTGCTCTTCATCACTACTGCTGTGCCTAGGTTGCTGACTTGACTGGGATTTTTCACTACTGGTAGTAGCTGTGGCTGGCTCTGACTCTTCTTTTTTTGAAGCAGCTTTGAATATCTCTGCTTCTTTTCATTATGGCTGTTCTCTTAATATCCCTGGGTGAAATGTAATGCAATTCATAACACTATACACACATACACGACACATACAATCAAGTATAATGATAAAGTACCCTTACATGTAATATTGTTTTATAGCTTTCGTTAATCCACCAATAAACATGCATAGCCATAAACAACCATTGAATGCAAAATAATTAAACTGAACTAATTAAACTGAACTAATACATGCTTATGAAGTTCATGCGTCCTGCGACCACCTGTCGCTAATTGAGGGAGACTAAACTACATCAACTAGTATTCTTTTTAACATCATCTATACCGAACATTACACCACACTTACATACACCAGTGGCATAGCAAGCAGCACTCTATTTCTCCACTCAGATTTCCATGACTGTGTGCCCAAACGCTGGTCAAACAAGCACTGCTTCATGAATTCTAGATCCAACAGGGAAGCAAAAGGCAAAGCTATCTATCTGTGTGTGTGTGTGTGTGTGTGTGTGTGTGTGTGTGTGTGTGTGTGTGTCTTATAAAAGACCAGAAAAGTGGTCTTTTATTTCAATAATGTTGGCAGCCTTGATAGAGTTTAGCAGTCTCCAAAAGCTGGTGGATAAGTTTCCCATTTCTAGCATATTTTACCACTGCAATCAACAGCAATGAACAGTATTGTGTTGAAAGTGGCTGAGGCTGTTTAACTTAATGGGATGTGGTGGCAGTAGGGATGTCTGCTCAGCAGCTCTGACTAAAGATGTCCATCTTCCATTCTTACCCGAGTATAATCCACTGTGTTCAAAGAGGATCAGCTGTGTCCTTTTCATCCTTTCTATAACATGCTGAAGGGCAGCGCTGGCTTGTGTGTGTGTGCAGAAGCGAGCATGTGTGTGCTTACATGTGGTAGAACAGGAGGATGATGAGGCTCCATGCTCCATTTCTGCTATATTTCCCTTTTTATTATTTCTCAAGAGGTAGTCAAAATATGGATCCACTCCAATTCCCATTGCACAGGACAACCTGTCAATGGGTTCATTGTGCAACACAGATCACATAAAGGACTTTCCCACACACACACATACTGTCTTATGTCTCTCTGCCTTTCTCTCTCATATGCTCTCTCTCGCCTCTCTGTTTTCTGATCCTTAAAGACTATATCAGCTCATTCTCTCTACGCAGCCAAAAGTATTGTGGTAACAAATCTCACGGCCTAATCTCACCTGGGTTTCTGTCAGGGATGTTGCTGCTCGTGTTTTCCAATCTAAGCACTGAACACTCATATGATTAAATTACTGAGGGAAATTGGATATGGGTGAGGCAGTGTGGGACAGTGGGTGAACATGTTGCCTGGCTCTCATTTCAACTACCTTGTAGATAGGGGGCCTGTATGTGGAAAACTCCACCAACTCTGCAGAACAGCATTACCAGACGAAATCTGTCAAGATCAATGTGTTTTGACAGTAGGCTGAGCAAAATAACAACTGACAAACAGAACAATGATTTCAGCAGAAGTGGATGTGGTGGCATTGATGCAATCTGCTGCAAGTCTGGCTACAGGGTGAGCAAAACCCATGAGCAAAGCTGCATGGGCTACATCAAGCTGTGCATGTGAAGTCATAGTGGGAAGGGGCTATGATCTGCAGCAATCTCAAATATAACATTATGGGGATAAACTTACTTTGTTAGATGAAAAACTATTCTTGTATGATACAAGACACTTTCATTTTATGTTACAGAGCACAGAGAGAGCAAAAAAGCTAGGCCGAGTACTCTACCATCTCTGCAAAGTAAAGCAAAAAGTTATACTTCATTAATCCAAGTGGGGAACTTCACTGACCTACCTTAACTTTTAGGAGCAGTGGGCAGCCTTAGGAAGAACCCAGGGAACAACTGTTGTTTTGAAGTCAGTGCCTGGGTCAAATACACCTGATACAACAAATAATTTATCTGTAACTTTAAAGCTGTGCTAATCAATATTTTTATATTAATAATGGATCAAGTTATTATTTGTAATGTGAAAGGGGTCACTCATAATCACAAACCCACACCAAATGATCACCTAACTGCAGTTTCCCACAGTTCTACGTAGCATTTTAGCTTCGTTCTGCTCATTGTTTTGGTATTACGACCTGCAACTTTACTGATTGGTTCATTCTCACCTCTCGTATTAACATCATTTCATTTTCAGTAAGAAAAGCTCTGATAAACTCACTGTACGCTACCTGCACAGCAACAAACGGATGACAGACAAAATTAGAGAATAGCTAGTGGAATTAGCTAGCAGCTAAAGACTCAGATATGTCACACAGGCTTAAACAGACTTAGAAATAGAGTACATTCTAGACTTATTCATCTGGTTACCCAATCCTGTATCATAGAAACACATACTACTAATCTGCAACATAATGAGAAAATAACATAAATGGATTATGTTATGTTATTTATGAACATTTCTGCCAACTAACAAAATATTGATACTTAATGCATCTGTTAAATGTTCACATTCATTATATTTCTTTTTCTGTTTGTTTTTCTCTACAACACACACTCTTGCAATACAGCATCGGCTTGTAGCAACTAAAGCATGATAAAACTTTTTTTATGGTTATGTTCAAGGACTCACAGCACTCGGATAAGGTGGGGGAAAGATTCAGGTCTTGGTTTAATATTGAAAGTCAACACGACGGTCTTAAAAAGTCCAGTGCCTTTTTCACCCACCATCCACCCGGACCACATCCCTATAACTACATAAATGCAGTACTTAATAAACTAGAAATAACATTGCCAGGGAACATAATCCAGGCAACAACTACGCTTCTTTACAAAATGTAATTTGCAAAACAAAGTAGTAGTATATAGGTGTAACTTCTAGGAAACAGGGTTGGTTCACCAGAACCAATACAATCAATATTAATATATGCGTATGTATATGTGTATGTGTGGCAGTGTGTGGAGTCCTTACCTTCAGTGAAGGCTCTTTGTACACCAGTTCTTAGGTCTCTCTTTAGTGAATCTTCGAAATCAGTTAATCCTGGATCTGCAGGGGTTGTGAAAGATGTTAAAAGCTGCTACTGACACACACGTAACCTTTTCCTTTTCACATGGCTCCTGGGGTATTCTGCTGAGCCTCTGTGAGGGTCATCATTCTTTTTAAAGAGGTAGCTTTGAACTTAGGTGACCAAATCCAAATACTGCAAATGCTAGGCTTCACATTGATTATTTTTTCAGGCACTGTAAAAAAAAATAAAAAGATTATAACTGCAGAGAGAAAGATACCGGACTTGTCTTGACAGGTCATTTAAACTTTATTCCACATTTTAACTGTTATATAAATCTATAAATATAACATATTTAGAGTATCCATTGCAGTTAAAAGATGGAATTGAGTTTGTATAACCTGGCAACACGAGCCCTGCATCTTTTCCTCTGTATTCCTTATCAGTTTTTTACTGTTTAATGTGAGGCCCAGCATTTGAAGCATTGGGATTTGATCACCCTAGTTACAAGCTACTGTACCTCACCAAAAACATTTGTAAAGTCCCAGAGGTAGGTGTGTTGGGAAGCCTCACAGCATGGTCTGGGTGCAAAAATATCGACATAATTTTTGTTGTATTTGTATTCCTGCACTGTTATTGGCATTATTATTTTCTGCAAATGTGTTTCCACATTTCCATCATTCTTGTACAGTTAATTATTACAAGTGAATAACCCCTCTTCCTGGTGTTGCTGTGTCAACACCAGAGGGCCCCGCAATGGGTCACAATGAAGCTGTCATGTTCACCGCACTGGGAAGACCCTCTAGAGACCGACCATTTGGTTGGCTGCCAAGATTAAAAAGCAACTTAACAGCAATTGAAAATCTTGCTTTTGCTAACCCCCAGTGGTTTAACTTCTCACCTTGCTGCAGTGATGCAGAAGTGTACTCCAGGGTGTGTCAGTACACCGTGACATCACTATTGGGTGTGGTTACAGGTTCAGACTTTTAAAGACATCCAGCCACCATGCTGGGTGTGGTCAGAGGTACAACAGACTTGAAACTTTCAACACGCAGTGAAACACTGCTGCTTTCAGCCTGGTGTTAAGTCACCTTTTAATGTTTGGACAGCATCATCCCTCATTTCACAGAAAAACTATGTGTGCACACAACTACGGCAATGTTCCTTAAAAAAGTAGATCTTGGAGACTACAATGTTTTTAGTACCAATATGAGTATTGGCCAAAACTGCAAACTAATTTGTAAAAAATCAGAATTAGCCTTAGTCTTAATAACAAACAATTTGTAATGAAGCAAATTAAATCTGATTGAAATTATAAATTCAGTGGAGTTATGGATGTAAATGGGACTGTTTTAAATGATAGAAGCGAGGCAGGGTAATGTGTTTGGGAACTCACTGCTCTGTAGCCGTTCCCTTTCTTCATCATCGTGCCCCGAGCTGAAGCAGAGGTAAATGGATGAAATTGCGATTCAGTCGGCAGTGGTGGCCCAATTAATTGCTTTTTAGATGCTTGCATTACTGCACAGGCATTTTAAACACATGCTTTTTTTCCAATGTGTAATTCTTCCGTTGAGCCTCCTCCTTTCAAATGATGCATTGATGGTGTCAAGCCAGCCATATGCTAACCAATTGAGAGGCAAACCAGCGACATATAATCTAACACTTAGTCAAATGTACCAGACACTTGACAGTTTTATTGTGAGAACAAATGGTGATAATGCACTGGGCAAATACAGACAGAGAATCAAGCTGTTACCCTCAGACATCTATTTGATATCATTAGCTCAGAAATATCAAATCATGCATATGTCCTTTCATAAGGACCCAATTTTGACCTAATGCTTGATGCACCAAATCTTCATCGTCACAGGCTTCATCATACAATCAAGTCACTAAAGAGAAGACAGTTCGAAGTCATAACGGGGATTCATTTGCAAAGATGCACATAAAGGTTCCTTTAAGGATCTCAACATATGAGTCTACAAAACATATTTGAACATTTCTTCGCCTTGTCCCTTGTGATGGAGCTAAAGAAACTGATTCTGATGTGTATGTGTTTACTGAGTATGCACTGTGCCTACAGTATATGTATGTGTGTGATTGAGGTAAGCAGGGCTGCTGTAATGCTGATAGCCTTCTGCCTCAGAGTTTAATCACTACCTTAGACTGGAAGCCAGAGCCGCAACTGTTTTGTTCAGCCTCCAACATTTCTATGCATCTATATTAATTCTACTTGTGCGAGCTCACGTAAAACTGTCTGGTCGCATCCCGCTGTGCTTGTACAAAAGTGCCCCTGATCTGATCCTCATCAGGCCAGGAGGAAACAAACAGGAAAAATAAACAATTTTAGGACATTCTGTTTTGTTTATGAAATCTGGTTCTACTGTATGAGAGATATAGATTGAACACAGAAAAAAGTCACGGTTGTCTCACTCTGAGAGAAAAGGATTAAATCTATCATCATCATTCAATTTCTTACAAACAATAAAAAGACAGGAAGCTCTGAGCAAGTACTGAACTGGTATTGAAACACAGCAAAAGGTACTAGATCATTTAAAAAAATAAAAGTATTACAATTAGAACTGGGCTTTAATACGTTTTGAGGGAGGCTTATGTTTGCATTAAAGGGATAGGTCAAGATTTTGGGAAATTGGCCTATTTTTTGCAGAGAGTGAGATGAAATGATTGATACCAATCTTATGTCTGTGCATTAAGTACAGAGCTGGAGCCAGGACGTTAGCCTAGCTTAGCAAAAAGACTGGAAGCAAAGGAAAAAAGCTAGCCTGGCTCTGTCTTTAATTCAAAATTATGCCCACCAATACCTCAAACTCACTAATTACACGTTGTTTCTTTTTTGTTTAAACCGTACTCATGGAAGTGTAAAAACAACAATTTGTGATTTTAGGGGGAGTTACATGCTGAAACTATTTCTTGGCAAACAACAGCCAGGTGCAGTAACTGTGCACCGCTTCCTGGAGTCTTGCCATCACAGTGAGGGTGCCAGGTTTGGTACCATCTTGCCAGTAGAGAGACCTATGACAAAACCTGTGCTCACTGACCACATATGGCAACCTGCTGCACAGAAGTATTGGGCGGATGGGTGAACTGTTGATTGTTAAGAAGTCCTCCACAAACCACAAATTAAAATTGTGATTTTATTTAAGCTGCAATAATCATTATTTTATATTAACAACAGATCCAGTGACTACATGTAAAGTGAAAGCTATCGCTTGTAGTGACAAACCGATCACCGACTCTGCAGTTCCCTCAGCTCTAAAGTGTTTTAGCATCTTTCTGCTCATTGTTTTGGTTCTAGGGCCCACAGCTTTATTGTTTTGCTTCAGTCTCATCGCTCTCATGTACCTCTTTGCCAACCGCAACAGGCAGAAGCTGTTTTTAATGAAAAAGCTCTGATAAACCCATTGTACACTACCTGCCCAGCACCAGACAAAACAGACAAAGAGACAAACAGACAAAGTTAGCGACTAGCTGGTGAACATAATGGAACATCTAGCAGCTAAAGACTGAAACAAAAACAGATCTAAAAGGAGAGTGAATATTGGACAATAATAACATTTTGAACTATTCCTTTAAACTGTCCTCTTATTCTCTCACACCACATGCAGACACCTAAAAAGCTATCCCAACAGATCACTGCAAAGCCATGAGACCAGGCCACGCTTAATGCATGAAATAATGTACTGCAAGTGTCTATGTACAGTATGTGCAAATGCCTAAAGTGTGTGTACAGCAGATTTAGTTTCTGCATGTGTGACAGTGTTTGTGTATGCACATGTGTGCGTGTTTTTTTGTTTGCACATGTGTATGTGTACAGGATGCATCTGGCTGTCTATATTTCACATTTCCATTCAGGCAGAGAGTAAGTAGGCTGGCACCTAATGAGCTGATTACTGGGAGCAGCATATGGTGTGTTCTCTATGGTTCTCTTGGCTCCACCATTAGCGCAGATGAGAGCTGGGAGAGATGTGGGGAGTGGGTGGGTCAGCTATGGGACAAAATGCACAGATATGCATCTACTGCACAAAGCTGTTTTGTGATTACACAATCTCTTTAGGATGGAATGTAGATGATATGATATGAAGAAAGATGATACAAAATCCCAGAGCTGCAGATTTTGGGAATTTCCTCCATTTCGAGTCATGTCATTATGAAAGTCCACTTCAGATGACGACCCAGTGTGCCACAGTGTTTAAGGAGGCAGTTTTTAATTAATGAGGAAATGTTTCTGGCAGTTCAGATTGATGCATATTTTCAGGATAGAATAAAATAATGAATACATGTCATTGACTTCTGTTTGTTTTTGAAACCATTTCACATGTTAAGACCTTGCTCATTAAAAATGACAAACTTGACTTCAACAATTTTCTAGGTGCCTACTTGCCTGTAAAAGTAATGTTAGTGCAAATTGTTACATGTTTACATACATTAATAATTAAATAGTAAGCATGGTGCGTTAAAGCATCTTTTACTCATTGTTTCGTTTTTCCGGACTGCAACTTTAGTGTTTTGGTTCACTGTTACTGCTGTTTTCAGCAAAAAGCTCTATGAACCCACTTTACAGTATTATGGTCATTTTTGTCCCTGTATTTAGTACTCACAGTCGCCACCAACTCCTAAAGGAAAGATCTGGCTATTTAGCTGCTAAATGCTCCACTATATGAGGGGTGGAAGTAACAAAAATTAATTGATAAAAATGGAGGTGATGAAAATGCATGTGAACTGAAAAAAAAGGGGTAAAAACTGATGTGAAATGAAAAATGGAGTGATAAATCGTCAAGTGATTTGACTCATTTAAAGCCGATTTGATTAAAACAGTCGTGATATGATGAAAACAGAGCCATGTTTCATCATTTTCCCCGTCTTACATTCATCACAAAATTGTTAATTTATCATTTAAGGAAAGTGGCCTCAAAGGTGGGAGTAACAAAAAATAATTGAAAAAATGGAAGTGATGAAATGTATGTGAATTGAAAAATAGAGTGATAAATTGTCATTTGATTTGATAAACTTGAATGACATGAAACAGTATTGCTCTGATAATCAACTGGGCTGTGTTCTGTCTACAATTCATCATTCACCTATCATACCCAACTGACATTTATTGTTACATTTACAGTTTATCAGTGTTGAGTAATGGAAAACGTTAATTCTGAAGGACTATGAGTTAACAGTTTGAGTCAAGCATAGAGGCTGTATTATGTGTAGCTCTGGTTGTGTCTGTGTTTTTGTTGTGGTTGGTTTGTAAAACAAACAGCCAGCGGCAATGCTGATATAGCGGACTGTGAGCTGTAGTAACCCCGGTAAACACACTAACCTCAGTTCAAAACAGTTCAACAGTTCAAATCAGCTTTAAATTAATCAAATCACTTGATAATTTATCACTCCATTTTTCATTTCACATCCTTTTTTACCCCTCTATTTTTCAGTTCACATGCATTTTCATCATCTCCATTTTTATCAATTAATTTTTGTTATTTCCACCCCTCATACCACTATGTTCACCAGCTAGTTGTTAACTGTGTTTGTCTGCTGTTTGATGCTGAACAGGTAGCATACAGCTTTTAGAGCTTTTTTGCTGAAATCAGCTGCCAGCTGTGGCTGGAAATGAGGTTGATGGGAGCAGTGAGAATGAACCAAAACAATAAAGGTGCAGGGTTTAAAACCAAAACAATGAGCTGAAAGATGCTAAAACACTCCATGGAGTCGAGCGAAACTGCAGAGGCTGTGGTAATTCTCTGTAGGTTAGTCACTATGAGCAACACCTTTCATATTACACAATAATTTGATACTTTGTTAATGTAAGCATAATCTTTCTTACTTTTCCTTTCGGCTGTTCCCTTTCAGGGGTCGCCACAGCGAATCATGTGCCTCCATCTAACCCTGTCCTCTGCATCCTCTTCACTCACACCAATTAACTTCATGTCCTCTCTCACTACATCCATAAATCTCCTCTTTGGTCTTCCTCTAGACCTCCTGCCTGGCAGCTCCAACCTCAGCATCCTTCTACCAATATATTCACAGTTTCTCCTCTGAACATGTCCAAACCACCTCAATCTGGCCTCTCTGACTTTATCTCCGAAACATCTAACATGAGCTGTCCCTCTGATGTACTCATTCCTGATCCTGTCCATCCTCGTCACTCCCAAAGAGAACCTCAACATCTTAAGCTCTGCTACCTCCAGCTCTGCCTCTTGTCTTTTCTTCAGTGCCGCTGTCTCTAAGCTGTACAACATCGCTGGTCTCACCACCGTCTTGAACACCTTTCCTTTCATTCTTGCTGATACTCTTTTATCACACAACACACCTGACACTTTTCTCCACCCGTTCCAACCTGCTTGCACTCGCCTCTTCACCTCTTTTCCACAGTCTCCATTGCTCTGAACCGTTGACCCTAAGTACTTAAAGTCCTGCACCTTCTTCACCTCTGCTCCCTGTAACCTCACCGTTTCACCTGGGTCCCTCTCATTGACGCACATGTATTCTGTCTTACTGCGGCTGAGCTTCATTCCTCTGTTTTCCAGAGAAGACCTCCATATCTCTAGATTTTCCTCCACCTGCTCGCTGCTCTCACTACAAATCACAATGTCATCCGCAAACATCATAGTCCATGGAGATTCCTGTCTAACCTCATCTGTCAGCCTGTCCATCACCAGAGCAAACAAGAAGGGGCTCAGAGCACACCTCACCACGGTCTTACAGCTCTCATACATGCCCTGCACCACTCTAACATACTTCTCTGCCACTCCAGACTTCCTCATACAGTACCACAGCTCCTCTCTCGGCACCGTCATACGCTTTCTCTAAATCTACGAAGACACAATGCAACTCCCTATGACCTTCTCTGTACTTCTCCATCAGCATCCTCAAAGCAAATATTGCATCTGTTGTACTCTTTCTAGGCATGAAACCATATTGCTGCTCACAAATGCTCACCTCTGCCCTTAGCCTAGCTTCCACTACTCTTTCCCACAACTTCATTGTATGGCTCATCAGCTTTATTCCTCTGTAGTTGCCACAGCTCTGCACATCTCCCTTGTTCTTAAAAATTGGCACCAATACACTTCTCCTCCATTCCTCGGGCATCCTCTCACTCTCCAAGATCTTGTTAAACAAACTAGTCAGAAACTCTACTGCCACCTCTCCTAGACACTTCCATACCTCCACAGGTATGTCATCAGGACCAACTGCCTTTCCACTCTTCATCCTCTTCAACGTCCTCCTCACTTCACTCTTGCTAATCTTTGCTACTTCCTGCTCCACACCAGTCACCTCTTCTACTCTTCCCTTTCATTTTCCTCATTCATCAACTCTTCAAAGCACTCCTTCCATCTTCCCATCACACTCCTGGCACCTGTCAATACATTTCCATCCTTATCTTTAATCACCCTAACCTGCTGCACATCCTTCCCATCTCTATCTCTTTGTCTGGCCAACCTGTACAAATCCACCTCTCCCTCTTTAGTGTCCAACCTAGCATACAAGTCCTTATACGCTCTTTGTTTGGCCTTTGCCACCTCTACCTTCACCTTACGCTGCATCTCCCTGTACTCATGTCTACTCTCTTCAGTCCTCTCAGTGTCCCACTTCTTCTTAGCTAACCTCTTTCTGTGTATACACTCCTGAACTTCCTCGTTCCACCATCAAGTCTCCTTGTCCACTTTCCTCTTTCCAGATGACACACCGAGTACCCGAGTACCTGTCTCCCTGATTACATTAGCTGTAGTGGTCCAGCCATCTGGGAGCACTTTCTGACCACCCAGAGTCTGTCTCAGCTCCTCCCTGAAAACTACACGACATTCTTCCTTTTTCAACTTCCACCACTTCGTCCTCTGCTCTGCCTTTGTCCTCTTCATCTTCCTCACCACCAGAGTCATTTTACACACTATCATCCTGTGTTGTCTGGCTACACTCTCCCCTACCACTACTTTACAGTCACTGGTCTCTTTCAGATTACAACGTCTACACAAGATGTAGTCCACCTAAGTGCTTCTACCTCCGCTCTTACCACCATCTGTCCTTCTGCGTTTCTGTCCTGAAGACCGAACCTGCCCATCAAATTCTCATCACCTCTGTTCCCTTCACCTACATGCCCATTGAAATCTGCACCAATCACCACTCTCTCACCTCTGGGGATGCTCTGCATCACTTCATCCAACTCACTCCAGAATTTCTCCTTCTCTTCTAACTCACATCCTACCTGTGGAGCATAACCACTCACAACATTTAACATCACCCCTTCAATTTCCAGCTTCAGACTCAGCAACCTGTCTGATACTCTTTTCACCTCTAGAACAATCCTCACAAACTCCTCCTTCAGGATAACTCCTACTCCGTTTCTCTTCCTATCTGACCCATGGTAGAACAACTTGAACCCTGCTCCTAAGCTTCTAGCCTTGCTACCTTTCCACCTGGTCTCCTGAACACACAGTATGTCCACCTTCCTTCTCTGCATCATGTCAATCAACTCTCTAGCCTTCCCTGTCATAGTCCCAACATTCAAAGTCCCTACTGTCAGTACTACATTCTTAGCTTTCCTCATCTCTCTCTGCCTACGAACACACCTTCCTCCTCTCCATCTTCGTCTTCGACCAACAGTAGTCCAATTTCCACCGGTACCCTGTAGGTCAACAGCACCGGTGCCGGTCGTTGTTAACCCGGGCCCCAACTGATCCGGTATTTTTGGCATGTGTTTTACGTCGGATGCCCTTCCTGACACAACCCTCTGCATTTATCCAGACTTGGGACTGGCACAAGAAGACACTGGCTTGTGCCCCCTTGCGGTAAGTAAAACTAGATATTGACACAGGACCCTTCTACAAGACCACATTAGTGCCTTACTATTTCATGTTTTAATTGCTTTAGTGGCGCATTATCTAACAAAATTATAACAATTAAATTACCACAAACTAATTGCCACACAAACAACCTGGGTCCTTTGGGAGTCGTGGGGCACTGGGGGTCAGTTGCCCGCTTTGCTTAATCAGTTCTTGACTAAATAGAAAAGGTGCTTGAGAATTACCAGGTAGCCTTTAGTCTTATGTTATTTTAAAGTCCACATGATCATTTGAATTAATAAAATGAATTAAAACTATATACCAAATACCATAAAACCAGTGCTTTATCCTGAATCTGCATGTGCCAAGTGTGACCATAACATCTCCCATGAGCGCCCAGGAAAACTTTGAAATATCTAAACTTTAATAATAAAATAATCCAAAATGAGAAGCCTTTTTATTAGTGCATAATTCAGGCTCATTGATTATTTATCGAAGCGGCTGGGGGCTGACTGCAGTCTGAAAGGTTATACAGCAATATTCCTGCTACAGAAATAACCCAGAAGTAGGAGGAACGATAGAGTTTTGATTTAAATGAATCCACCATGAGCTGGATGTTCAAGAGAAAGGCTCCCTGTCTTTCTATCATGTCATCTCATTGACAACTCAGTCTCTATCTTATTTCAATGCTTTCTCTATGCTGAATACAAACCCATTTTTGTCTTTAGCCTCTTTTGTCTGTCTTTTCCTCCCTCTACCTCACTATCTCCGTCTTCCTCTAAATAATTTTTATTGCACTCCCAACCCCCATTATCCCATTTTGTCCTTGTCATTTCTATGAGGAGTGGAACTCAATGAAATTATGTATGTATAGTGTATTGATGTAATTTAACAATAAAAATGAACTTACAAAAGTTGTCTTATCACCTGATTCGATGAATAAAATATAAAATTAAATAAAAAAATCTTGATGTTCTATTTAACGTGTGTAAAATTCTTAAAAGTTTCCTGGAACAAACTATGTAATTTGGTACTAACAGGGTGAATAGAGACAAAGTTCTCAGTTATTTTAGTTAGTTGTCTTAGCAGTTGATTTCAAGAGAAATTTCCTTGAAAGTGACGTAATGAAAGAACTGCTCCTTTATACTCAAGTATGTATTTATTCATCATTAATTTATTATTGGAAACTTCATTTATCATATATGTTGAATTGCATGCTTGCCTGTAAACAAATTGCACATATTTGAATGTTCAGCAGACCTGCTATGGACTGACTAAAAGATCTCTCTACGTTACGCTCGATTAGCATTTAAATGGAATTAATCTATTGGAAGTGTACCACCTGAACACTGTCTCGATTTTATCAATAATAAGTGCCACATTACATAGTTCTTTCCAGGAAATTATTAAGAATCTACTTACATGTAAATTCATATGCATTTCAAAAGACCAAAAGAGTAACAACTAAATTTGTTCCTCATTCAATGCTTACAACGTTCAATATTAAATTAATAAAAATGTAAATGGACTCAGTTACGTAGCTTTATTATAACCACCTGTATGGTGGAGGCTAGTGAGACACTGAAAATGTCACAGTGATCATAGTTGAGAACAATTTCCAAACTCTGCTATTTGGAACTGTTTGGATCAGACATGTTGGATCACTCCTGTCAGTTGATAATGTCAATGCCAGGTAACCACTGCTTCAGGAAATATTATGCATATAACATTGAGAAGAAACAACTTCCCAAATCTAACACTTGATGCTCTGACATATTTGCTCTATCCTGAACATGTGGAAGGTTACTGACTTTAAACTACCTATAAACTCAACTATTGTATGTCTAACCTAATACCTAAACATAACCACATACCTAAAATTAACTAAAACGAAAGTTAACACCTTAATGTCCTTCAAGCTCAACCATCTGTAATGTCAACTCTAAATATAACCATTGCTATGGAAAAATAGTTGTCATCTACAGTACAGGGATTCAAATCAAGGATCACTGGCAGTGATTTGACATATCATGCCACAGGATCCAATAAAGAGACAATTTTCGAACCCGAAAAAAGCCTTCAGTCATCTTCGTCCCCAAAAACCCCAAAACAGCCTTCAGATACCTTTGTCTCCACACGATTTTGATCATATTGTCCCTGCAGTGTCTCTCTTCAGTAAACACAGCACCGCTGAGTAAAAAAAGCAGAAATGGTGGAAGCACATTGTACATCCAGATATCAGATATAACATTGCCTGGCCAAGGACGTGATACCTTTTCCTATTGTGAAGAAACTGTATTATTTTGTTGAAATTAGCTATTGGTTTTAAAACAGGAATTTACATTTACTTCTTAATACTTGTTAAAATAACTTTTTGTAATAATACAAATGAATGCCTACTCGGTCGGTGTGTTAGTCAGTCCAATCCATGTTTATATAGACATTCATGGTCCTTAGAGGATGAAGCCTACTGACTTCAGTGAACCCCTGGAGTATTCTTAGAGCGCCACCAGCAAACTGATGTTTGGTTATGAGTCTCAGCAATTGGATGGATTGCCATGAAATTCAGTAAAACATTCATTAATAAGTAGTTAGTAGTTAGTAGTTCCCTGACTTTTCATGTAGTGCCATCATCAGATCAAAATGTGTCCAATACTTTTGTGTTTTTGCAGACATTTGTCATAAACCAAAGAAAAGACATTCCCATCAGCCTCAGCTGTACTTTGTGTTTCGTACTAATTAGCAAATGTTAGCACATGCTAACACCACACGCTAAACTATGATGGTGAACCTAGTAAATTTAACCTGCTTAACTGCAACATGTTAGCACATGTCATTGTGAGCATGTTAGCATCCTGACATTAGTGTATAGCTCAAAGCACCCAAGTCGTCAAAGCATCAGTATTTGACGACCTGGGAAAGAGAATGGATTGTCTATTGTGTCTGTTTGGTCAGGGTCCATTTATTTGCCTGTTGACATCAGCGTTTTGCGTGACAAATGCTTCTCCCAGTGTGTCACAACAGGGAAACTTGAGAGCTTTATTGGGATAGCTGCATTTTACTTTGTGCAGGGTTAGCAACGTCGCAGAGGACTTTAGGCTGGCTGTTTAACGAGCTTAGAGTGGACCCCGAGAGGGAAGGGGGGAGGGGAGAGGGAAGCACAATGCAAATACCTCCTAGAATTTTAAAATAGTAATAATGTAATGTTAGTGGTAATATTAATAAGTTAATAATAATAGGAATGACAGCTATAGGAATAATAATGACAGTATTAGTAACAGAGCCAATAACAACAACTGTAGTAACAGTTGTCGAGCAGGAACACAGGGGCAGCAAGTGGCCCACAACCACAGATCCAGTCTCTGTAGCTCCGAAGATAGAAATGCCTGCTGAAAGTGACAGAAAGAGAGAGGAGAGAGACGAGAAAGCACAAAACTACGGGGAGAGAGAAGATGTTAAGTTAGAAACATGCAGTAATGGGATAAAAATACATACAGACGGAGAGGGAGAGAAGGAGAGAGGAAAGAGGTGCATCATGAGAAGTCTCCCAGCAGTCTAAGCCTATAGCAGCATAACTAAGGGATAGTTCAGGACTCACCCAAGCCAGTCCTAACGAAAAGCTTTAACAACCCCCCACCCCCCTCTCAGTCTTTCTTCACATCTCTTTCTGTCCGAGGCGCACTGTCTTTGTACCTCTCTCAGTCTGTTTCTTTACCTATTTACCTATCTTTAGGTGTTTCTTCTGTCGGATCTGCTCAGTGTCTGCGTCCGCTATGATCATGCACACTTTTTTTCTGCTTTGTTTCATTTTCCTGCTGCTTCATTGGTTGTGGGTCCCTCTGTATCGGGACACAGGGATAAAGAAAGGAACAGACACTCACACGCAAACACAGGGCAGACCTACCTCTCTAAAATATGTCCTATATGGAACAGAGGTAGCCTTGAGGTTAGGAATGTGGGGTAGTGCTTCTGAAGTTGTCATAGGTTAAAATCGCCAGACCGGATGATCTGGGGAAAGTAATTACTCTTTCTTCCCTTAGCATTGACAAGTCCGTGACCAAGACACTTTTATTAGCTGATTTGTTAGCTGCACAGATGCCTGTGGCCAGAGTGATTATGTGTAATTCTCTGACTATACAGCCATGCTGTGCCAAAACATTTTGCTTAAATATGATATTTGCTGTTTTTTCCTGTTCCATTTTCAGATAGATGCATATGACGGGTGTTAACTTGTGAAAAATGAATTAAGACTGAGTAAAGCTATAAATCAGAAGGGATCAGAGGGATAAGCCTCCACCCCTGTCCTTTCATTCATCATAAGGAGGCGGCAAGGGCAGGCTGGTGGTGAGAAACTGCCATACTGATGTAGTTGAAAGGGCTAAAGATCTTTGTTAGTGCCCAGATTGCCCCTTAGGCTGGCTGTGCTCCCAGAGTGGGCTGTGGTCTGTACTGGGGCCCTGCCTACTGTGGGTGGTGAGGTGGTGGTGATATTTTCAGCAAAATAAAGTCCACTACTTTGGACAAAAAGAGAGGACTACCTTTCTTTCACTTGTCTTTCATGTAGGTGGAGTTTTGGAGACCTGACACTGGTTAACTAGGGTGATTTCTAAGACATTAAGACATGTACCTTTTGTCCCACACAGTCTAAAAAAGTAAATTTTCTAATACCAAAGATAATTGGATTGATGTTAAAGAGTAACTACACCCAGACTAAAAATCCTTCTTGAACTGCCATTTAGCAGTTCCTTTACGCTCTGTTTACACTCTGAGCAGCAGTGCACTTCACACTGTTGTGCAACTGTCGGTTGTGGTCTAACCATCACCAGAGAAGAACGTAGATATTGGACAATTCTGCAGAACCTCAGATTAAGTCTGTTCCTGCTTTCTAGAATATCTGCACATGAAAACTTTTGTATGGTAAAGGTTAGGGAAAGATTGTGGTTGGCAAACAAACTATGGTTAAAGTGGTCATATTATGCTTTTTGGCTTTTTCCCTTTCCTTTATTGTGTTATATATCTTTTTTGTGCATGTAATAAGTTTGGAAAGTGAAAAAGCCCAATGTCCACCCCAAAGGGAGTTACCCGCTCCCACAGAAAACGCTGCTCCTATACTGCCTGAAAACAGCTCGACTGTAGTCCAGCCTTTACTTCCGTAACATATCTACGTCACTATGTCACACGCGTCATAATGCATGAATTGAGCAGTTTCCACAAGTACACATATATATGAAATTAAAATAACATTAGATACCCTCCAGGCAGTCAATGGTCATAAAGTTGTTAGTGTGATGTAGATGCAGTGCACAGTTAAAACATTACCTATGAAAGATACAAAAGTATTATTACAAATGAATAACTTACCACTCTGAAGTGTTGTGAAGCGGGTTCAGGTTGTTCTGCCTGTGTTTCAGTATCAGACTCGGGCTCAAACATGGAGCCATAGTTACCGGCTGAAACAGCATTGTTTTGGATCACACTACCTTGCTCGTCAGGACCTGCCCTAATCTGCTTCTGAATGGCTAATAGTCCTTACCTCGGTACTGCGCATGTGCAACTCCCAACAAAGATCGAATAGAAGTGAGATGCCTCACTCTGTAGCTAGAACGTAGCGTTTAAGACACAGGGGGAAAAGAGGTGCTGCAGCAATGTGCAGTGGGAGAAAAATATGGTGTTTTTTGAAAATTAAACCATGTAAACCTTTTCTGGTACAACCCCAAAATAAAATTAGGAACCTGAAAATGAGCATAATATGACCACTTTAAGGTATGGTTAGGGGTAAGCAACTAAATGCTTGGTTGGTGGAAGTCCAATTGTTTATGCTTGGCTGAATTCAACTGAATTCAATTAAATTACATTTTATTTATATAGCGGCAATTCATAACAGAAGTTATCTCATTGCACTTTTCCTATAGAGCAGGTCTAGACCGTACTCTTTATAATATTATTTACAGAGACCCAACAAATCCCACCATGAGTAAGCACTTGGCGAGAGTGGCAAGAAAAACCTTTTTAACAGGCTGAAACTGGACAGAACCAGACTCAATGGTGGGCGGCCATCCGCCACTGCCGTGTTAAGTTTTGAGAGAGAGAGAGAAGTGGAGGAGAGGGAAGCACAATGCAAATTCCACCTAGAATTTTAAAATAACAATGTAATGGTAGTGGTAATATTAATAGTAATAATAATAGGAATGATAGTCATAGGAATAATAATGACAATAATAGTAACAGAGCCAATAACAACAACTGTAGTAGCAGTTGTCGAGCAGGAACACGGGGGCAGCAGGTGGCACACAACCACAGATCCAGTCTCTGCAGCTCTGGAGGCAGAAATACCTGCTGAAGGCGACAGAAGGAGAGAGGAGAGAGATGAGAAAGCACAAAACTACGGGAGAGAGAAGATGTCGAGTTAGTAACATGCAGTAATGGGATAAAAATGCATACAGACGGAGAAGGAGAGGAGGAGAAACAAGTGGATGAAGTGGATGTATCTATAAAAACAAAATGCAAAAAAGTGCAACAGAAACTGACATAGTGAATAAATACACGAAGCATGTGACTTATTTTTCACTCAAGCTTCCACTGAAGAGACAAAAAATAGTAGCAGACAAAAACATCTGATCCGTGCGGAGCGATGAAGAGACTGTAGCATTCCTTGAATGTATACATGAAACAAATAGAAATGTCTTATTTCCATCATGTTTTCTACATGGTTTTCCACCGTTTGAGGTTTGACTGACGCTCTTTTAATTACATCATCTCATTGTGCCCTCTTCTTGTGCAATGGTTTATGACATCCAACTGGACAATTAGTGCCACCAACTGTTTATCTCGATGCACCCAGCTACTAATAATAGCATAACAGTAGTGGATGGAAACGCACATCATTCGCAATTTATTTTGCCAATTTTCAATTGGTCGAACACCACCCATCAGTATACTATCATTGCAGTCCCCTTAAATATGCGCACTGTACTATTCCCCCAAACCACTGCAAAACTAAGTAGTAAGTACCGTGGACAAGTGAACCAGTGCAAGTGGACCAGTGTACTTACTCACTCTTGACTGACTCTCTGGTGATCAGAGGTGGCTGTGGAGTACACAGTATCCATACTCAAGTGTACAGCTTCTAGTTCCCCCCAGTCTCTCTCCTCCACTGCTACCTCAACAACCTGGCTGGACTAGACAATGATATAAGGAGAGAGGGAGAGATGATTACAATTATTTGGGTGGTTGGTATTAACATGATTAGAAATTCAGATCAAGAATTGTTAATATTCCCTGACAAAGATGTGCAAAAAGCTCTACAACTTAAACAATACCATACTGGTAATGACCAAATAGTTGTTGTCAATTAATGCATGGAGCTGTTCCATCACATTTCATTGGATACTAACTATTCAATTCATACAGATTTCAAGTATCCAAATATTTATGATGCATAAGGTGTTTACACAGTTATTAGATCAATTTTTTAATGTTTAATATTCATGTTCACCTACCAGCCTCTGGGAGTTGAGGACGCCATCATCTTCCTACTGAACCGCATCTACACCCACCTGGACAAGTCAGCAAGCACGGTGAGGATCATGTTTTTTTTTACTTCTCCAGTGCTTTCAACACCATCTGGCCAGCACTGCTGTGTGAGAAGCTGGCAGTGATGCAGGTGGATGCCCCCCTCGTGTCCTGGATTGTTGACTACCTGACTGGCAGACCACAGCATGTGCGTCTGCAGCACCGTGTGTCAAACAGCGTGGTCAGCAACACTGGGGCCCTTCAGGGGACTGTCCCCTTTCCCTTTCACTTCACCATCTACACCACAGACTTCAGCTACCACACAGAGTCCTGCCACCTTCAGAAGTTTTCTGATGACTCTGCTGTGGTGGGATGTATCAGCGGGGGTGATGAGACTAAGTACAGGGCTGTGGTGGGTAACTTTGTGTCCTGGTGTGAGCAGAACCATCTGCAGCTCAATGCGACAAAGTCTAAGGAGCTGGTTGTAGATCTACGGAGGGCCAAGGCATCAGTGACTCCTGTTTCCATCCAGGGAGTCAGTGTGGACATTTTAGAGGATTACAAGTACCTGGGAGTACACACGGACAATAAACTGGACTGGGCTAAGAACACTCAAGCTGTTTACAGGAAGGGCCAGAGCCGCCTCTATTTTCTGAGGAGGCTGAGGTCCTTTAACATCTGCTGGACAATGCTGAGGATGTTTTATGAGTCTGTGGTGGCCAGTGCTATCCTGTATGCTATTGCATGCTGGGGCAGCAGGTTGAGGGTAGCGGACGCTAACAGGCTCAACAAACTGATCCGTAAGGCCAGTGACATGTTGGGGTTGGTGCTGGACTCTCTGGCGGTGGTGTCAGAGAGGAGGATGCTGGCCAAACTACATGTCATCTTGAACAATGTCTCCCACCCACTCCATGACGTGCTGGTCAAACAAAGGAGTACCTTCAACGGAAGACTCATCCCCTCAAAATGGACCACAGTGTGCCACAGGAAGTCATTCCTGCCTGTGGCCATCAAACTCTTTAACTCCGCCCTCTAAGTGTCAGTCTGTATGACCCTAAGTCACTAAACTGGACATTGGATCATAAACATCACTGCAATACTTGGAATAATTGTACAATATTCTCTGTTTAATACTCCTGTGCAAAATACTTTGGTTTCAGTTTAAAATTCCTTATTTATTGATATTTATTCATACTTTTATTACTGCTGTGCAATGTCCACTGTCTCATAATCATCTTAATAAGCTACACTTAATTTAACAGTACTGATTATTGCACTATTACTTATTACTCATATTATTACTACTATATTATTATTATTAGTATGAATTATACCATAATACTTATCAACCACGAAATCCACTTTGGTAATTACATTTATTTTAGCTTTTATACTTATATCCACTTTGTAATTAATGTATCTTACCTGTATTATAGCGTATTATATTTTGATTTGCTTAGGACTTCTATTTCTGTGTGCAGTGACGTGATAGTGAGCAGCTGTAACAAAAGAGTTTCCCCTCAGGGATCAATAAAGTATTTCTGATTCTGATTCTGATCTAGTTCAGAGAGGAGTAATATACCTGTTTATATGATAGGACAATTAAATCAAGGGTGTGCTTGTTTGTTTGGGGAGTTTTATCTACAGTTGACTTCTCTGCATGCGCACTGGTGCTCACGCGCCTAACATGTGAACGAGCAGCACCAAATAGTTTGATCATACTGTAGGCGGTGAAAGGTCTGGAGTAGGCTACATGTAGGCCTGCGTTATGTTACATTATAACAGTAATCCATACCATATACTGGATATCATTCCTGAAAATGAACATAGGACAACTTTGTTGCCTGTTGTTGGAAATGAAAACTATTTTTAGGCTAGGCCAATACATAAGCAGGCATACATTGTAGCATAGTAGAGCTACAGATGTAACCTATTATACACCCTTTTCTTTATTTTCTTTCTTTATCAAGGGAACCTTGAGCCTAATAATTTTAATAGTATCAGATTACAATTTCTCATACTCTTCCTGTGCACTTAAAACAGTGTATCTCCAATTTTGGTGATTTTGAATTTGAATGTTTGTGATAAACTGAAGGATTAAGTTCCTTTATGGGCGGAGAAAATTCTCCTACTTCTTAAACTAAATAAACTATTTTAAATCCCCTTGGATTAGCTGGAAAATGTATGCTGAAAAGTTTACTTTTTAGTGACACGTGGTTCTCACAGGACAGTGACGCTAGAAACATATGATGATCTCACAGAATGTGATGCATTGCTTTGGTAGATTAAACTACCCAACAGTGTATAAAGTAGTTCAAATTAGCTCATCCTTAAACACTTACAGCAATAAAATGCAACATACACATTAATGCAGCAGTAATATTAATCCAGAAACATCATATATAACAGTAAAACACTGACAGGGATTTGAAGTAAATTTTTCTGATAACACTTTCAATACTTAATATTTTCACAAAGTGGTATTAGTACTTTTTCTTCCACCACTGATTATGATAAGATATGGACCTAGGTCACTCACTGTTTAGCCAGCAAGTTGCAACAGCATTAGGGAACTATGCTAGGCTACAAAAATTACAAATAGCTTATGCTACGCTATTTGGCATTGACTGACCAGCAGTAGTCAATGTAGAATGTCATTATAGAATCTGAACCAATGGCCTGCTGCCCCTGCTTTATGGGCCCGTCATTAGCAAAAAATATAAATATTTTGCTAGCGACCAGCCCCCAAGGTGCATCGGCCCACTGGGAAAATGCCCGGTATGCCAGATTACCAGTCCAGCCCTGTCACACACTTGCCTTTTGTGTTCAACATTTCACGTTACTTCAATTTTTTGGCTGCAGGGAGAATTAAAGCGATGATCTTTTACTCAGAGATATTTTTGAGCTGACAACAGTTGGAAAAATAGTATGACTGGAAATAATCAATGTGGAGATGTAAGCAGATGGTAATCAGGACCTGGCAACCAAAAGGAAAAAAAAAACATTTTTTTTTGTATGGTTAAAAATAATGGGATCTCATAGATTCAAGTTTTTTTCAGGTATACTTAAGAAAAAATACAATAACGCATATAAAACATAAAAAACATAAATACAGTATATAATAACATATATTATCACATGCATAAAAACAAGTATGGTCAGTTGAATAAATATGACCTTATATAAAATAGAAAATATTGTGAAAATGCTCCCAAGAGCTCATGAAATTCCCATGTTCATTAACATCAGATAAGAAATGTACATACAGTACTTCTAACATGAAATCAATCCACTGTTGAATATCTGGAGGTATTGGAATTAGCTGAGTAGCTGTAACTACTCCCAAACCTATAACCACATAGTCCTGGCATTTAATATCTTAAAATGTTAATACATTCTTTTTAGTGGGGATTAAGAGGCAAAGGGAGAACAGCTAAGGGTCTCTCTGGATGAAGAATAAGCTTCATAAGGTTTAATTGGTACTGGGCTTTATGATAAGGACCTCACATAACAACTGCAACATATACAACTACAGGACTTTAGTGACAGGAAACCATGTTCTTCTGTATGTAATTAAAGTAGAAAAAAGAGAGAAAATGAAAAGCTTTTTCTCTCATGTCTCCAACTCAATGGTTCGGTAAAGAGCAGGCTCAAACTTCAAAGAGTGAGGGTTGAAACCCTCATTGTGGTAGACTAACTGAAACATCTTTGGAGCTGAGCATATATAGTGCATTCATTGTATGCTGCTTCACGACACAGCATGCACACCAAAATGAATAGCAGGTGGCCACTGAGAGATAAAGATGTCTAATTTAACATAATTTAACACATGCCTTGAAATGCTGATAAAAGGGCAGCTGTTACGATACTGAAATATAAAAAGATATTAGTTATTCTGATCCATTAAATTAAGCATGTGGGTGAGAAAGTTGATTATATTTATGCACCTAATATCACACAAAGCCATATCTGAGTTTAAAATATGTAAATATAAAATGCTTTTCTGAGGCATTAATAAGAGTTTCAGAGATTTTGTGTGATGTGTTTTAACTCATTACGTAACCAGTTCAAAGAGAAGCAGAACCCTTACGAATCTTTATATTCAAACTCTTTTGTACGAGGAACAGAGAAAATCAAAGTAACAAGACTGTCTCTGACTACAAAAAGGAAGACAGATGAGAGAGGGCATAAAGTCAAACATTTAAGATCTATTTCAGCTGCATATATTAAAGTCTAACATGAATAAAACAGAATCCAAGAAATGTTCAATAGAATGAAATGACACAAAATATTTTTTAGGACTACGTGATGGTAAGATTTACAGTCAGGTTAAGTCTGGTTTGTTTTGGTGAAGAGAACTGCAAATGCAATCCAGGTGACAGGGTGGTACATGGGTGCTGGGAGGGTGTAGAGGCCAAACACATGGGAAAACCTGTGTGGGGCAACACTTACTGTGGAATAATTCAGCTGGCACAGTGTTTAGAAACGACTAGAGCTTTCACACAGTTCTGAGGAAAACTTGTTGGTAATGGTGATGCTTTTTGACAGGACGAAAGGTAGGAGCATGCTGGAAATTCAACAGCCATGGTTCAAAAAATGCGAGAGTAACGAGGGGAAGATAGGAATATAACAGGATATTTTTCCCATTGTCGTTGGGTGTGTAAGGCGGAGGCAGAATTTGTTAGTATCTCCATAAAGACCTATTGATATCCTGTCACAGGACTGGAAGAGGGGTAATTGTTAAATGAAGAGTGAAATATGAGAGGTTGGCAAGAGCAGGGGCTGACACCTTACAAATAGCTAGAGTTGACATGAGAAAACAGAAATCATCTTCCTTTAATGGTGAGCCAGGATGTCAATATCCTTTTAAAGGGTCATACATTAAAAATGTATACTGCCATGCAATTTAAATAGCAACACATGTATACAGCATTTAACTCCACAACACATTTGTTTGCAAAGTGCCACCTCACACCCAGACTGATGTAAAGCCAATGACAGCATGACAGTGCTGTATTTGCTCTTGTAGAAAAACAGAAAAGGGGGAAAAAAAGCAAGTCAGTAGAGCGCACAACTCCTCCTTGCTGATCAGCTTTTGTGATAAGCCTTTTCTTTTATTCAGAGTCCCTTCCCTTTCCTGCTTCTTCCCTGCCTTTCCACTTCAAAACCAAATCAGCCAACCTAATCTACACCAATCTCAGCTGGAGAAACAGAAAAGAGAAGGACAGCTTTAAATTGAACAGAGAAACAAAGTGAAAATTGATTTAGGGTTACCCACGAACCTGTCAGGAGTTAATGGCTTCTTGTAAGAATCAGTGCAGGAATGTGATTTATGAAATTCAAATGAAGCTTCAGACTCAACTAGGTATAGAATTTCTTCACCTAATCAATGAATTTACTTTAAAGCTGCACTAATCCACAATTTTTTATAAATGATGAATCAAATGGCTATGTGTAATGTGAAAGGGATCACTTGCAGTGAGAAGTATCACCCAGTTCTGCAGTTCCCCTCAGCTTTCCTGAACTTTTTAGCCTCTTTTGGCACATTTTTTTGGTTTTACAGCACATTTACTATTCTCACAGCTCTCACCCACCTGGTTTCAGCAGCGACAGGCTGCTGTTTTCAGCAAAGAAAAGCTCTGATATACCCACGGTACACTACCTGCCCAGCTTCGAACAGAAAACAGGCAAAGTTAGCTACTAGCTAGGAAAGAAAGTTGCATATTTAGCAGCTAAAATGTAAATATTTCTCACAGTAGTTGGAGAGCAAAACAGAGCTAAAAGGAGAGGGAATATTGGGAATACTTACTTTTATCAGGTGGCCAAAGACACAACTCCAAATTATTGCTAATGTTGTTTCTTGTCTGCTGGATGTGAAAGTCATTTTAGCTATAACAACTTCGGTTATAATACATCTGTCCCCTAGGTGGCCAATAAACGGACATAATGCAGCTTTAATTAACTGAAAAATCACTCAAAGAAATTTGAGTGTAATAGCAAGCATTAAAGATAGATTGACATCTGATTGATCAAAACATCTACAGAGGTAAAATGCATTCTAATCAGAAAGGTAAAATCCTCCCAAGTGTAAATATGTCAGTAAGCTGTCTGTGGAAATACCCACTCACTGTCTGTTTTACATAAACCTGCATAACAGATTATAAAAATAAACTTGGTTTCAAACAGTTGCTTATTTACACAATCAACAGCTAAGGAGCAACATTAGCATAATTTGTCGTCGTGTTTCTGGTCACCTGGCAAATGCAAGTCCAACATTCACTCTCTTTTAGCTTTGCTTTTGGTCTCTATCAGCTTCTGCAGGAAATGTCTGGCTTTTTGCTGTAGCTGCTAAATGCTCCATTATGTTTACCAGCTAGTCTCTAACTGTCTGTCTGCTGTTTGGTGCTGAGCAGGTAGTGTACAGTGGGTTTCTAGAGCTTTGTTGCTGAAAATAGCTGCCTGCTGCAGCCAAAAACAACGCTATGAGAGTGGTGAGAGTGGAGAAAACAGTAAAGTTGTGGGCCGGGCAGCTAAACAATGAGCTGAAACTCCCTATAAAGCTCTGTAAAGCCGAGGGGAGCTGCAGATTTAGGGTATAATTCTCTGCAAGTTCATCACTATGAGCATGACCCCTTTCACATTGTCACATCTTTTTTACATTGTTATTTGATACAATATTATTATTATTCTCCTCTGTCCTTGTGATAACAGCAGCTAGTTACACTAAAATGACATTGAAATTAGCCATTGCTCTCTGTCTCATTAAAGCAACAAGGAAAAACAGTACCAGTGATTTCTACACATACAATCAAATACAAAGCTCATTGAGCTGCTGTAGCGTTTATCCGATCCTTGATCAGATCCTTGATCAGATAAACCACTGAATGATCTGTGTGGGTGAGAGAGCATTGATCTGTATGGGTGAAGGAGCGGTGTGAGTTAGAGCCGTGAAGTCAAGAAAACTTTTGTCTTGCTTGTAGTTCATGAGTCTTCCATGTGTTTGTGGTAGGATATGGATAGTTAGCTATTGCTTGCTAAACTGTTGTTGTTGTAACTGCACTGCTAAAGTGCACAGTGTAAATGGGGCAAATGCTGACCATTAAGACCATTAAGGCTCTTGCACACTTTTTGTGTCGTGTGAACAGGAGTGCAGAAGAACATATTGAAGATGGGACACATATATGCATATGTGTACATATATGTACAGCACATTAATGAGCAAAATAAAATCAGTCCATGTCAGTGTCCTTTGTTTCTCAGGGATGTGTATTTCCTTTCTGTCCCTGAGAGGAATGCAGAAGAGGAGATGGGGACACAGCCCTCTTCCCAGGCAGACACACATACTCTGATGAAGCCCACCTTTCTGCAGGGCCAGCAGCAAGTGTTCTACTCTTCATACAGCTTGCTGCACACTCATTAATTCAGAGTTCTTAGAGCGAGGCAGGTTAGGGGGTGGTGAAGAAGGCTCTTCGGGGCTGCTGGTCAGTGAGTAAAGGGCCTGAGGTCGGCCTCATTGCTGGTTTTATGTCCTCTCTTCCTGAGAGGCTGGATAGATAACAGTACAGCAGGAAGCCGCCATGTGTAATCAGTTGCTGAGGGCACAAGCAGCAGTCCCTGGGGGTGAACGATAGCTACTGGCTTCCAATGGATCACGGTTTGGCAGATGTGACGAGCGTGACTGGACCCTGAAGCATGCTGGGTTAAAGGTTAAAGAAGGGTTGACATAAGTGCACCGGGAAAGTTAAGATCACATAGAAGAGAGTGAAGAGGTTTTGAATTCTGTGGCCTTAGCCAAGGGCCCAGCAGATTTTCATTCCACCATCAAACTCAGAACTTATTGCTTATTACCAAGCAAGACTGACTTGTAACGCCTGCAGGTCTGTTTGGTGTCAGTTCTGTATGTTGGAAAGTAACATGTAAAATTAAAAAAAATAAAAACTAGAAGAGTGCACTCAGTAGAGTACAGATCTCCGACCAGCCTGGTATTACCAAATGGCGTATGAATAACACGCAAATGTCTAAATTATTTCACGGACTGAACTTGACAACATTACAAACCGTGTGATGTCCTTACATTTTCTGGAGGTAGTAGAGGATAAAGAAAACAAAGATAAAGTAGCAAGAAACTCGAGTCAAAAGTCAGATTGATTTTGAGTGTTGATTTTGGTACAAACTGGATGAAATCATAGTGCTCCTCTGTACTTTGTTTGTAACACTAGAGGTCTTTTCAATTTCGATTCCATGCCTGTCTCTGTTTTGGTACAAGCTGTTTCTTTAGACTGTTAACTCTATGTTTAAAGCTGTTTCTAAAGCCCAGCCCCTCTAGGATAAGAGGTTCAAAAGGGGTCCAGGTGGGAGCACTGCTGTGTTGCCCCCTTTCCTAAGCACATTCCCCATAGCACAACCTAGGTCAATGAAATGTGCTGCATCAAATTCAAATTCATAACTCAGAACTAATTTTTCATGCTTCTGGATCTGTGGATGTCTACTCTATGGCCATGGGTACAGCTACTCTACATCCCCTGCACCCCTGAGATTCATACCAGTGCCTGGACCTATTCTCACTCAGGGCTGATAGTCACAGTGACCTGATTTTTATGGGCTCTTTTGTCAACCAAAGATGCACAGACATGCAAACAAACAAACACACATACCTTCTAAACCGATGATCGTCTAGAAGTCTTACCTACAAGTTTGTGCTTGTGTTCAAACTTCAAGTAAAAGATGCCAAATGAAAGCCAGGTCTTCAACAGTCAGAATCAATCCATCACATTTAATTACACACAAATAATTACAACTATTAATTCATCATGTTATACTGAATAGTGAACGATTCACAATTAGGGCTCATTGTGTCACACAATGGGCATTAAAATTCTCCCATGCCCATTGCTTTGTATGAATTTACAATTGCATTTAACAAATACTGACATTATCATTATTTGTTTTATATGGCCGTGTTGGGTGACTAATAAGATACGGAACTCTTAAAAGTTATTCAAAACTTGATTCTAAAAGTCACTTGATATTTGCTAATGTGATTTGTCCTTAAAACTTAATCCATGTGTAAATTATAAATGCATGTGATTAAAGCTCAAGAAGTAATACTGTAAATTGCTTTACTCTCTGCTTTGAATTCTAATCATCTAGATGTTTGTCAGTGTGTTGGGTGCTTTAATTACCACAGGGCCACACAATGCTGCATTATTTTAACATTTATTTAAGACTGCTTGTATGTGTCTGTTGGTGTGGGATTAATGTTGGTTAACCCTAACCCTATGGTGGATGATGTCAGTCAAGAAATAAATGAAGCATTCGTACTGTTTTAAAGTGCAATATCAGCACAGCCTGGTCAGCTAAGGTAGCATGAACTGAGAAAAAGCTCACAAAAGATTTGTAACCACTCACCTATGGGATCAATTTTGTCAATGATAATAATAATTAATACAAATGCAAAGAAATGTATGATCATAAACTATCCAACAAAAACTGCAACCCAAAATTACCATCATTCCAAAATATGACAAAGAGCTACAATGTGAAATGCAAAGAAATGTGATTTGTATCTACAATTACAGCTTGCATGACTGTATTGCCTGTCTTTTCCTTTGTGTTTCTTATTTTTGATTTCCTAGTCATAGTTTTTCTCTAAATGTTTCTTTGCACTTCTCCGTTTTTCTGAGGTTGGTCTTTGTAGTAAATGGACAAATGTTCTAGGGGTGGGGATTCTGTGTTGGTCCGATAAACTGTCAGTCAAATCCCGGCAGGAGCTCTGGGAAGTGACCATAGACAGGGCTGAACTGGGACAAAAAACCTGCCAGGCATTTTCGGCCCAGACCGGCCCCCCACAATTGGCCGAACACCACCCACCAGTAGTAAGTACCTGGACAAGTGAACCAGTGCAAGTGGACCAGTGTACTCACTCACTCTTGACTGACTCTCTGGTGATCAATGGTGGCTGTGGAGTACACAGTATCCATACTCAAGTCTACAGCTTCTTGTTCCCCCCAGTCTCTCTCCTCCACTGCTACCTCAACAACCTGGCTGGACTAGACAATGATATAAGGAGAGAGGGAGAGATGATTACAATTATTTGGGTGGTTGGTATTAATATGATTATAAATTCAGATCGAGAATTAATAATAACTGAAAAAGATGTGCAAAAAGCTCTACAACTTAAACAATACCATACTGGTAATGACCAAATAGTTGTTGTCAATTAATGCATGGAGCTGTTCCATCACATTTCATTGGATACTAGCTAACTATTCAATTCATACAGATTTCAAGTATCCAAATATTAATGATGACTATTGCATAAGGTGCTTACACAGTTAATAGATCAACCTTTTGTTTAATATTAATGTTCAGAGAGGAGTAATATACCTGTTTATGTAAGAGGACAATTAAATCAAGGGTGTGCTTGTTTGTTTGGGGAGTTTTATCTACAGTTGACTTCTCTGCATGCGCACTGGAGCTCACGCGCCTAACATGTGAACGAGCAGCACCAAATAATTATATCATACTGTAGGCGGTGAAAGGTCTGGAGTAGGCTACATGTAGGCCTACATTACGTTACATTATAACAGTAATCCATACCATATATTGTAGATCATGCCTGAAAATTAACGTAGGACAACTTTTCTACCTGTTTACCTGTCTGAAACTATTTTTTCACTGTACTAGGCTAATACATAAGCAGGCATACATTTTAGCACAGATGTAACCTTTTATACAGCCTTTTCTGGCATCTTTATCATGGGACCCTTGAGCATAATAATTTTAATAGTATTATAATCAGTGGTGGAATGTAACTAAGTACATTTACTTAAGTACTGTACTTCCGAACAAATTCAAGGTACTTGTACCTTACTTGAGTATTTACATTTAATGCAACTTTCTACTTCTACTCCACTACATCTCAGAGGGAAATATTGTACTATTTACTCCACTACATTTGTCTGACAGCTTTAGTCACTAGTTACTTTTCAGATTACAATTTTTCACACCCTTCTTGTGTGCTTTAAACAATGTATCTCCAATTTTGGTAGAAAACTGAAGGATTAAGTTCCTTTATGGGTTGGGAAAATTCTCCTACTTCTTAAACTAAATAAACTATTTTAAACCCCCTTGGATTAGCTGGACAATGCATCGTCACAAAGCTGACAACAGGGCTATTTTTCTGAGCTCATGAAAAGTTGACTTTTTAGAAATGTGTGGTCTTCACAGGACAGTGACACTACAAACATAAGATGATCTTATAGACTATTAAAGTAAATTAAACTATCCCCAGGTATAAAGTAGTTAAAATTAGCTCAACCTTTAACATTTACAACAGTAAAATGCAACATGCACATTAATGCAGCAGTAATATAAACCACAGGGGCCCACAATCACAGGTCCAGATTCACAGAAAGCACAAAACTACAGGAGACAGAAGATGTTGAGTTAGTAACATGCAGTAATGGGATAAAAATGCATACAGATGGAGAGGGAGAGGAGGAGAGAGGGAAGAGGTGCATCATGGGAAGTCTCCCGGCAGTCTATGCCTATAGCAGCATAACTAAGGGATGGTTCAGGACTCACCTGAGCAAGCCCTAACTATAAGCTTTATCAAAGAGGAAAGTCTTAAGCCTACTCTTAAATGTGGAGATGGTGTCTGCTTCCCGAACTCAAACTGGGACCTGATTCCACAGGAGAGGAGCTTGATAACTGAAGGCTCTGGCTCCCATTCTACTTTTGGAGACTCTAGGAACCACAAGTAACCCTGCATTCAGGGAACGCAGTGTTCTAATGGGGTAATAAGGTATTGTGACCTCTTTAAGACATGATGGTGCCTGACCATTAGGAGCTTTGTAGGTGAGGAGAAGGATTTTAGATTCTATTCTGAATTTTACAGGAAGCCAGTGCAGAGAAGCTAATATTAGAGAAATATGATCTCTTTTCCTAGTTCTTGTCAGTACAAAGTAACAAATGCATGGACTAGTTTTTCTGGATCATTTTGAGACAGGATGTGCCTGATTATTGCAATGTTACATAGGTGAAAGAAGGCAGTCCTTGAAATTTGTTTCATGTGGGAGTTAAAGGATAAATCCTGATCAAAGATAACTCTGAGGTTCCTTACAGTGGTGCTGGAGGCCAGGGCAATGCCATCTAGAGTAACTATATCTTTAGATAATGTATCTCAGAGGTGTTTGGGGCCAAGTACAATAACTTTTTTGTCAGAGTTTAACATCAGTGCTGTCTCTGTGCTATGATGCACTCTAAATCCTGACTAAAAATCCTCAAATAAACCATTGTTATTTAGAAAGTCACACAACTGATTGGCAACTGCTTTCTCAAGGATCTTAGAGAAAAAGGGATGGTTAGATATAGGTCTATAAATGGCTAAAACCCCTGGATCAAGAGTGGGCTTTTTAAGAAGAGGCTTAATTACAGCTAAGAAAGACTGTGTGACATAGCTTGCTAGTAATGATAGATTTATCATGTCCAGTAAAGTGCTAACTAGGGGTAAAACGTCTTTAAGCAGCCTAGTTGGAATGGGGTCTAGGAGACAGGTTGATGGCTTAGCTGAAGAAATCGTTGAAGTTAGATGAAGAAGGTTGATAGGAGAAAAGCAGTCTAAATATATATCAGGATTTACAAGATAAATCGGTACTGGTTTAGGGCAGGACTTGGTTTTGTTTTTATTTTCCTCTCTTAATGATAAGTAGTAGGCTGCTTTGGCATTACAAAGGGCTTTCCTATATGTTTTAAGACTATCTTGCCAGACTAAAGAAGATTCTTCCAGATTGTTGGAATGCCATTTCCTTTCAAGTTTTTGCAATGTTTGCTTTAATCTGCGAGTTTGGGGGTTATACCATGGAGCTAACCTTCTTTGTTTTATTATCTTCTTTTTTAGAGGGGTGATAGAATTGAGTGTCGTTTGCAGTGAGCCTGCAGCACTATCAACTAGATGGTCAGTTTAGGAGTGGCTGAAATTAGCATAGGAGTCCTCTGTTATATTGAGACATAGCATTGAATTAAATGCAGTTGGAATCACTTCCTTAAATTTAGCTACAGCACTATCAGATAGACATCTATAGTAGTTTAGAGTTTTTGCCTAATGGCATGTAGTCCAGTAATAGGAGTTCAAAAGTTATTAAATAATGGTCCGAAGAATTCTGTGGAAAGATTATTAAATATTCAATTTCAATGCCATATAATAGAACAAGGTCGAGGGTGTGGTCAAAACAGTGAGTGGGTTTATGCACACTCGAATCTAATAATGAGATAAACACAGTACTAAGGCTATCATTTTCAACGTCCACATGAATATTGAAATCACCTACAATAATTACTTTAACTGTTTTAAAGACTAAACTTCAAAACTCTGGCTGTCGTGTTTTCCAGGTTGGGTTTGAAAGTCTGAGAACAAGGCTTTCGAATGAGTTCTAATTTAGTTTAGGTTTAGGTTTAGCCTGTCATGCCCCCAGTTTCATCAACACAGCGCTCTTCCGGTGACGTCATCACACACACCCCAACAACACGCTGTGATGTCAGCACCCATGGTAAAGGGACAGTTCACCTATATCCTTCAGCTCAAGACAGCAGAAAGGCCAGCAACTATGAATAACAGGAGCCATCAGCAACCACCTCTCATCATATCTTATATCAGAGGTGCTTCTGACGGAGCAACCAACACAATAATTCCAGGACACTCCACCTCTCATCAGGTTTTTCTACACCAGCAACAGCAGCTAAATCATCCAGGGCAATTTACACCAGGACGTCAGCGCCCCCTGTCATCCAGCTCCAGCAATCATATCAGCCAGCCTTAGCAGGGGAACCCGGCACTGGGATGCCAGCACCCTCTGATGACCATTTCCGGCAACTGCAGCAGCTCCCTCTAGCCGAGGCTCCTGGCACCCGGATGCCAGAACTATCTAGGAAGTCATCGTTGGAATTTCAGCATCTATCACGGGTGAACAACTAATCAGATCAACAAATCATAACATAGACAAACTCTTACAGAAGCCAGCCGGGAGGAGAGTGAAAACATCTTTTCCACTTAGAAAAGCTTCAGTGCCATTCTTTGCTCTTCTTTCAGTGAGGAAATACTCTCCACCTCTGATATAACTGATACTAGCAGCATATATGCTAACCTCTTAAGCATTGTTGTTTTCGACAGTCACTTCTCACACACATTGTCACACACATAGCGTTAGGGCACGCCCGTAGCTCACGCTGTAGCTGCCAGTGGTGCAGACACAAGCGCATAGCTCGATGCCCAGCAAGATGAATTCTCATCATTTTATGGTCTCGCAAGTCAAGCTGCCTAGCAAGGTTAAGCAGCCATGGCAGCTTGCTCTAACTGGGGCTCCTGGCACCGGTATGCCAGCACCCCCAGCCGTGCACTTCCAGCAACCACAGCAGCTAAAGTCTTCAGCAGGTGCCAGAGGACCCTGCTGCCCACTTTCAGCATCTGCGGCAGCTTGCTCCAGCCAGGGCTCCTGGCACCAGGATGCCAGGATCTTCCGTCTCCTAGTCCCTGCAGCTCTTGTCAGCTGGAGCCTTTCCCACCAGCTTTCCTCCACAGCCCTTGCCGCACCAAGTTCCTTCCATACTTAACTCCAGTCTTCCATCAACTTCACCCCATCTACAGCCAGTCCTCCCATTCATCATCCTAACTCTTTTATCTCCCGTCCTTCTCCAATTCCCACCAGTCTGGGCCAACAGATCATAGAAATACGCAGATCTGCGAACTCTGTAGGTGTAAGTTCTCTGGAACAGGTGGGTATTCTCCCTTTCAGGGAGAGGTGCCCTTTGTGTCCTTCGAGGAATCTGTCAGTAGATGGTTGATGAAGGGAAGACATGAGGATCATGAGGATCATGTCTTCCCTTCATCAACCATCTACTGACAGATTCCTCGAAGTAGATGGTTGATGAAGGGAAGACATGAGGATCATGAGTCCACTCACCGCTGAATCCTTTCGAGACCCTTGTAAACTTCTTGCAATTCCAGAAATACCAGCATAACCATGACAGATCCGCTATTCATCTCTGAGTCCGAAAAAGTGGCTACTCGATTCTGGTTCCACCAGCACTTCCACCACGTACTCTCCTTGTCTGGCATTTCTCCCATACAGTCCTCTGGTCACTCCTTCAGAATTGTTGCTGCCACCTCAGCTCCAGCAATGGCATCCCCGAGCACTTAATACAAATCATGGGTCTGCTGTGTGTAGCAGGCATGGTGGAGACATTACAGGTGGCCATGTGGGTGGCAGTACACAAATCCAAATCAAAATAGCGTTGTTGGGAATCTATCTGTAAGCCGTTATGCACAGACATGTCCGGATTGAGAATCAAACTGCAGGTTTTCAAATTTCTTGTTTGGTATAATTCCTTAATAGGCTAAAAAAAACTTAATATTAGCTTATTAAAGTTAACTTATTAAAAGTAATGTTATAATCAAGTGACATCCAAATAAGCCCATGGTAAACACTTTACTTGCTAAGCATCGGCATGTTAAGCTGTCATTGTGAGCATGTTGCCATGCAAAAGCTAAGATTTAGTTAACTGCTGTTTAAGCCTTGTGAGCGACTAGCAAGGCTGTGGATTTGTTTCTTTTCTCTTTTGTTTCTTTCCACAACTAAGCACAAGACCAGCATTTTCAGATGTTGTCACTGTGTAGAGTGCTTTCTAAAAGAGCAGTTTTTAGCATGGAAAGAAACAACTTAGTGTGGAAAAAACAAATGGATACATTTCAAATGCATCCACATGGACACAGTTTGATACTCTCAATTCATAACCAACCTAATTAATTTCTCCTGTACTGTGTTGCTCCTCATGTACTTTTTTAAAATCATTTTTTATCTATCTATTATTTATCTATCTGTTTTCTGTTGCAACTGTGACAACAATTGCTAATGAGTTGTGGTACAGGGCCGATTCTCCACATGGGGAATCTCAGGCTCGGTCAGAGCACAACCCCCAGTGGAGATCCACAGTTCACTAATTTATTTATGCTTTTGCCACTGCCCACACCTCTGTAAACCTTTTGATGGAAATCATGTTTATTCCTTCCATATTTTCTGTCAGTGATGGCAGTTTTGTTGTGGTGCCCCACTATCACTAAATGAATGATGGACGTACAGTGAACACTGACTCTGTGGGGAATTCACATACCACCTCTTATTACTATGACTAGTGCTGTGTCACTCCCTCCATTTGGACTGGAACTCATTCTGTTGGTTGGAGGCACTTTCAGTGATGTGCTCAGTCAGACAGATCATAATTGCTTTTTTATAATCATGGCCTGCTGTTCGACAGCTAAAACATGGCAAAAATGAAAAAACAGAAGAGGAGACCATTTTACCCTTTAGATCACCAACACATAGACAAAGACACAAATATATTTTCTTTTTGCTGTGTCCCCACTTCCTGTGGTCTTGTCTATGGCCCCCCAGTGGTTGAGTCAGCTAGCCATGAACATCAGGACTACACACTCCCCTAAAACCTTCCGGTGCAACTCACCAAATCCATCTGTTCAGGCCTCTGGTGCTGGGCAGTCCCACAGTGTCTCCACACTGCTGGAGAACTGTTGAACCCACACCTTCCTGTTTGGCTGGCTGATTGCTGTCTCTCACTCTCTCACACAAACACACACCTCTTTTCTCCCTTGCTTCTCTTAGTGGACCTTACTATGAATATGCATGGCACTGTATTGTGCACAAAAAGAGTTTACACTGACATGTGTGAATGCATACATATTGTGATGAATATCTCGTTTGGATGCCATTCCGTACATTTGTGAAATCATGGCAAGGAGATAAGTTACCATAGAGAGGCCAAGTGTTACAATGTTCTATGCTTCAGCCATTGCAACTGAAGACTGAAACATAATTATTTTGCATACACTATACAAACATACAGATTCATACAAATATTTCTGAACTTCTCAATTATTCTTAATTGCTTTGCTTAGCACCCAACACTCAAAAATATATCGTACATACATTTTATTAACAAAAGTAAAAGTTTACAGCAAGTCTAGCAGGTCTGTGAGGCTGTATTTAACATGCTGATGCTATGTGTAATATTTATCATGTTCACCATCTTAGTTTGGAGTGTTCGCATGCTAACATTTGCTAATTAGCATTAAAATCAAAATGTCACTAAAATTGCAGGTATTTTGTCAGAAATCAAAATATTACATTTTGTTCTGATTATGGCACTAGTCAAAGTCAGGGAAGCACCAGAGTTATTACAAGTAGTTTGAGACATTTCATTCAAAACCACAAGAAGCCAACCTGATGGTGGCACTAGAGAAAAAGTCATGGGATCACCAAAGTCATTAGGATTTTTCCTCTGGGAACCATGGTGTTACAGTACAGACAGGCAGGGGACACCGAGATGGACCAGAATGTTCTCTATTGGATAACAGCCTGAAAGAGTAGGTATGGAGAGAAGGAAGTCTGTAGGAGGGAGAATGCACTGGAGACAGGAGAGCACTGGGGACTGGAGATCGCTGGAGACAGGAGAAACGCTGGAGACGGGAGAAACGCTTGGAGACAGGAAATCTAAGAGTTATGTCAGGTGGCACGGAAAGTCCCAAATTCAAATGAGGTCGGACCCATACTGAGTTGAGTGCAGGGCTTTTATGCTGACTGTGATTGGGAGCTAATGTGGAGCAGGAGTGTAATTGGGAGCAGGTGTGGATCATTAGTGGGTAGTGGAGCCTGGAGTATCCCTGAAGGGTGAGTCGAAGAGTTTGGGGCTGCTTTTGTAACTGAAGGTGACCCTAACGATAAAGTACCTCGCCAGCGGGCACCGAAGAATCGTTGGCTTTCGAGAACTACAACCCTTTCCCAGCAAGTTTGATGAGGGCGATGGCATGATTAATGGTGGCGTAGTAAAGGGAAAAGTCTTCACACAGAATCAAGCTATTGATGCTAGGAATGTTACTGAACGATCCATAATAGGTGTTTCTTTCTCGAGTATTTGCTGGTTGTGATGCAGAGGGGGCTTATGCAGAAGTTAGTAAATCATAAAGCCTTCTTTGACTTCCTTACTGAGTCGACCTTAGCTGGAGACATTTCTAAAACAATCTGTATTTGCCAAATTATGAAATCCAAGATCACTGGGGCCCAGCTGTTTTATGCAATCACTAAGCTTGTATTTTTTATAAAACTATATATTTTTTCACTGAAGTTAAAGTATATGTCTATGTATATGAAAATAATGGGCTTTGGGTTTTGCGCTGCAGACAGCAGGGAAATCATAAAGTATTCAGAGACACACTAATACACACTTGTTGGCTTGTTGGTTTTGGTCTTTTCATGGGATTTGTTGACTATAATAGAATATAGAATAACACCAACTTTATTCTTGAATTAACATGCTAGGTCTATAATTTGTTTAGTCAATTTGACATGTTTTCTTTTAAATGCTGATATGAGCAATATTGTTTTAAGCTGCCCATTACAGCTTATATAGTGCCATAATTTTGTAGCCATTATTCTTCTTTAATAATTTTGTTTTTGTCATAATGAGTTATTGACACTCCAGGGTAAGGTTGTCTGCTCTTCATCTAAACCAGTTAATAGCATAATATAGTCAAACATAGAGTAAGATCTATGTGCAGGGAGAAGAAAGTAAAGTCTCAAATGGATACATAGATATCTATTCAGTTCTTCCTGTATTGTACCAATAGCCATCAATGTCTAAGATGTGCTTTGTCTATTCCCTGATTTGTTTAAAAAATCCACCAAGCAATTCATGATTTATGATTACTGAAGTCTATAGTCACACACTTAGTAGAAAAAGTCAGTAGACATCATGATGGTATGTCTCAAATCCACCTGTATTGACATACTGCTTTGCATTTTATATACGTTAGAATAGACATGACTAATCCTTCCCCCCCTTTTTTTCTGATCTCTCCTCAGTCAAATGGCTCTCTTGGTCCATTGTTAGATAATTTGGTTTCCGATATCTAAGTTTCTTCCCCTTGATAGGACAGTTTTTCTATCAGTATATTTAAATGATTCATGGAACAATCATCAGGAACCCCATAAGTAATTGTGTATTTATTTTTGTTTGTTTTTTTTTGTTTGGAGCTATCACGTATGGTTTCCTAAGGGAGATTTGAAACTCCCTGACTTTCCCATTAGTATTACTTCTTTACGCATGAACCTCCGATACAATTATCAAATAGCATCTAGTTTGGTAAAGTCCAAATGGTGTAGATCTGTTTAAGTGTATATTCACATTCCACTATCCTGTGCATCTGAAAATGGCCAAATAAACTGAAAAGTTCCAGACATCCAGAGTCATTATTCAAGTTCTTTTTGGCTACTGACTCACCTCATGGCAGCTTGTGTCAGTGGGCGACACAACAAAAAGCTCAATATATAACATTTAAACTGAAAAGGATTGTACAATTACTAGTATCATGAATCCAATATGGTTCACATGTAGAGTAGCTTATCCAAAATGAAGCTATGCCTCCTCTGGTGATTCAAACATGTTTGAATCAAGCAGGATCTTTCCTATAGCAGTCCTTTTACACAATGGACACCATTCACTGGATTTAACGGTGCTTGCTTCTTGGCAACAATTGTGCTCAGATCAGGGTAAACTCTGAGAATATTTCCAAAACATATGGTTACAGATTTACTGGTAGCAGGCTTAGAGCCAAGAGTGCAGTGTGCTATAAGCAGCTAAGGAGTTCTACAAACCTGGTTCTCCTTGGTTGACATTACTACAGCCAGAGATATGGTATATTATATAAACAGTTGTAGTGTTTTCAATTGTAATCTGTGACTGTCAGAATGTGTGACCCCAGAAACAACACATGAAAGAGCACACTTTGGCTGTAGGTCCATAGAGGCCTTTTCACATCCCAAATCTAAACCTTTATCTTCACACATTTCCTGCTTCTATTATGTTCTGGCCAAATAAGAAATGCTCTAAATAGTACCAATATAACCAAAAGACATAACAGAAGATGTTTGCTGGCATGGCCCTCTGTGTGTACATCTCTCCACAGGTAGGCATGTAGGTACCATAGGCTCTGTCACTTTTTATCCATGCTAGTGGCGTGGATGTAGGGATGGCAGTGTTGGTTGATCTGTTGGTTGGTTTATCCACCACTCAGTTTCAAACAAATATTTCTTAAATATTGTTAAATGGATTGCCATGAAATTTTGTACTGGCATTAGTGGTCCCCAGAAGATCCCCCATCATTACCCTTACATATGATGTTGACTCTTTTGTTTTTTACTGAAATATTTCAACAACTATTCAATGGATTTGATGAAATTTTGTACATATTCATAATGCTGAGATGATGAATTCTAATGATGATTTTTTTTGGTGATCCCCTGATTTTACATCTAGCAAATCATTAGGTTGACATTTTTGACTTTTGGTGAATAGTCTTGACAATTATTGGATGGATTGCCAAAAAATTTGGTGTAGATATTTATGGTCACCAGAGGATGCACCCTACTAACTTTGGTGATACCCTGATGTTTCACTAAGTGCAACCAGCAGGTTGACATTTTGGAGTTTTGAGTGAAATGTCTCCATGGATTGCAAAAGTAATGACATTCCCATTAGCCTCAGTTCAACTTTGAGTTTTAGTGCTAGTAAGAAAATGTTAGCATGCTAAGATGTTCAACATGGTAAACATTATACCTGCTTACAATTAGCATGTTAATGTTGTCACTGTGAGCATGTTAGACTGCTGATATAAGGGTTTAGCTCAATGCACTGCTGTGCCTAAGTACAGCCTCACAGGGCTGCTAGCATGGCTGTAGACTCTTGTTTCTTGACATATGTTAATAAATGCAAGCCCTCAGATCAGACAGTGCAGCCCGTAGTTAGGGAAGCAATAATGAAAACATGTTTTGATGCGAGTTATTTGATAATTTGCCTCTAGCCCCAATCTATTTATTAGATAGTTTGTTGCATGGCATCCTCAAAACTGGCAATGACAAACTGATTTTCAGCTCGTTATCTCTACAATTTAACCTTGACAAGAAAGAAAAGGGCAGAATTTCACTTAGTTGATGGGTTGGTCAGTCGGTCTGTCAGTCAGTCAGACAGTCAGACCATGAGAGAGAGTGAATGGAACAAAAGAACAAGTAACGATCCAAGCGGAGATATTGCTGCACATGTAGAGGGAGAGAAAGGCATGGGGTGGGGTCAGGCCAGGGCACACTGGGACTCTCATTAAATAATTACAAAAAGCTGTGAAAAAATGTGACAAGGTCGCTGTGCTTGTCAGCGGAGGACACCCTCAGAGAAAAGTGGGAGTTGAGCCTCAGCCTTCTATTCAAACTATCAAAGACATGATATAAAAAGATGAAACCAAAACCAAAACCAAAAAGGGAATCAAAAAAGACTTTCATATATAGTGTATCAGAACTCTTCCTGTGATTTGGCATTTTGTGACATGAAAGCCTCTCGCAGTCATACTTTTCTGTTTTCCCTAACAGTGCATTAATATTGGCAGCCCCCATTGGCAGCTCGAAAAGGTCCAATTGGTCTGGAACAGCATTTTAATGGGGATAAAATGGAACAAGCTCAAACAAACAAACATTAGGCTCTGAGTTAATGAGCTTTGCTGCACAATATAAATGACCTGCACGTGGCTGTCGCGTCCTTCGCTCTCTATAGTGTAACTGCACTGTCTACCATGACAAATCCAGCTTGTTGACAAGAGGCAGCATGCAAACTTAGAAGTGTGGGTGAGAGTTATGGCTTTTATCAAGAATTATCAAAGATAATCATAAATAACCTTAATGAATAGGGGCATCACTCTTCTTAAAGAAGAGAAATGATAGCCAATTAATTGATTGAGTCTCATAAAATACACATAGTTTAGTGTATTTTATGAGACTAAATCAATTAATTTGCTATCATTTCTCTCAATTTGGAACTCAGATTGATAATTAAATTAATAACTATTACCAGAATTACCACCAATAGCTAGTAGGTTGAAATGTATTACAGTGCAAACAGTGAAATAAAAAATTATTTTTTCAAGTTCTAATCCCATGTCCCTGTGTTAAATGTTCTGATATTTCTGGGTTGACTGTAGAATGTGTTGTCATGGTTGCTTAGCGACGGGGTTCACGGGGGGATACACTTCCGCCAACACAAAACTGGTAGTGAGAGTTGTTGTTAGAAATGGTGCGGTGTAGCGTGAAACTAATAAAGAGAGCAGCAGGCAAGTTCAACAAAAGTGCCTCTTGGATTCATTACACATCTACATAGCCAAATGTCAAATACGGCATTTTTATGTATTTAGATATTAAAATTCCTCTCCATTATTTTTCTTTTGGAAAATTTGTCATTACTTATCTGGATCTCTGCGTCATATACATACATTTATCCAATCAAATGTGATTTTGGGATGATCAGCCAGCCCCTGCTATTATATAAAACCGCATTTGATCATTAGCTTGTGGGTCGTAGTGACTTGTGGAGTTATATCATAGTAGGAAGTTCTGTTTCGCTAAGAAATACAGCACATTACAGAAGCTAAAGATGCTCTAACTGGTATTTCACAGGGATTTTAAGAAAGCAGAACAATACAGGCTTTAATGCCTATTTAACCTTGGATGTACTTAAAGGTCCAGTGTGTAGGATTTAGTGGCATCTAAGCGGTAAAATTGCAGTTTGCAACCATTTGAATACTGCTGGCATCACTCTCCCCTTCCAAGCGTGTAAGAGAAACTATGGTGGCCGCGAAAAACGTGAACGGCCCTATCTAGAGCCAGTGTTTGGATTGTCCATTCTGGGCTACTGTAGATACATGGCAATGCAACACAGCGATCTCCGTGGAAGATCACTGATTAAAAAACATACTTATAAATATTGTATTCCATTTTAGCCAATAGCTCCTCCTAAATATTACATACTGGACCTTTAAGTTGTAAATGTGACGTAATTTCAGACTTGAGTCAAGTGTAACGAAAATGTTACTAAGTCCGACCTACTAGACTGACTGCATCTGTGGGGGTTTTTTTTCCAGAAATGCGGCTCAGGGGCTTATTCAAACTTGAGACCAACATGTAAAGTTGCCAGAACATTTAAGTAATGAAGTGCTTGTATGAAAGAGACTTAAATGATTGACTTAATGACTAACTTGACCAAGATGACTAAATGACTAAAATGACCAAGATGATGACTGGTGTCTGGAAAGCATTTCAGATTCATATGTCTGTTTTTCATCTCTTGTCTCTAGTCAAAAACTGCAATCTTGACAAAGCTGGAGGAGAAGTGTGGCTTAAAAAATCAAGCAGCGACGACAACTGTGTTACACCAATGTAAACTTAACAGCTCCCATTGCTGTTGGACGACTTGAGATGTGTGTTATAGTCTCTGTTAACAGCCTAGGCTTATTTCAATTTGTATGAGATCAATACAGCTTTCACACAGGCTATCCAGTTCTGTTTTTGTTTTCACCTCTCTTCTGTCCGGCACAAGATAAAGAAACATCAAATTACAATCCTCGATTCTTTCCAGATCAAATTAGATTTCTGGGTTGTATTATACCACTCCCTGTCCATGGGTCCACTAATCCAATCATGGAGTGCCAAGGCTCACTTCACCCTAGTCCAAGATAACATGCACAGAATCAAATTATTTTATTTGAGAGGGCTTTATGAATGAAGTAATCGTAGAGCGCTTCCCTGTTCTTGTTGGTGGGAAACACTCCGAAGTAACATTAACCCAGGATGGGACTGACTGTGAATGTTTTCACCGTAATGCTGTACCTCAATAACAAAGTGTGCACTTAAATCCAAGGACGCTCCTTTAAAAGTAGCTGCTGTTCTTGATAACAAGTGTGATGAAAAATCAATTTTTAATATTTTCTCGGGTTCAGCTCAAGCACAAAGCTTGTCTACAAACTGAATAAGGTTTGTGGTGCATATTTTTCTTCTCATTCAAAGAAGATCAATCTTCCTTATGAAATACTTGTTCTTGTTCAGCTGCTTTGGCAAAACAAAATAGTTGAACAGCCATTTCCTTTCACCTCACAGGTGACCGCCTCAGGCTATGAAGAAACAGGAATTAATGCTGCTGAAAGATGATTGATTAAAGGAGGAACACTGGATTAAAATCAATAGCTGCACTGCAATGCTCAAGTAGAATTTTATTGTTTTAACTCTGTTGACAGCCACAGCTACAGTTTTGGATTGATTTATTGAGCAGTGTTTTGTGCACTGGTGGCAGATTTTTAAGCAAAAAGGGAAATATTCATGAATGTTTAAGTGTTTGAGTGACTCAGTGAGCTAGTCAGAGGTAAAGACACATTTAGAAAACCAATACTAAGATTCTGGTTTCAAAATCCTGACAACATTCACTGTGGCAGCTAAGGGTTGTTGGAGATGTTATTCACCACTCATGGCAAGACATTGCTTTAATGGCCAACATGGGAATACTGTCAGTCGGTTTAAAAGTTCAAATTAAAATGTAGAATTGTATTTTTTTTTTTACTTGAGACAAAAGTGACAGTTTAAAACTAACCAGTAGTTTACACTATAATGCGCAGTGACATAGGCAAAAGGCTGAAGACAGTGAGTAAAATCAAAGTGAAAGTTTGGCAGGAAGCTGAGGAGAACATCAACTTTTGATACCACATCTGGAGAACTGGTGCCAAAAAAAAAAAAAATTACAGAACTGAAATGAAAGTCCTTGCAAAGAAAATGGAAATGATAGACCCCAACTCTGAGTTAAGACTGGGTTAAAAATAGGGAAAGCATACTTTGAGGTTTTTTTCACTTGAAAGCTACAGAGACGAGCACTAGCTCAGCTTTAGAAAAAGTAACTGGTGGTGTTTTTCTTTTGCTAACGTGCTACAGTGTAACACAATGACAGACGGAATAAAACTAGATAATAAGGCGCAGTAACACTAGTCCTATTATAGTAATTAATCAGTCTATTTTGAAGACTGTACACTTCCCATTAGAGACTGCAGAATAGCACTGCATCATGAGAGATTAATGTACATGGCTTAGGGTAGTGAAGCTGCCTGCTACTACAGTGCACTGTAGTACAAAGCCTTTCTGCAGGCTTTTGCTTTGATGAGTGCCTTTTCCAAACTGTTTTCCACTCTTTTAGAGAGACTGAGACGCATAACCATGATGTCTTCCAGTGTAGGGGGGCAGGGAAAATGACTTTAAATAGATGCAGTGCCTCTACTGTCATTACCACCTGGATAGCTGTTTGTCCTTCCTCTCCATAACATCAGTGTCTGTTTAGAGAAGTGATGTATCCAGCTGACAGAAACATGGTGAAATTGTGAGACAAATGCAGCAAGCTGGGGATAACCGTCTGTGTTGCAACCAACAATCTAGACAAAGTGCCAGCATATAGCCAGGAGTTACTGATGATAAATTGCCATATTTAAATCAAGTTGCTTCCTCGCTCATTTTTTCTGCCTCATCGACAACACGCGTAAATGTTTTATGTTCGGTGCCCTACATGTTAAAATTTATGGAGCACGTCATTAGACCACATGTCGGTGAGTGGCTTGAAATCTAATGTCATCTGTGTTCATACACATTTGTGTATGTGTGTGTGTGCACTGAATAATAATAAACTAAATTCATAAATCCCAGAAAGTTCCAAACTGTTACTGCTTGGGACAAACGCCAAGACGAGTATAAATTCTCTCATAAAATGAAAATGAATGTGCGTAACAAGCTGACACACACATGCCTGTACTATACTGTTTTAGTCATTCCAAAGCTTACAGGACACATAGTCTGAACTTTTTTCATTCCTAGGGCCTTTTCTCAACTTATAATGCTACTTTGGTGCAAGATGGAATGTTTCAGCTGTGTCAGAAAGTTTAGCCAATAATAGCGAAAAATATGACTAAGAAATATTAGAATCTGTTATGCTCTTGTGATTGACACAGTGTTCCTGGAATGGTGCTGAACCTAGCCTGGTTCTTGAAACAAAAGCTATAAATGATTAACTTTTTCACATGGGTTCGCTGTGAACTATCATTGGCTGTGAGAATGCATGGCCTGTCTTGAAATGAGTCTGCTTTTTTTTTGACACAGCAGTTGTGGTCTTTTCCCAACTAGAGAAGATGTTGATCTCCTGGACATGTCTCTGCTTCGGGGCTTCACAAGTCTGCTGATATCCTAAAGCTTTGATGGTGTTCTGAACATATGCATGGAGGAAATCTTTCTACAGTTAAGATGAATAGTCAAATGCAGAAACCTCAAAAGTCACACAAACACATTTCAAACTTTAGAGTCCAACCGATATATTAGCACTGCCGATTATTGATCAATGTTAGCTTATCACAGCGGTATCCGTGAATATGTTGGCCAGTAAGTTAGAAGAAATTAAGTGCTGGGAAAGCTACTATATAACTGTAGTAAGTGGTGCTCCAAGCTCTTCTTCATTGGAAGTAGTTAAGCTACAGCAATACTTCACATCTGCTAGCCTACTGCATTGAAGTTATCATCAAATAAGTAACCTCTACTGTTAAGCTGTTAAGTCATCATTTTGCGGTGTCCCATTCTACACCACAAAGCAAATTTATAACGATGTAGCAGTCTTGCTACTTAGCGGACAAAATGGGTTGTTACTGGAAACTTTACATGATTTTCAAAAAAAGCTACACTAGCCGCAAGCAACATGTGGCGTAATTACTCACCAACGCTGCAGAAATGCCAATGATATGTTTGAGGTCATTCAGAAACAGTGTGTCCATTACTTCGTTTGTCAATCAGAGAGCAGTGGCAAGTATATTTTTCATGTCCCACTTATACTGTATCTTAGTCACAATTCTTTAAGAACCAAAGCCAATCGAATAAAAAACTAATAGCAGCCGATACATTATCAGATTTTTTAAACTCTCAGTATGTGTCTGCCTCAGAAATCTTACATCATTTGGGCTCTATTACACTTCACAAAAGTGTGGATTTGTTGTATAAGATAAGTCAGACGAATAAGATTTGTATTTTAGTACAGGACAACACTCTTCTTCTCTGCTGCTCATACAATCCTGCATCTCTTAGAAAGCCAGAGTGTGGCGCAATGATGCCCAGGCCAATTGAATATGAATGGGCACTCATCTCCTTATACACAACAACGATACAATATTTAGCACATGATGATCTGTGTCAGGAGTACTCTCCTTTTCCTTGCATCTCACATCGAGAGCCCTGAAGAGCAATTAGGGCCTTTTTCCAAGAAGAGGAGAGACGGCTGGGACTTTAAAGAGCTGTGTTTTTGAAGCAGCAATACTCCAGATCAAAGCCTGCCTGTCAGAGCCTCTAATAAACCATTTTGGGCTTCGGCTTGTGTATTGTAAAAAAAAAAAGGTCATTGGTCTGTACTTTTATGGCAGCTGTATTTCTATATTAGGGGAAATGAATAGGGGAGTCCACTGCATGCTTATAGTACTTACAAAAAAAAACTGTGCTTTGAGATGCTGAACGTTACAGGTTTCATGAGTTGGTTAACCCAAATTACACAACATATTTTTTTCAAGGTTCAAGGTACATTTATTTGTCATTCTACAACACAAGGCTGCACAATGAAATTAACTTTATAGCCCCCTTCAGGCTACGCACACACAGAACATATATTCACATATTTAAAATGAGAATAGAATAAAAATAAAAACAATATATATATAGTTACTTACATACATATATTATACAAAGGTAGTGGTATGGTGGTGTTGTGCAAAACCAGCATAACAGAAAGTTCCATGTCATTTATTTATGGTGGAGTGCGGAGGATGACGTGGAGTTGAGGAGTCTCACAGCCTGAGGAAAGAAGCTGCTCTGTAGTCTGGTGGTACAATAGCAGATACTTCTGTATTGCTTGCCAGGCAGCAGCAGGGTAAACAGGCTGGTGCTGGGTGGGTACTGTCTTTTAGTATCGTTTGGGCTCTGCACAGGCACCTCACCTCACCGATGAGGTCACTGATCACTGATGCCCAGTAGATGGGCACCACTGATGTTCGGGGTGGTTTTAATCACCCGCTGCAGAGCCCTCCTCTCCTGGGCCGTGCACATTGCATGGCAATTTGTAATGTTTCCAGTCAAGATGCTTTCTATTGCTCCTCCTCTGCAAGAACTTGGCACAGGTATTTTGCCTTCTTAAGTTTCCTTAAGAAATATGGTCGATTCTGAGCTTTCTTTACCAGGGTGGAGATGTGAGAGGACCATGTCAGGTTCTTTGTGATGCTCAGGAACCTAAAACTATTCACCTTCTCCACCTCAGCTCCACTGATGTAGATTGGGGGGGGGGGGTCCTTTGCCTCCTTTTCCCTTAAGTCAACCATCAGCTCCTTGGTTTTGCTGAAGTTGAGCAGTAGGTTGTTCTCTGTGCACCACTCTGCAAGATTGTTGATGTCCTCCCAATATGAAGGCTCATTGTTGTTTGTAATCCAACTGATGATGGTGGTGTCATCCGCAATGTTGTTATTTAAGGTGTGTGAAGACTGAGAGGAGGGCAGGGGAGATGGCATCCTCTGTGGATCTGTTGGTTCAGTATGGGAACTGGTGAGGGTCCAGGCTAGCTGAGATGTTGTTTTTGATGTGCTGGAGAACCAGTTTCTTAAAGCACTTCATAAGAATGGAGGTGAGTGCTACATGGCATTGTTTAGACTAGTCACTGCAGACCCTTTTGGTACAGGGACGATGGTGGTTGTCTTGAAGCAGGTGGGAACACTCTCCTGTGACAGTGATATGTTAAAAATGTCAGTGTCTTAGTACACGGCCCAGCAGCTTTACTCATATTCACTCTCAGCAGGATTCTTCTCACATCCGCTGTGGATACTGACATTGGCTGGTCCTCTGAAGGAGGAGTAGACTTTACAACTGACTCTTTGTTGGGGAGATCAAAACAAGCATAAAATGTGTTAAACTCATATGGCAATGTGGCTTCACACATGATGGGGACAGTCCTACTTTTGTAGCCCATGATGGTCTAGATCACTTGCCACATATCTTTTGTGTTGTTGGTGCTGAGGTCTCTCTCCAGTCTCTCCTGATGTCTTCATTTTGTCTTCTGTCACTGTGAAGTGGCCAAACAGCCACTTCACAGAAGACTTTATCAGCACAGACGACACGCTAACTCAGGATTACAGAGCGCCGTGCATTTGCATTTAAAAGCTACAAACCACACATTTGAAGACAGCGAGGTGAAGATTCTTAGTAGAGAGAAGAGTTGGTTTGAACGGGGCGTCAAGGAAGCCATTTTTGTGAAGAAAGAGAACCCCTCTTTGAACAGAAATGGTGGTCTGAGATTTAATCTGCCCAAAGTCTATCAGAGTGTATTATCACCTTGGTCACGCCTATCACATGCTAATCAGGCACTTAGCAGTGATGAAGTAGATGCAGCCAGAGAACAATAGGCCTGATTACTGATTACTGGGCCATCTTGAAACTATTAGGTCAGTTTCAGGTGAAACTAGCTATTAACAGATACTCAGGCAGATTCCTTCCTGAGGGCAGGGCTTATGTAACTCAGAATAGTTTAAATTTCCAGTTCCCGTCCAATTTTTTCACAATTGAGAATGACTTCCGGATGGGAGCCGAAACGTCTTGATTCTGAAAACAGTGTCCAGATGACTACGACTGAAACCTTTTCTACGATAGAACACTCCTGGACGAATGAGGGACTACACCGTCTTCTTCTGCAATTGTTGATTGGCACCTGACTTGAGAATAAGCACCACCTGTTTATCTTGTATATGTGGCTGAGTGGTAGAGCGGGTCATCCACCAATCGAATGGTCGGCGGTTTAATCCTGGCTTCCCCCAGCTCAAATGTCGAAGTGTCCTTGGGCAAGACACTGAACCCCAAATTGCTCCCGAGCGGTGTGCCTTCGGTGTGTGTGAATGAATTACTTCCTTTAAACTGATGAGCAGTTGGCATCTACCATCAGTGTGTGAATGGGGTGAATGTGATTTATAGTTGAAGCACTTCGAGTCGTCAAAAAAGACTAGAAAGTCCATTAACCAATATTATATATAACCTTTTGTCCTTCACCCTCCGCGGGTGGTCTCGTCCTTCGAGCTCGGGTCCTCTACCAGAGGCCTGGGAGCTTGAGGGTTCTGCGCAGTATCTTTGCTGTTCCCAGTACTGCACTCTTCTGGACCGAGATGTCTGGTGTTCTTCCAGGGATCTGCTGTAGCCACTCCTCCAGTTTGGGTGTCACTGCCCCGAGTGCTCCGATGACCACGGGTACCACTGTTGCCTTCACCTTCCAGGCCTTCTCCAGCTCTTCTCTGAGCCCTTGGTACTTCTCTAATTTCTCATGTTCCTTTTTCCTGATGTTGCCATCACTTGGTATTGCCACGTCAACCACAACGGCTTTCCTCTGCTGTTTGTCCACCACCACGATGTCAGGCTGGTTCGCCATTACCATTCTGTCAGTCTGGATCTGGAAGTCCCACAGGATCTTGGCTCGGTCATTCTCTACCACCTTTGGAGGTGTTTCCCACTTTGACCTCGGGGTTTCCAGTCCATACTCAGTGCAGATGTTCCTGTACACTATGCCATATATATATATATATATAAAACTCTAATATTCTCAATGGTAGCGTTCATTTGCATCGTCTTTTGCGGATTTCTTTGAAAAGGTGTCACTTCATTTGGAAAGAAACCTGACTATTTTCAGTCAACACAAAAACAGTTAGCAGTGTGTAAGGGCACTTAGCTTAATGCCTGTCATGTTGATTTAAGAAATATATTGATTTAAGAGCTGTTATTTCTGTAAGGCCACTTACAAACCTGAGATGTGGGCATTGCAGAGGTCTGGAACCAGGCTAGAGTAAGAGGGACACTGGAAATAGATGCTGCCGTGAGCACCACAAACAAAATTCCATTCACCTCCATTATATTGCTGTGGATGCACAAATCTCAGTGAAATATCATCCAAATTAAACCAACACTGTCTGCATGGCTATATACCACTAGAAGTAAAGAGGAACCTCTGTGTATTTGTTTGTTTGTTGTTTTGCCTAGAGTGCTAATGCAGCATGGATACATAACAAACACATTTACAAAGGCTTTACTGCTTGTAAATAAATTCTATACGTGTTCCCGGGATACACATTTAATGCCAAACAGCTGGATGATATGAAATTTGACTCATGATGTTGTACGTGAAATAACATGCCTGGTAGGTCTTGTTGTAGTGCGACAGTTACATCACTGAGCTGCAGGACATGTGACCTTTACAATGAAACACGGAGGGTCTTCATGTGGGCTCAAACAAGAAGAGGTAAATGGAAGTGACAGGCTTATATACCTCACACCACTTACTTCTGAAGCCTGCGTGGAGGCTCATAGCTTATTCAACATGTCTCTTGGGCCTGCTTTTCTGTCAGTCTCGGCTTTACTTTTGGGGTTCTCGAGTTCTGCCCAAGGAGGGTGACAGGGAGTATGTATTGAAGTCAAAACAATTTGTTTGTGACATTTTGATAACTACTATTTTTCTTGCATGACGAGGAGTGTGCCAGTATGCCATTTAATTTTCTAGCAGGATGTGGGCTGTGAAGTCTGAAAGAAAGCTTACAGTGGTGAGAAAAAGCCTATTATTTTTATGTCTAACAGAAAATGATGAGAGTATACATAACAGAAACAAAACAAAGGGAGAGAGATGGTAAAAGGAAGGACACAGTTGAAAGAGACAAATCTCTTGAAAAAGTAAAAAGGTGAGGTATAAAAATCAGTCAGAAGCAAAAGTAAACCTGGATAAAATCAAAGAGATCTAAACTATGACAGGTAGATAGATCAACATGAAGGGATAGATGGGAGAAAGAAAGTGAGAAACAGGGGCGGAAAAGTAATCACGTCTTTGAAAGCAACAGAGGAACCAGTGAACATTGCTAAGTGCATACAGTGTCAGAAAGCATGAGCATCTGGGTTGTCATAAGAAATGGGCATTTCATGTTCTCCCTTTGGTCGCTGTGCAGTGGATCGTGGCTGTTGACCTCCCTGTGAGATCCTGGGCTCCCATCCATCACCTCAGGGAGACATATTATTGTGACAGCATGTTTTTAGCTCATCCATCACAACATCAGATGGCCCACACAGTACACCGGTAAGGACACAGTCTAGTCACTCAGACAATTGATTAATCAGACCTAGTCTGACTCTAAAAGAAAAGACCATGTGGTATTTAGATGGTTCTTTGGTCTCTGAGTAGACAAAGTAGGTGAACAGAAGTGTGTTTATTGGTTCTTTGTTAGTAGCTTAATTTGAACAAATAAATACATTGGCAACCAAAACATACAGACAGAGTGTGTAAAGGTTTCTTATGTCAGTGGTCCTGCTGCAGTTATAGCCTCTTTTTCTGGAAGACTTTCACTAGGTTGAGCTTTTGTTTGCACTTCTTGACCCACACTTGGTAGGCTTGGTCCAAGGCCTTGGCTGGGTCACGATCAATGAGCAAGAGCTCATATGGGCTCCAGTGCTTCTTGGAGGCACTTGACAGGCAATTGCAGCCCAGTGCTCCCCTTCTGCATCCATGGCCTGGACATCCTCAAAGGGCTGTTCATCTTCGTTGTCCTTGCATGGCCTTTTTGAGTCAGTGGTTGGACAGGGCTGCAGCTACACAAGCACCATTCTGTAGTAAGGGGAAATAATTTACAGAAAAGAAAGGCAATGACTTTATACATAAAACATTTATTACTATCATTACTAACAAAGAAAGACACGACGACATACAAATGAACGGATAAATGCAACCATAAATAGGTGTTATGAATACAGCCATGAACAATTACTGAATGAGGACAAGTGTATAACATTACCAAGTAAAGCAGTGAATGAAGTACACCGTTCAGCAGCTGAGAGATTTTGGGAAGCACTGTGAAATAGTTTACGATTCCATATCATGATTATATTAAAGGTAGATCCTACTCCTGACCTAATGCTAAATTACTTTAGTAGGTCTACTCTGTAGCATCAACCCCAAATATCACAGGAAAATTAATGTTTCACCTGGTGTTTCAGACAGCCATGGGACATGTTGCACTGAAAGGGAGGAGGGCAGCGAATGATCCATGTCAATTCTACGTGGAGCTCTCTGGAGCTCTCGGGCATCCTTGGGTGCACTCAGTCCCATGTGGCGACTCGGCTTGAGTCGGTCTGTCTTTCTCACTCAGCAGGCGGCGGGATGGTATCATCTTCACACATCCCCCACTCGGGTGTGCTGGAGATGCGTTTGCCAGTTTCTCACACTTTTGTCATGTTAAAGTCGACCTTCAGCCTGTTTTCAGTTGATCTGCAGGGTGTCAAAATCAGCATGTTGAAATAAGCTTCACATTCTTCCTATAACATTAATTAAACATGGTATATTAATTACATTTGACATTGAATTGCAAAGTTGGTTTCTTTTGTTCCTTGTTCCATGTTATTGATGAAGTCCAGATATCATCCTGAGAGTGGATCAGTGAGGGTCATAAATTGGCCCATTGTCACTTGACTTTTATTGCCATCCTCTGTGTCCTGGCGGGTGTCCATTTATGACAGAAGAAAATGAACACAGGATGTGTAGGGGAGAGATCCTCTCTGAGTCCTCACAGAGATCATGTTATGACCCTGTGAACATGCAGTGTAGCAGAGTTCATCATCATCATCACCCTACACTTGCTATACCATTTGAAGTTTCACCAGGACAAGGATTTCGGGATCTCGATTTCAGTACACATGTCCTTGTTCATGGTGGTGCCTCCTGCGGTGTGGCTTTGTCCTTTTGGTGGACTTCCACATAGTCCTTGAAGTTGATGGTGGAGGGTTGTGCCAGTCAGAGAACAGTAAGATGGAGGGTTTCTGCCATATTCGTCAACATTCAGAGTGCCAGAAAGTATAGGCAATCACAAATAATTACAGTGGTGTGAAAAAGTGTTTGCCCCCTTCCTGATTTCTTTTTTTTTTTGCATGTTTGTCACACTTAAATGTTTCAGATCATGAAACAAATTTAAATATTAGTCAAAGATAACACAAGTAAACACAAAATGCAGTTTTTAAATGAAGGTTGTTATTACTAAGGGAAAACAAAATCCAAACCTACATGGCCTTGTGTGAAAAAGTGATTGCCCCCTAAACCTAATAACTGGTTTGGCCACCCTTAGCAGCAACAACTGCAATAAAGCATTTGCGGTAACTTACAATGAGTCTTTTACAGTGGTGTGGCGGAATTTTGGCCCACTCATCTTTGCAGAACTGTTGTAATTCAGCCACATTGGAGGGTTTTCGAGCATGAACTGTGAAGATGCCACAGCATCTGAATAGGATTCAGGTCAGGACTTTGACTAGGCCACTCCAAAGTCTTCATTTTGTTCTTCTTCAGCCATTCAGAGGTGGACTTGCTGGTGTGTTTTGGATCATTGTCCTGCTACAGAACCCAAGTTCGCTTCAGCTTGAGGTCACGAACAGATGGCCGGACATTCTCCTTCTGGAGATTTTGGTAGACAGCAGAATTCATGGTTCCATTTATCTCAGCAAGTCTTCCAGGTCCTGAAGCAGCAAAACAGCCCTAGACCATCACACTATCATCACCATATTTTACTGTTGGTATGATGTTCTTTTTCTGAAATGCGCTGTTACTTTTACGCCAGATGTAATGGGACACACACCTTCTAAAATGTTTAACTTTTGTCTCGTCAGTCCACAGAGAATTTTCCCAAAAATCTTGGGGATCATCAAGATGTTTTTTGGCAAAAATGAAATGAGCCTTAATGTTCTTTTTGCTCAGCAGTGGTTTTCATCTTGGAACTCTGCCATGCAGGCCATTTTTGCCCAGTTTCTTTCTTATGGTGGAGTCTTGAACACTGACCTTAACTGAGGCAAGTGAGGCCTGCAGTTCTTTAGATGTGGTTGTGGGGTCTTTTGTGACCTCTTGGATGAGTCGTTGCTGCGCTCTTGGGGTAATTTTGGTCAGCTGGCCACTCCTGGGAAGGTTCACCACTGTTCCATGTTTTCGCCATTTGTGGATAATAGCTCTTACTTTTGCTGGAGTCCCAAAGCTTTGGAAATGCTTTATAACCTTTTTTCAGACTGATAGATCTCAATTACTTTCTTTCTCATTTGTTCCTGAATTTCTTTGGATCTCGGCATGATGTCTAGCTTTTGAAAATCTTTTGGTCTACTTCACTTTTACAGGCAGATCCTATTTAAGTGATTTCTTGATTGAGAACAGGTGGCAGTAATCAGGCCTGGGTGTGGCTAGAGAAATTGAACTCAGGTGTGATAAACCACAGTTAAGTTATGTTTTAACAGGGGGGGGCAATCACTATTTCACACAGAGCCATGTAGGTTTGGATTTTGTTTTCCCTTAATAATAACAACCTTCATTTAAAAACTGCATTTTGTGTTTACTTGTGTCATCTTTGTGACAAACATGAAAAGAAAAAGAAATCAGGAAGGGGGCAAACACTTCTTCACACCACTGTATATGAAAGTGGATCTGTTATGCTCTTGTGATTGATACAGTGATTGACAGTTTTTTGACATAGCAGTTGTGGTCTTTTCTAACTGGTGGATGATCTTGACCTGCTTCTGGGTCTAAGTCAAACTTCACATATCAGCTGATTTCATGAAGCTTTAAAGATGTTCTGAACAATATGCATAGGCAAAACCTCTCTACAGTGCAGAAGAAAACTTAAATATCACACAAACACAAATGAGATTGTCTCAAATAATAGCTGGGGCATGGCCAGCACAAATAAATAAAGACCGGTCACTGGTAAAGTCTGAGTAAAAAAATACTAAGGAGGGTAGAATTACCTGTAGTCTACAACAGATCACATGGTAAATTAAGTATAGTCCTTAACATTTGTTTTATATTATGTGTTTACGCATCTCAGCCAACACATCATTATCAGATACTTTTACCTCTCAAATATCAAAATTGGTTTTGACCTCAAAAATCAAATATTGATTACGAATGTATCAGTTTTGAAGGATTTGGAAAATAGCATTCTATGTTTTTGTTTCTCATTTATTTGGATTTTTTTGAACATTGAAATACCTGTATGTGCATTTGAAATGGATATTGGCTATGCTCCTTTGTGCAGTGTGTGACAGTTTTCTTTTCCTGTTCATGTTATCTGTAATGTGTACATTATTGTATAAATATTAATAATAATGATAAAAATAATAATAATAATAATAATAACTATTTGTGATTGTGCACCTAAACATCATATGCTGGTTTTGGAAACCTGGATAAGCCCTTACCCCACTTTGAAAAAAACCTATATATATCTTACCTGGAGAACTCCAATACAAATTTGGAAACACCTAATCCAGGTTTTTGTTCACTGTCCGTCATTAGGGCAGGTGCTTCCTCAGATAGGGCTAGTTAGTGTTTTGTATTTATTTTAATAAACAAAGTAATGATTTGCACACTAAAATGAAAGTGAAAGTCTGACATTAGTAATGCAGAAGATAAATGTTATTGTTGCTCCCATCTTCCATTACTGCTGAGCAGATGACGAAGGCAAGTCAAGCAGTAAATGTCCTGGTAAATTAACTAAACTGGGTTCATCTTCAACTGCTGAGGTAACTCAGTAGATACAGAGAGTAGCTGAGATGTGTAGACACACAAAATATAGACACTGACCTGCCAGAGGCAAATTTTACTGATTACATTTTTCATTCATATATTACAGACTTTATCCAGTGAGGGCGCAAGAGTAGAAACATGTGCCACTACAACTTAATGGGAATAATACAAATGCAAAAACCTGACGCGCCCCCTTAATTAGGAACTGGGATAGTATAATAATAATTTATACAAGGGTATGAATAACTGTTCCATATAAACTTCATATCCTGAATATGATCAAAACCAGATAAGACTCAAACTGGGATACTAGAATGTATGTAAACGCATACTCTTTTTTTATGCTGCCTTCTTTGTCAAGTCTGTCTTGAAAACAGTTATATAATGTCTTCTGTGGCTCTGGACGACCTTTGTCAAGTCTGAGAGAATAACCCTGATGATGTCATCAGGTAGTAATGATGTCTTCAGGGTTATCTCATTTTAGGCTTGGAGACTACAAACATTTCAAAGAATACCTGTGCTTCAAACTGGGGGCATGCAGTTGAAAACATGTGGACATTTACCAGACAGGGGGTGTCTAATGAAAGACGCTGTTTAGTTGCATCATGGGATATGTAGAATGCAGCATTTCTGGATTTTGACCCACATAAGGGACCAAAAGTCAGGATATCTCAGAGACTGACTAAATTGCTGGACTATCCTGTTAATCATGACATCGCTGAATAACATATTTGAATTTCTTCCTTTTTCCTGGAACAGAGATAAGATGGTCATATTAGCCAAGGTGTGTGTGTGTGTGTGTGTGTGTGTGTGTGTGTGTGTGTGTGTGTGTCTCCTGTGCCTCTTTTTAGTCAGTTGATTGGGGTTTCAGTGTCTCTCTCAGCAGCACAGCTATGTGTGCCTACTAGCTCTCCATCTTGTGAAACTTTTTTTTTCCTAGATGACTCTTTTTGTTGTCAGCCTGGCAATCTCCTGGCACATCTGACATACCTCTTCTTCTTTTAACTGACACCTGTATGGGAGGGGCAGGTGAAGCTCTAAATAGGAGATATAGGAAGACCAGTGGATAATAGATTTTATTGTGTCACAGGCATTTTTTGTTTCTCTGGTTGCATTTCATGGGCAACCTCTCCATTTTCCAGAGGATTTGCTTGAGAAAGACAGGTATCACAGTGGTTTGGAGAAATGCAATCATCTTTTTTTTGTCCTTCCTGTGTTTCATCACCTTCCCTTACTTCCCCTTTCTCTACCTTCTCTACATTTGGTCTGCATATCTTATCTTTCTCTTTCTACCTTTCATAAATTACCACCTCCACTTCACAGGAAACGACAACAATCCTGCAGCAGCATGAAGAGAGCTTCTCATGTGAAATCAAAATGCATGTCATGTGCCAGCACATCAAAAGCAGGCTGTGTTGGCATGCTCCTCCGCCTCACAAGAGACATTAAGAATGCTTGGTTGTAAAGCTTTCCAGTGGTTGATGCATCTAAATGAAATGTATACTTAAATAGCTAATTTTTCATGCTCAAGATTGGACATTATCTTCCATCTCCTGGTAGTGGAAAGTCTTTGAGAAGATGTGGTTGTTTTGTCTGGGTCTATTACATGATGAACTGTGTCCAAGCAGTGCCCCCTTGTGGCTGCATGCGACAGAGTACCCCTTTGACAAATTATCCATTGAAGCCTTTAGACATGTTTCCATTCCAAATACCAAAGCAAATTCCTTGTATGTGTAGACCTACAACCTACTAAAGCTGATTCTGATTCAAAGGGGGGTAAATCATATCTTGCCTTGTACACACTTAATCTGAGAATCCACTACTACCTGTATTATTCCTAATTAAAATTAATGTGACATGATTTAGAGATTTATGCTTCTGAAGGTATAGAATGAGGAATCCAGAGCTCTGCCCCTAGTCATAATTTAAAAATGAGTACTATATAGTAAATATGGTGGCAATATTGGACAAATTTAGCTGTGTATAAATGTAAAATCAATGGAGGTAGGGGTAGTTATGTGGGGGGCTGAGGTCAGTTAAGCTCCAGCTAAACATGAATCATACCCTAGAGAGCAGTTATTTTAGAGCTCTATATGATACAAGTGTGCAGAGCAGCAGTTGGATGCAGTCAAGGCTCCGAATGCCAAACCAAAAGCTTTTCTTTTCACCATCCCGTTGCCTCAGGCTCGAGGACGCTTTTTTCGATGGAGATGAGTTGAGATTTTCCTGAAGAGGAATAGCATTAGAAGCCTATCCACCTTTCCAAAAGGGTCAAATATCATTCAGCTCCTGCCTACCTGAGGGCTAAAGGATAGGCAGCACCTATAGTAAAAAGCAATACTGGACTCTCAGGACTACTTAGTTGTTTCTGCCTGCAGCGCCACTGTCCACAGCGAGGAACACTTTGAGATGAGAGCACTGTGTGTGTCTTTCATCTACACAATGTGAACCTACTGTCAGATCCTTTACTCCTGCTCCTCCTCTCTTAGGCATGCATGTGCAGACATAGAAAAACACTGTGGACATACACAATGCACACACAGACAGACATACACACAGAGAACATCAGAGCCGAGGTGGTCCCCTGCTGCTCAGGTGTGTTGGTGGCCGAGAGTTTATCTTGAGGTCATTTGCTGACATTCCTGTGAGAGATGCTCATTGGCTAATGCAAGCAGCTTGCTCTGGCGTTCTCACTTGTACAGTAACTGCTCCTCTTTTGGGTAATTCAAGATCTGTCAGATGCGGGGGAGGGCTGCAGTGTGGGAGAGAAAAGATGAGATGTCTAAATGGCAAGTTTGTGCAACTTGTGTAGTATTTGAGTGCAGGGGTAAAGCAAAAAGGAAAATAAGTCAATTAAATTAGGTTTGTTTTCAACAGTGAGCTCAGCAGTGGCCATTTGCGAAATGTCACTAAACACTTCAAGCTATGGCAAACCACAAATGTCAACATAAAAATGAACTATGGCACACTGACTCAGATTGAGTGCAGCAAACGATAGAGGCAACAGCTGAGCGTTTATCACTCTCCAAGCCAACAACACATCCGATTGGCACGGTGGGTAAACTTGGCTCCACTACACCTCGTCACAGCCCCGGGAACAGCAGGGAAGAAGCGATAGACAGTGAAAAAGAAGAAAAAGAGTGGGAAGGATTGGGAGACAGACGGGGATAGGAGAGTGTGTCTGATTGCATGAGTCTGATCATGTTTTTATCTGTACTAAGCTAGAGTAATTTCCTGTGGTTACAATGTCAATGTGGTAAGCAACACACACTATATACTTTCCACTGCCTTTCTTAGTATATTGACAAGTTGCCACTTGAGTCAGTATAAAGGGAACAGAAATCATCAATCATAAATGTCTGCTACCTGACTCGCTAGGCTGTTTTGCTGTGTTAAGCTTCGAGCTTGTACCGGGTTTGATCATTTTTCTGTCCTTCTCTCTGACTATGCTAGTCGTCTGCATCCATGTCATGTGTCACAAATAGATACACAATGCCCAGTGGAAAGATTGAAGGGGACAGTGTAGCCAATGACAATTAGCTGACCATCACTGTCCATGAGCCTGGTGAGCTAATGGTAACTAATGGGTCAAATAAAACAAAAATAGGTCTCAGGTCAGCTTCAGGTCTTGCCTTCGTCTGGCACTACTAGTTGCATTCAGCCTGCATTTATTTTTTTTTAACATTGACATATTAATCACCTTATAAAGTTGTTATGGTGAATGTGTTAGCAAACAGTTTTGTATATATACACATGCAGCAGACACGGAACAACATTCTCATTTATTTGGAGTCATGTTTTTGGCCACTTGAAAACAGTTATATAATGTGGTGAATTTAAGTCCCGTTTCCACTCTTGTTGTAGCACTGTTGTGGTTTCGACCAACTCCTGAAGGAAATGTCTCGCTCTTTAGCTTTTAAATGCTCCACTATATTCACCGGCTAGTTGCTAGCTTTGTGTCTGCCGTTTGGTGCTGCGCAGGTAGCATACAATTGGTTTATCAGACCTTTTTCCCTGAAGACAGCTTGTCTTCAGGGAAAAAGTCTCCAAACAGACAGTTTGCTGCAGCAGAGACTAAACCAAAACAGTAAAGTTGTGGGCCGCAAAACCAAAACAATGAGGTGAAAGAATCAAAAAAGCTCTGTAGAGCTGAGGGGAACTACAAAGTCTGGTTTGTCAAAAGCAGCGCTGGAGACCTCAGGCCGACTGCCTGAGGGCTAGACAGATGGGCAAAGCAGGTTTGGAGGGCGACGAGGAGGCTGGGCCGAAGGGCTGAGCAGGTCCGGATGATGGCCTGGATGCTGGCAACGTAGATGGAGCCACTCAGGAGGACGACTAGATAGGTAGAGCCACTCTGGAAAATGACCAGACTTGCGGAGCAGCTCAGGAGGCAGGCAAGGGGGAACAGCAGGACTGGGGAACGTCAACAGGGCAGCAGGACTGGGGGCCGGCAGCTGGGAGGCTGGTAGAGGAGCCACTGGAGCCAGGAGGCTGCTGCACAGGAACTAAGGACTTCTGCAGTTCAGGTACAGGAGATTGCTGCATCACAGGTAAAGGAGACTGCTACAGCTCAACAGGATCAGGAAATGGCTGCTGTGGCCCAGCATGGACGGGAGACTGTTGTGGCCCAGCAAGATCAAGAGACTGTAGCACAGGCTCTGTGGGTTGCTGCAGCACCAGAACATAAGACATCTGCAGCTTGGAAACAGAAGACTGCAGGGGTTCAGTGGATTGCTGCAGTTCCAGAACAGAAGACAACAGCAGCTCAAGAACTGGTGACTGCTGCGGCCCAGCAGAGGCAGGAGAGGGCGCGGCTGCGGCCCAGCAGAGGCAGGAGAGGGCGCGGCTGCGGCCCAACCGGGATTAGAGAGGACCCAACCATGATGACTACGTCTCCTCTTGTGGCCTCCATGGGGTCCCTTGAAAATGGCCAGGTGGGTGCCTTTGAAAGGTGATTGCCAGATGTCAGGGTGGCTTCTCAAACAGTTCATTGAAGGATCGGAAGATTCAGGAGGGGCAGGTATGGGGTTAGCAAGTTCAGGACTGGCAGAAAGAGCAGTAGCCAGTTCAGGACAGGCAGGATCAGGACTGGCAGGTAGCAGTCCAGCCGGCACAGGACGGGAAGACTGCAGACTCACGAACCCAAGCCTAATCGACAGGAGTGCAGGCTGGAATGCAGGCTGTGGGCTGGAAGCCGGGGTGCAGGCTGGCAGGCAGGAGTGCAGGCTGGCGGTTGGCAGGCCAGATGCTAGCAGGCGGGAATGCAGGCTGGAGGCTAGCAGGCTGAAGGCCAGCAGGCAGGGATGCATGCTGGAGGCTAGCATGCAGGAAGCTAGCTGACGTGCAGGCAGAAAGCTAGCAGGCCAGAGTGAAGGCTGCAAACTAGCAGGCTGAGGGTCAGGGGTGTTAAGAAAGTCTGTGACCCATTCAGGTATAGAGTCCCTTAGCAAAGGCTTTGAGGGCACTTTCTAACATGCCATAGATAAAGCTGCCTCCCAGATTTCTTTGTTCAGCACCTCCCTCCAAACATCTTTGATGCACTGGAGGGTAGCAACCAAATTATAAAGTTCAAAATCACCGTCTGCTGGGCCCATGGCTGGTCAGTTCGTACTATCACAATGGTACTAGCACAGTATCAGGAAACACAAGGAATTGAAACCAAATGCAGACTTGGAGGCAGAGCTGGTAAAGTTCAAAGGATTCATTATCAAAGTACAGGCTTACAGTGTAGTGAGGCAGACAGAGGTCACAACCAAGAAAGTCAGTCCAAACACAGGCAAACAAATATATTATGGAGCAGGCAGGAAATCCAAAGTCCATAAATCTGGCAGATTGTCCAGGTAGCAAGTCCAAAACACAAGAAACACTGGGAAAAGGGCTGGAATGCAAAGCACAGAAACCAAGACAAACTGACCATGAGGGAGTGAAACCACACAGACTAAATACTCAGGTGAGGGGAGATAACAAGACACAGGTGGAACTAATTAAGGTGCAAACAAATTAAACAATCAAAACTGGAGGGAAACACACAATGTCAGGAAGAGAAGTTACTGACATGAGATAAGAGGAGAAATACAAAATAAAACAGGAAACATCAACAGAAAAACATGAAACAAAAGGAGAACCTGAACTAAGAAGCAGAGCAGGACATGACACTTTCACACTATAAATTACATCCATTGTTAATGAAGAAAAATGTATTTATTAGAGCAGCTTTAGAGACATGGGTACAGGCCAAGTTAGGGTCTCAGTTTCAGGCCCATGCAGAACTCTAGAGCATGCCAGTTGGTTGTTTTTAGTGTGAGGCTGTGGCGCGCTTTTGATTTAGCCTGTGTACATACTAGAGAAAGCAGCAGCAAACGTGAAATGATGATTTGAGTCTACAAGTTTCTGAATAACGTTTCTCTCCTCCCTCCTTCTGTCGCTATCAGCAGGTATTTCTACGTCCGGAGCTGCAGAGACTGCATCTGTGGTTGTGGGCCACCTGCTGCCCCTGTGTTCCTGCGCGACAACTGCTACTACAGTTGTTGTTATTGGCTCTGTTACTATTATTGTCATTATTATTCCTGACTTTCATTCCTATTATTAATTTATTAATATAAATAGTACCACTACCATTGCATTACTATTTTAAAATACTAGGTGGTATTTGCATTGTGCTTCCCTCTCCCCCACCCCCCTTCTCTCAAAACCTCTCTCTCTCTCTCTCTCGCTCTCTCTCTCTCTCTCTCAAAGCCTAACATAGCAGCGGCGGATGGCTGGCCACCACTGAGTCTGGTTCTGTCCAAGGTTTCTGCCTGTTAAAAGGAAGTTTTTTTCTTGCCACTGTCGCCAAGTAATTGCTCATGTTGGGATTTGTTGGGTCTCTGTAAATAATATTATAAAGAGTATGGTCTAGACCTGCTCTATAGGAAAAGTGCAATGAGATTACTTCTGTTATGAATTGGCGCTATATAAATAAAATTGAATTGAATAATTATGCTGGTTTCTTTAATGTATCACAAGAGTGAGTCATTTGAAATCCTCCAAATCCTTCTAGCTATCAATGGTAATAATGTGTCTCAGAGGTGTTTGGGGCCAAGTACAATAACTTCAGTTTTGTCAGACTTTAACATCAAAAAATTGCAGGTCATCCAGGTTTTTAGGTCCTTAAGGCATGCTTGAAGTTTAGCTAACTGGTTAGTTTCATCTGGCTTGATCGACAGATATCATTCGGGTATCATCTGCATAACAATGAAAGTTTATGGAGTGTTTCCTAATAATATTGCCTAAAGGAAGCATATTTAAGGTGAATAGAATCGGTTCAAGCACAGAACCTTGTGGAACTCAGTGACTAACTTTGGCGTGCACGGAAGACTCACCGTTAACATGTACAAACTGAGACTGATCTGATAGATAGGATTTAAACCAGCTGATTGCGGGTCCAATTGATTGTACACATGCATTTATTTAAAAAGATAAAACAAAGCAAAAACACACAATAAAACTAATTCTAAACTACAGAAAAAACTGTGTGTGTGTGTGTGTGTGTGTGTGTGTGTGTGTGGGTCTGGGTACGCGCCAAAAGGAATGTGTGTGTTTCTTTGTTCTGGCTCCGTATGTCTAGCATGCACAACCCCACGTGGTCAGAAACAAAGTAACATGTAGAACATGTAGAACTCCGTGTGTAGTTGTCTTTAAGGGCCAAATAGAGGTAAACACGTCACAACAAAACCTCAATGAAAACACATCAGTACATGTACATCGTTAACTAAACCGTCCTGTGCTTAGCCAAGTACACTGTTACACTATGTTACTGTTACTGTGTAGTGTCCGCATGTAGAGGTCGGAGGAAGCCGGTCGCTCCGCCTGTGGTTGTCCTTACAGAGTTAACGGCTCGGCGTTAACTTGCTTCGTGCTCCTGTGAAGTTAGCTGGCAGGCTTTGTGTATTGGCTGTTTGCACAAAATTTTGTCCTGCTGCGTGTTTCTGCTCCGAGCAGTACACGGCAAAGCTAGGAGGAGAGAGTTCAGGTGGGTGTCTGCTGGTGAGCAGACAGCACTGAGAGGGCGACAGCCACGGGTTGTCCACTGCAGTGGAAGATTCCAGGAGAATAAGAGAGCGAACAAAGCATCGCTGACCTTTTTATTGACCTAGTGACATCTGGGTCACAGGTCAGACAGGCCAATGCTGGGTTCAATGTATCTCAGGATTGTGGGACAAAAGAGAATGCAGTTCCTAATGTAAGTTAACAATCACCCAAATTAATGAATTCATCTGTGGAGTCCCAACAAAATGAATCTGCTATACTATGCAGTTCGCTACAGCAGCTAAGGGGGTTTCCAGGGGGACTACTTTCTGTATACATTTTCAATTGTCAGTGTGTTTGAAATTAATTCCGTCCACCAATTTTACACATAAGTCTGTTTACAGGTGTTGAAGAGTACTACCGCAAATGTGAAAAAAGTTATATAAAGCCTTATTTGGCTCCAGAGGGCGCTGTGTGAAGTCTGATGAAATTGCATCAAGTAATGCCACTTGTCACTAGAAGACTACAAGTTTGAAAATGAAAAAAATCTGGAGGTGTGGAGTTGGACAGAAGTGAGTTTACCAGACCTCTGTAGCCGTCTCCTCATCTCTGCTTGAGGCCAGCAGCTCAAGGCTGCATTAGCTGCTACTAGTATAACACAACGGAATCTCTGGCCAAACTGTTGGCAGCTGTGTTGCATTGTGGGTAATGTAGGTGCCAGGTTTTGACAAGGAAGAAGAATTCATAGAATAAAAAAGACATTATCTCTGGTCAGGCTGCATCGATGATTTAAAAAAAAATTATCCATTGTGAGTCCAACAATGTTATAGGAGTGCAGTGCTAAATCGGTGAGGTTCTTTTAAAGTTGCTTGGAAAGCTATCGGAGACTTGTGCCTGACTGACATCATTCTATGTCTCGAGTCTATGTTTCCCAAATCTCTACAACAGAGATGAATTACATGTTATGACCAAAGTGAGGGTCTTAGGATAAAGGGTGTCCTTTGTTGTACAAATAGTAAAGCCCTTTGAGGGAAATTTGCAATTTTGAGCTGTATAAATAAAAGTGACTTGACTCATTGTCATACTGGACAAAAATATGATAATAAAACCAAGTTTGACAAAAACAGAAATGTCCCTTTAAAGAAGAATGAAGACCCTGAGTCGATCCATGACTTTCTTCTGTTTGGAAAAGATCAGGCATCATGCTTTCTTCTTGTGTAATGCCTGAGTGCTGCCATGTTAGTGTGTACATAGTGAAATGACCACCCCTGTGTGTACATCTGTGTATGTCAGTGGGCCTGTGTCTAAATAATACTGTGTTTGTGTGTGTGTGTGGCTGCTTGTAAGTTTCTGCCCTCTTGTCCCTCTCCTTTATTCAGAGATGAGACAGACCCCATGCCGCTTCTTTAAACATAGCGAGGATCTTAAACAGCCGGTGGCATGGTCAAACTCATCGTAGCAATCACCGACCATCTGGTACCTGTCTCAGTAATCTAAAATTTGTCAATGTTCAGCCACAACTAGTCTCCTTTCCTGTCACAGAATCCCTACCTCTGAAATTAGCACTTTTTAATATCAGATCATTGGCTAACAAATCCTTTTTTGTTAATCATCTGATAATTGAAAATAATTTGCATGTAATGTTTTAGTTGAGACCTGGCTTAACAGCACTTCTGGTGTAGCAACACTGATAGAGGCTTGTCCTCCAAACTATAATTTTAATCAGTCAGTCAGACAAAACAGGAAAGGAGGAGGGATTTTCTCTACACTGTTTCTGTGTAATGACATCGACCTGGTTGAATTTACAGCATTTGAATATCTTGCTCTTGAGCTCAAAGCAGAACTATCAGTGCTCATCATTACATTTTATCAGCCACCAAGATATTCATCGCTGTTTCTGCAGGAATTCTCAGAGCTGATCTCACGTGGTATCGCTAGATATCATAGATTCATCCTGAATGGAGACCTGAATATTCATATCAATAAAAAGAATGACTCCATTCATCAGCGTGGTAACATTCTAGACTTGGTAATAACAACAGGGTTAAACAGTGACAACGTTTCAGTATTAGAATGACCTATTTCTGATCATCACTGTGTTTTGTGATGCCAGCCTAATCTTAACAAAGACTAAAAGAGAATTTGTGGTTCAAAAGAGATTCCTAGACAGCAAGTTCTAGACGTTTTGCTAGAAAGGATTACTTTCCCAAGATTATTACAGATAATGCTGGAAACTAGAATATTATTTTCCACTATTGACCAGCTACTCAACACTGCCCCCACCCATCCACAGTTCTCTGCATCAAATTGTGAAGAACTTCAATAACAAAATAACTTCAGTTAGAGCCAGTATTGCTGCTGATGTAAGCACAGATGACCTCAGCAACCCCTTTAAAAAAGCATTTTCTAAGCGTGTGTTTCAAATCATGTCCTGAAGATTATAAATGCATCTCTTCAAACTGGCATCTTCCCAGATGCCTTCAAAACAGTTGTTGTAAAACCCTTACTAAAGAAACCCAACCTAGACGGTAATGCACTGACCAGCTATTAAAGTGAGCGGCTCCCGGGGGCTCAAGATGTCACCATTTTGGCAGTCCCCGACTCCGGCTGATCCAAAAATGGGCAAAGAGGTGGAGCTGAGGCGGGCCAAATGAGGCCTGGTTGCTGAACCACCTAGCGGCCAGCCACCTGTAAAGCACCAAACCTGTCACTCAAAGTGGCCTTGATGATGATATTCATGAGTAACTTTTGGCCTTAATATAATTTAAATGGGTGAGTTATAAAAAATTCACCCCCGTCACAGTTGTCATGAGCGGGGAAATTAGCTATAGAGACCAAAACCGTTTTTTGTACCAGGCTGTAAAATGTTTATTTCTGCTGTAAAGTTGGGCATTTTAACATGGGGCTCTATAGGGATTGACTAGCTTTTGGAGCCAGTCTCAAGTGGCCATTCAATGAATTGCAGTTTTTGGCACTTCTACATTTTTCAACCCCGGAAGTTGCCGCTTGCCAGCTATAGGCCGATATCCAACCTTCCATACTCGAAAAGATAGTTTCAGTGCAAACAAACTCCTTTTTTAAAGAAAATAATATCCTGGAGGAATTTCGATCAGGCTTTAGAACATACCACAGCACTGAAACGGCTCTTACTAAAATAATCAGCGACCTCAGACTAAATTCTGATAAAAATAAGGTCTCAATTCTTGTCCTCTTACATAAGTGCAGCATTTGATATGAATGACCATAATATCTTAATCAATCGTCTTGAAAAGTTAGTTGGTCTTTCTGACTGTGTTAAACTAGTTTTACGTCAGTCTTGGAGCTCATGTGTCTGAGAAACATGACATCTGTTTGGGAGCTGCCTTGGTCAATTACTATTCTCACTATACATGCTGCCACTTGGTGACATCATTAGAGAGCACAATGTTATGCTTGTAACTAGTTATGCAGATGACACGCAACTGTGCATCTCTGCTGAACCAAATGATGCTGCAGCTATAAACTCCATCACTACCTTTCTTTTGGCAATAATTTCAATAAGTTGAACAAGGACAAAACTGAAATCCTATTAGTCGGGCCCTAAAACAAACAGAGAAGTGCTATTTAATAATCTGGGGAAACTTTCTCCCTGGATTAAATCTGAGGTTATGAGTATTGGTGTTATCTTAGATTCATATCTAAGCTTCAAGTCACACATTAACAAGGTGACGAAAACATAATTTTTCCAGCTTAGAAACAAAGCTAAAGTACGACCATATATAGATCAAAAAGATGCTGAAAAACTCATTCATGCCTTTATTTCAAGCTGAAACAGGTTTTTGTAGAAGGCCTGTTGCTATAAGTGTGGAGCAATAATTGATGTTCCTTATACATACAGCTCCCACCCAGAAGTTTGATAATGTTCTATCTGGTAACTTCTTTGGAATGGACATCATATAAGGTGAGGTGTCCATAAACAATGCTAAATGCATTAACTTGAGAATCTCCGCACTAATCCATCCATATTGGGGCGTTGCGCTGGGAGCAGCTGAGTGGAAATGAAAGACATATGGCTCAGAAGGAATGGAAGAAGAAAATAATTGCGAGGTAATGCAAAAGTATTGCGAGAGAACGCAAAATGTATTGGCTACAAAGTTGACCTTTAGGGGGCTCCGTACATTCCTCATTTTTATCTTATTTTTGCTATTATTATCAAGTGGGCTTTTTTCTCGATCGGATTTTACATTAATTATGGCATTCTATCCTGTTTTCATGTGAAGATGCATTGTATGTATTCTATTGTCATCTTTATCTTATTTTTACTAGTATTATCACATTGGTTTTATTTTTTTATTTTCCATCTTATTTTCCATTAATTATGGCATTCTATCCCTGTTTTTATGTCTTTTTTTATGTGAAGCACTTGGTGCATGTCATTTCTTTCTTGTAAAGCACTTTGAGCTGCATTTCCTGTATGAAAGGTGCTATACAAATAAAGTTTATTATTGTTATTATTATTGTTATTATTATTCCCCTTTAGTTCCACCACTGACTGCTCCAGTCTTGTTTTCACCTTTTCAGCCCTCTTGGCCCTGCAGTGTCAGGGCTTTTGATGACCGCCATCATGGCTTCCATGCTGGCTGTGCAGCTGCTTCACCTCCTTCTTCAGCTCCTATTTCTCCTTCATTTCTCTGGAGATCTGACAGACTTGGAGTTCCTGCTAGAGCTGAATTTGGAAACACCAAAGAGCGAATAGATGAAAAAGATGCCCAGAGTTAGTGTGCTTCACTTCTGGAGTTATATAGTATATGCCAGTAGGACTGTATCCTGCTGGGGCTTTCTACCTTTCTGACTTCACTCTCTCCAAAACAAAGTATCCTTTATCTGTACCAGTGTTCAGCAGTTACTTATGTACAAAGTAACATTTCCCTTATTGATTTCAGCGTTTGTTTAGCAGAAAGCCCAGTGGCTATTTCTTTTATCTACTACCTTCAAAAATACAGTAAAAGGTAAAAGGTAGTGTAGATGCAGAGGTATGAGTCTGATTTACTGAATCTAACATGCATGTCTGAGGTCAGGCTTATGCCAATATACTGTGATGATTAAAAGGCTACAGCCAAGAGCTTTGAAGCGTCTTCGCTTTCTACTACTAACCAGAACAATCTCTGAAACTGTACCGCATAACAATTCTTCTCCAATCAACTTGCTCCTTAGGATTTCTGTCTCTTGCTGGGAGGATGTGATTGATTTAAGGGGAACTCCACTGATTATACGCATCAAAGTCTGTTTGCAGGTGTTGGGCAGAACAAGTGTAAATGCGAAAAAGGCCTACAGCCTTTTGTGGTTTCAGAGGGAGCTGTGTAAAGTGTGATAAAATGACCTCAAGTGATGTCACTTGTAGAAAACTACAAGTTTGAAAATGAAAAAAATCTGGGGGTGTGGAGTGAGAAAGAGGTGAGTGATGAAAAAGTGAAAGCATACACACCTGGTGCTGCCTGTCCAGTCTGTCTGGCTCAGTTGCTTCAATGCAGTCCAATGACATGTGATACCTACAAGGTTACATGGAATGTTTATCATGGCATGTTTTTCCTCTTTTCTCTTTACCTGATGCCAAAAGCTTAAAAGACTTGCGGTTATGTTGTTGATCTGACACTACTCTGTTAAAACATCTGTAGTAATGGTCATCCGACAGCCAACTATATTTAGAACTGTGGTAAAGTTGTTTTTTATTGATGATTACATGTTCTAAATATGACAAAAAGTTCGTAACGTACATAAAATTCGTCATCATATTTGTTTTTTAGTCTTTTTTTAGGTTGTATAGTTAAGGGACCATCAATGTGAAAACTATAACCTTTAATGAATTATAGGCCCGTATTTGCAACCAAATTACCCAAAGATTTAAAACACAGCTAGTTGATCTACTTTATATACAGTTAGTTTAGTTCAGTGATTCCCAACCTAGGGGTCAGGCCCCTCAAAACTGTCACAAGATATATCTGAGGGGTCGTGAGATCATTAATGAGAAGTTTCAAGGGAGAATGTCTCTTTCATGGAACTGCTAACAACTCATTGACACCTGAAACGTGACAACGCGGGGCCCCAACCAGACACTGCTTTTTTTTTTATGTTTTGTATTTCATGAGCTCATCATATGTTCTTTTTTAATGTAAAATCTGAAAAGTTACTTGTAAATAGCTGTCAAAATAAATGTAGTGGAGTAAAAAGTACAATATCTTCCTCTGAAGTAGAAGTGTAAAGTAGCATGAAATGGAAACGCTGAAGCAAGTACAAGTACCTTAAAAGTACAGTACATGAGCAAATGTACTTAGTTGCATTGCACCACTGCATTTCAACCATGAAAATTATACTTGTTCAGATGTTATAATTTAAGCAAAGCTGTGAAAAATAGACTTTATGTAGACTTCTGTTGAGATTTTGGATCAGATTTTGGATAGAACGCATAAGTAGAAAGCTAGCCCAAACTGTCAGTGGCTTCTTTTGTTTTATTGTTTATTGTTGATTTACACTAGATGGCAGCTTTACACAATTCATGAACCATGATAAAACGCTCATTATGATGTATGTTTTGCACTTGTTTGATATTTCCAGACTTGCCCTTTTAGAGGAATGCAGGTCGTCCACGCTGAGCTGGAGTTGCAGTTGTAGGTGTTAGATGATAGCCAGGCCTGTAGTCCTGCTTATTATTATTTTTCTAGTCTGTTTTCTCTTCTTTTATTTCACAAATTCCACCCTATAATAACAAAGTACTTTTTTTTAATACAGCATACTACAGTAGCCTCTATCAAAAACGCTATTTGTTGAACTTCTTACACTGTTTTAATAAAGCATACTAATTCAGTGATCTCAGCGGTTGTGTGGGATCACTTAGGGCTTGCTGAAAAGGATTATTCAGTCGTTAAATTCCGCTGATGAAAAGCCAAAAGCTCCATCCTGGATTCAACATCCTCATATTCTCGCTGCACTCTGACTTCACACACCTGTGCCTGCTGCTTGTCTCTTTCGCTTTTGTCGTTTGGTGATGAGTGGAGGACGTCATTAGAAACAACTACACATTCACTCCTGTCCACGGCTGAGGAGGAAAGTGTTTATTTGACTACTTCGGAGGAAGCTGTCTCGGCGGGATCCAGCCAGCAGTCAGCAGTCCGATAAACAGACGTCCGTCAAAGCCGCGGTGAATTATTGTCAGCTTCTTGTCATGGGCAATAATGTATCGGGCATATCGACGCTGCAAAGAGGACCACAGCAGGGGTTTCACAGACTTCGAAACTCTCAGAAAGGTCAGTAAGCACCACAAACACACTACTAAATGACTGATAACTCATCTTCATAACTTGGCACCTAATTATGAACGTACGTGGTTAAAAACGAGTAGGCTAGTTTATGTGTGTTACACAGCTTCTGCCAGAAAACTGAACTGAAATGGGCTATTGTATGTGGAGGACGGAGCTTAATGTGGAAAGGTGTTGAAGTCACGCACCTGTATCAGTTGGCAGGTGGTGCTGAAGAACAGCTCCCGTCTCAGGCTGCACAAGTCGGGCCTGGTGCTTGTTTGGGTTTAAGGTCGTTGGGATGGTTGGGGCATGTAGGTAAGGTGTGGTCTGATCTGCAGCCAGTGGCAGCTTCTCAAAGGGCAAACACACAGCTATAACTTTTGTTATAATACAGAAGAAATTCATAAACAGACCGGTTCTTAACTTCTTTATATTTATAAAATAATAAAACCCTTTTTTAATTTTATTATTTCCCTTGACTCTCCTCCCCCAACCCCATGGCAAGATTAACCTGTTGCCATCTGTGCATGAGTTAAAAAACAATCTCACGTGAAGGTCCATTTAGAAGCTGCTCTGAAGCTTTCTAACATGTCACATGATCTTCAGCAGATGGAGTTTGTCCATTTGTCATGGAATTGCACTTTAAGGACTTCTCATCCAATTTGGATAAAAGGCGATCTTCAAACTTTTATTCTTGACCAGTTCAAAACCAGATGACAAAACAAAACTAACCTCCAAAGGTCCATTTAAAGAATGAACTTTGACGAGAAGTGTTCAGAAAAAAAAAACTCTTCTTCAGCAATTCCATCTGCTAAAGAAGATCATGTGATACAATCTAAAGCTCCAGAATACCTACTAAATGGACATCGAGGTGTGTTTTGTCAGCTGCTGTTTCCAAGGTCAAGAATAAACTTCATGATATACATAAATTAACTGGGATTAATTGGGGTGCATGCTAAACATATATTTATACATGGAGGAGGAAAAATAATGAAGTTAGGCAGGTGTTTAACAGTACAAAGTCCAGCTAAAGTAACAAAATTTATCTGATTACTTTAATCAAAAGTTAAACAATAAAATGTGCTTTGTACAGCCAAACTTATTATTCTCACATACTCGCTCTCAAGCTCTTTCCAGGACCCTCTGGGCTGAGTCACATGTGTAAAACATTCAGGTAACGTTCAAAAAAGTCCACCTCCACACCCCCCCCCCCTCCTGATCCCACTGTTACATCTGGATTACAGAGGGAAAATGAGCCTGGGGGAACAGTTTAAAACGGAGCTGTCATCGGGATAATCACCATAAGTACACGGTTTGCCCTTTCACATCCTCTTTCTCTATCTCAACCACACTCTCTTAGAGTGCACGGCTATTTTCACGGGAACACGGCGCAGAACAAGTGAGTCAGACGAAAAGAGGCAAGGCTGTGCATGAGAAAAGAGGGGCTATTATTCAGCCAGGTTTCCTTGACAACCACCCATAACATGTGCAACAGTTCCCATGGTGATGGTTTCCAGAGTGCGTTATCAGCAGGAGATGATAGCTGATTGGGATGAGGACCAGACGACGTCACTGGCAGCCATTCAGTAATGAAAAGACGGGGATGTGTTTGTGCTGCTCTGCATCCCAGTTTATTAGGTTGGTGTTTGGACGGTGCACAGCGATTGGTTGGATATGGAACAGAGATATCTGCAGATCAATGCTCAGCCGAGGAGATGATGAACACACTCAGTCACATATTCAGTTTATAATCTGATTACTTACATAAACCACAAAAGTATATCGAAATTCTGTGTAGTATTTGAACTATAGGCAGTTTTTTCACTTCTCTGCAATGTTATGCTAGGGGCCTAATATTGTAAGAGACATTCATTTCAATAATCAATTCTTAGAGTACAGTTCAGGACAGGATTTGCTCGGGGGGTGGGGGGTTGGTCATATATTGTCAAAGTGAATATCTTTGGGCTTTGGTCAAACAAAGCAAGACATTTCAAGATGTCACCTTGGGCTCTGGGGAATTGTGACAGGTATGTTTTTCAATATCTTTCAACATTTCATGGACAAAATGATTAATGGATTGAATGAAAAATTATTGGCACAGTAATCATCAGTTTCTGCCTTAGTTTATTTTTCATCTATATCAATGTATATCAGACAAAAGTCTGTTAAAGTTAACTACCCATGTTAATGCATCAGGGGACATTACTTACAGTACTAATACTGTAATACTTTAAGTACATTTTTGCCAATAATACTTTGGTACTTTTACATAAGTAACATTTCCAATACAGGACTTTTACCTGTAATGGAGTATTTTTACATTCCGGTATTGTGATTTTTACTTAAAGCAGCTGTAATAGTTATTTTTATATTAGGAATGCATCGAATGACAATGTGAAAACAATGTGACAATGTGAAAGGGGTCGCTCGTAGTGAAGTAAGTACATTTTCACCTGAATCTGCAGCTCCCCTCGGCTTTATGGAGCTTCATAGTGAGTTTCAATTGTCTCAGGCTGCAGGGCTGTAGCTATTTCCTGTTAGCAGTATGTAACTCGAAAAAGACATGGTACAAAATATTTGTTTGTTAATTTTTTTGCCTGCACGTGTACTGTATCAAGTTTAGATGACATGAAAACATACAAGGATTTTGTTCCTATAGCAGTATTGTTTGGCTTTTGTACTGGACTCAGTTTTTGTTTCCTCATCAGTGACATATTAGTGTATGAGCCAGTATTATAATCTATGATGCTTTAAATGCCACTGAGCACAACTGGTCATGTGACAGAAATGTAGTGGGACTGCATTTAGACAAGAGTCATCCTCAGGGATGCTGCATCACCAAATGCACTTCAACGTGGTGTTCAGTCGCAGCCGCTGACACAAACATAATGTTTGAAAGTACGAGCCTCCGTATGTTCACTCTGAGTGCATGCAGACAGACAAGAAAAACTGAGATACAAACAGATGTAGCTGAAGGAGACATGTAGTGTGATAATGTGTGTGTGTGTCCATGGAAAAACAGAGTGAGTGCTAGACAAAGAGAGAGAGGCAGACATGGGAAATGCAAATGCACCACCGAACAAGATGTACTGTAGAGTAATTCCTCATGGGTAAACAACAGTTTAGTTACAGCTCATTTCTCCATCTTTTTAGAGATGAACCCCACCTCACTCAGAATGTCTTGCCTGAGTAAAGTGATAAATGTGTAATACCTGCAAACTAAAAATAGCAAAAAAAATTGAAAATGTATCCAACCAGGAAAATTAGTTAATTTAATGTCTTTCTCATGGACACTTTAACAGTGAGAGAGAGAGTTTGACTTTGAATGGCAGTCGTAACACTAAGAGGTCAAAGTTGTGCAGTTGGTTTTCATCCTTATTAACTCACAGCACCAATGACATCACAGAAAATGTGTTTGTGGAAAGTGTTTAATAGGCTGGCATGGTTTGCTTCATTGAGTTGTGACACAGCCCATTTAGACAGAGACAGGAGTGAGGACTTAAACAGCCAGTCTGAGCTGCACATCATCGCTTTTTCATTAGATCAAACTGAGCTCAGTTCACTCTACTACATGATACTACTGCGAGGGCACCACAAGGGCATGCTGTTACCTCATACACATACTGACACACACACTTATACATATACAAACAGATGTATTCACCAGTTCACATACTGTACAGTACGCATTAGTGAGTATTATTGTCGACTCAAACCAAAGATCAAGTCAAGTCAATTTTATTTATGAAGCCCAAAATCACAAATGTGCCTCAAAGGGCTGTACAATCTGTATAGCATACCACACAATCTATCTGTAGACCCTCTATTTAGATATAGAAAAACCTCCCACACAAAACTTTAGATCAGTGATTTCAGATTTATCGTAAGTGGTGAAACTGATCCAACTTGCAGTCTGCAAAATGTAGGTGACAAATCCTCAAACATGTGCTGTCTTAAACCTATTTTGCCTCATCACGACAACACAACTGTTTCCACATATGGCTCACATATATAACAATGCAAATTTTTCTCCGCAGTTCACCTTAGCTATTTGAGAATAGATAATTATTAGATTATTACTTGATAGACAATAGACTGCTGCTATTTGTCTGCAACAGCCAATACCACAGCATTGTCATATCGGATAATGTTCCAGTCCAAACTGATATACGTTTAGATCCCGTCCTTTATTCATGCCACAAGTTCAAAACACTTCTTAATGAACAAAGTGATGTCTTTCTTGAAATAAATAACACCCCAGGAATATCACAGTGCACGGTCTGGGAAGCTCTGAAGGCCTATATTAGAGGGCAGGTAATTTCATACACTGCCTACAAGAACAAACAGCACTCTAAACAGATTGTATATATGTATATATATATACAATATATATATATATATATATATATATATATATATATATATATATATATATATATCCCAGCACATTCTGGAAATTGACAGCAGATATGCCTTCTCCCCCAATCCAGCCCTATTCAAAGAAAAGCCTTTGCTCCAGACTGAATTCAATCTCTCTACTACACCAGCAGAGAAGCTTCTGCTAAAATCTAAACAATCTCTAATATGTGCATGGAGAAAAAGCAGGTAAATTATTAGCATATCAGTTAAAGCAAAAAGTACTCAAGCAGGCTGTACCAGTCAAGTATAGGCCGAAATTGAACATCATGCAATCCATAAATGATCAGTTTAAATGGTACTACTCCAACTTATATTTCTCAGACGCAGATGCAGGCTCATCCCAAGTAATTCTATTCCTCGACTCTTTAGACATTTCCACCTTGAGCACAAAGACAAAAATGTCCTTTGATAGCCCCATATCAGCAAATGATATCATACATGCGATTAAATCCATGCAAAGTGGGAAGGCGCCTGGTCCCAATGGGTTTCCTACTGAGTTTTATAAGGTGTTCTCATATAAATTGGCCCCTATTTTAAAATCAATGTATGACGAAACACTCTCCAGTAGGGGGTTGCCCCAATCCCTCCCTGAAGCTACAATATCACTGCTATTGAAAATGATTTTAAAAAACTCTTGGACTGTGGCTCTTACAGACCAATCAGCCTACTCTGTTGCAATTATAAAATACTTACTATTTGGAATAAATAATGTCCATGTTTATCAACCAGGACCAAACGGGTTGTATTTCTGGTCGACAGTCTTTTTTTCAACATGAGAAGGTTACTGAAGCCACATTTCCACCCAAAGTACCCAGAACCTTTATTCCCAGGAGCTACTTTTCAAGGAACTAAAAGTTCCTTCAGCCCATTGTTGTCTGTGTTTCCACTGAGGTCTGAAGACCCGCAAAGATTAGGCAAATTTCCCCCATTAGGTTCCACCCATCACACAGCTGCATAACTCTATTGTTAGGCATAAGACGAGGGCTGCTGGTGGTCGCAGAAGTAAACGCACTAGTGTCTGCAGCCTGCATGTCAGTGTGCCCACCCATTTTATCTGAAAAACACGTTGTGTCTCACTGCGACAACATTTTGTATGATTGATTTAGCCAAGCCTTGTATTAACGAACCCCACGATTCTACACCATGAGGGGTTGGCTTTAGCATGTAGCTAATGTTAGCTTTTGGCTAGGGTAGCAATAGCATGACAACAGTTAACGTTATAGCATTTAACAAGCATCATACCTTCAACTGACTGGTCATTTCCAGATCCACCATGGCTTCCAACAGTGCAGGAGCTGAGCCGCTGCTCCAGAGAAGGCTTGCCTGTGACCCAGCAACGCATCGATCCAGACAGTCAAACCACTGTCTGCTCCGCCAGTCGGAGCTCGACCAATCAGACATGTTCAACGCAGTAAGCCCCACCCTGAAAGTTCCTGTACTTTTGGAAAGCACTACTCCCCGAGCAGGGACCTTTTGGGGGGTAAAATAATGTCCCTGGAACTTAATTTAAACCCTGTTCCCTGCGGTGGAAATGCACTGAGTTTCTCTAAAGGTTCCTAGTCCCTGGGGAAAGTTCCTGCAGTGGAAACGCAGCTTAAATGTTTTGTCTTCTGCCCACCCTGAGCTCCAACCCGAAGTCATTGTTTCCCTTGACACAGAAAAAGCGTTCAACAGAATTGAGAGGGGGTATCTGCTAATAGACCTGGAGAAATTTGGGTTTTGGCCGGCCTTCCTTGACTGGATCAAGAAATTTTATTTAAACCCTATGGCCTCTGTGCGCACAAATGGTACTACTTTTGATTATTTTGCTCTTCATAAAGGAACCTGTTGGGGATGTTGCCTGTCCCCATATTTGTATGATATATCCCATCAGGGGATTCAGGGGATCAACAGGACTGGAACCACTCACAAGCTATATGCAGATGACCTGCTTCTCTATATTACAGACCCAATTAATGGTCTTTCTCACCTCCTGGACCTTCTAAAACGTTTTGGAAAGCTTTCAGGCTACAAATTGAACCTGTCAAAAAGCCTACTGTTCCCTGTTAAGGTAAGGTAGCCAAACAAAGTACCTATTACCAATTCCCTTTTAAAGTCGAACAGGAATGCTTTACATACCTAGGGATTTGTGTTACAAGTTCATTTAAAGCACTTTTTAAACTTAACTTTACAGTGCTTTTGGAGCATGCAAAGGGAGACCTGGAACATTGGTCAAACCTTCCCATCTCCCTTGCAGGGTGCATCAATTCATTTAAAATGACAATATCGCCCAAGTTTTCATACCTATTTAAGATGATCCCCATTTTTTTTACCAACATCCTTTTTTAAACAGGTGGGCCGTCTTATATCTACCTTCATTTGGAATAAATCCCCCTCTCGGATTTGGAAAGCGAGTCTAGAGAGGTCCAAATCAGAGAGTGGGCTAGGTCTGCCCAATTTTTTGCATTACTATTGGTCAGCAAATATTTCTAAATTTATATACCGGATCACCATATTTGTAGATGGAGAGGGACCTCTGTGGTCAACCATGGAATTACAATCTAGCCTTCCTATCTCTCCAATCTCCTTGCTGGTGCCCCCATTACCTTTGAATCGGAAAAGTCATAATCTAAATCCTGTAATAAATCATGTAAATCTCTTTCCACCCTCACAATTAGATCTGGCATTCAAGGCCTGGCATAGTTGTGGATTGGTCTTTTTTGCTGACTTATTTGATGATGACACATTTAGGTCATTCAGTTCTCTGTGCCAGGACTACAATATAAAAAAAATCCCACTACTTCTGTTATTTCCAGGCTCGCGTTTTGCCTCAAAATATTTCTCCTCCTACCCCAATCCCCCCAGAAAGGCCCGACACATGCCATTCTTAATCTCAATCCATATAACAAAGAATCATTTCTAAAGTGTATGACATGATACAGAACATATGCTCCCCCACGTGGAACAACAACAGGGTTTCTTGGGAATTAGATATAGGTGAGAAAATCTCAGATGAACTGTGGGAGACCGCTGTTTCACTAATCCATCCTTCATCTTTCTGTGTGAGACACAATCTGATACAATTGAAAATATTTAATCGACTACACTATTCTAATGATAAATTGGCCAGAATTTACCCATCTGTTTGTCCAGAGTGTCCTAGATGCCACCACATGTTCGGTTCCTGCCAATCTCTGACTGGAAATAGCTAAATCTATTATACTGATGTTAATATTGGACTTTCTTTTGATATGACTACCTGATAAGGCTGCTGATAATTATGGGCTGAACAGTACGACATGAACATGGCATTAAACTACTGTACACCACCTTTCCAGCACCAAAGCAACCAGATAAAGTTAGCAACTAGCTGGTAAACATAGAGGAGCATTTAGCAGCTAAAGAGCCAGATATTTCCTTTAGGAGCTGGTGGAGACCAAAACAGAGCTAAAAGGAGAGTGACTATTGGACATTCATCAGATGGCCCGGAACACGATTTCAAATGCCAGTGGTGCTCTGTGTCTGCTGGATGTGTAAATGAGCAATTGCTTGCTAACATGGTAGCAACAACTTAACAACATAACAACTTTAATGAGTCTGTGTTGTGTTTTCATCTAGCTCTACTGCACACAAGGGGCCACAAGATCAATTAACATAAATCTGCTCTGCAATGTTTATTTTAACAACAATGTACAACCATGGTCGCTATATTTCAACTTTGTTTTCTGGATTTTGTGCTATATAGCCCCTATTTGTTTCTGCTGAATAGGACCTACATAAGTAGAACCTAACTCTTTGTTTGGTAGCATTTCTTGAAGAAATTAAAAAGGCAAACGTCTGGTGAAATTAATGAGTTTGGATGTAATAGGAAACTGTTATATGACCCTATGAACTTAGGACAAAGCCTAATTAGAACTAAGTGTACTTACTCTTTGGGAAGTGGTCATTAAATTAAATTATACTGTATTTGTTTAGCAATTAGAGAACCTTAGATCATATTCCAAGCACTGCATAGTCAAGTGGAGTCAAAACTACAAAAGACACAATATTCAGAAAACATTTAAACTATTTTCTACACTCCTTGCCATAGCAGTGACCTCTCTGTTTTCTTTATGTGACAGTTGACCTCGCTTATGCAACGTGGCACCGACAGTACAGCTGCCTGGCCGGAGTGTTTTCGAACATCCTTAACACCTCGCCTAAATAAGAAACACAAATACCGAGAGGTGATAGAGAGGCACATCGTCACTCCTGGGAGGATATGAGCTCCTCTGGCACTGCAATGCAGCATTCACACTTTGTAAACATTATTTATAAAAAAAGGCCTGCATTTTCAAACCCAGACAGTTGCCTGTGCTAGATGAGCTCACTAGGTTAGACAATGTGTCATACTTATATAAGACAACGCAAAGGCAAGGAGCTATCACAAGATTGTTATTAATGCATTTTGAAATTGCTTAAGAGTGCCTTGGTGACAATGATGCATTGTTTGCTCTTGAAAATACAGCAACCTGTTATATTCTAGTCTATTCATGTCATATGTTGTCAGAAATATTCGATGAAATTGATAAAATTATGCAATTTTATTCCTAGAACTGTGTGAAAGTGAAAATTTTATTCATGTAATGGCTCCATGGTTGCTTTGGTTGACAATATTTGTCTTCCTGCCCTTACACTACGGTAACCAGGACAGAATTATGGCACTTTTTTAATCTCAAGCCTTGTAACTGTTATCCAAGAGTACAAATGTATTGACTTCCCTCTATAAAGATCGGAATATTGCCCGCTTGTATGCACACCGACAGATGTGTTTTAATGGTACTTTGCAGTGATGTGGGGACAGGCAGCTTGCCTTGTGTAGTCAGCAGCTCCACAGCTTTTATAAGGGAAGAAGTGAAATAATTAATCTCGACTTGAATCACGATCATGTGTCCTATACATGCACAATGAGTTCTGTAAAAACGTAGTGAATCATGGAAACCTCAGAATAGATGCAGGACATGGTATGTTAAATTTAGGTCAAGGATTCATAGAAGTATTTGAATGGTGTAAAATGGCTTCTTGTCATTTTATGAATGTTTTTCAAATGACAGGATCAAGGTGAATTGCAAACTCACACGGGTCGGCGGTAGTGTTTGGTTTTATAGTACCATGATTTTCCAAGGGAACATTTTCAGCATTCTGGGCTTCAGGTACAGCTGTGATGTTTTGTGAGAATGGAGCTATAAATGTCTAACTCTTTTTTTGTTTTCTTTGGTGAAGTTCTCAGAACAAAATGGAACTGGGTAAATTATGACTTTTTTTATAGATTTCTTTTTTTAGACATTAAGATTTTGTCCAGGCAAGGTTTGACAAACAACCAAAGTGGGAAACTGCCTAGGGGCAACTTCAAAGGTTCCAGGTTTAATTTCCAACTACAAATACATTTTGAAGGAAACGTAATGAGGAAACATTGTTAATTAACATATCTGGCAAGTCGCAAGGTATACAGGTATACATACTGACAATGTATTTTATTTATTTTTCCTGTAATATCCACTCTTGCAACTCAACATCTGCTCATAACAACTAAAGCACTATTACACTTTTTTAATTACTTGTTACACTTGGTTAAGGTTAGGGCAGCACAAGACACGGCCGGTTAACTTTATTAACATGTAATCAAAACCATGACCTTTAACCTTTAACCGGCAATAACCAATTTTTTGGCTGCTTGAGGGCAAGAAACAAGCTGTAAACACAACACTGACACACTATCACCCTTTAAATTAATATGGCGAACTTGTTAACAAACTGTTTTCTTTTTAGACATCCAGCAGATATCGAGCAACATTAGCATTCATTCAGAGTCATGTCTAGCCACATGATGAATGTAAGTACAATATTCAGCCTCCTTTTAGCTCTGTTTTGTCTTTAACTGCTCCTGAGGGAAATATCTGGCTCTTAGCTGCTAAATGCTCCACTATGTTCACAAGCTAGTTGCTAACTTTATCTGGCTGCTTTGGTGCTGGAAAGATGGTGCACAGTGCTCCACTATCAAAGTCCTGCACTTTGTGCACCTGCCATCCACCCTGATTATATAATTATATGTAGGCTAGTTGTAAATGTAATTTCTTGAAGAATGGTTTGCAAATTAGTTTAATTTTAATTAGTTTAGTTTAATTAGTTTAAGTTTGTTGTTATTACTACAACACAATAACTGAAATGATAAGGGCCTTAAGGTGGCTTCTGCAGTTTTTTTATCCTTTCTTTTCCGTCTTGTGTCAGAATACAGTTTAAATACCTTTATTTTTTCAGTTGATATTATGTTTACATGGTGCATATTCTTAAATGAATTTGTGGTCAATCAAAATACCACAAAAGAAAAGGGTACATACACAATGCCCATAGAGTCGGAGGAAAGGGTCAGTAAGAGAAGTAGATAGGGGCCCACAGCTAATATTTGCCCCAGGGCCTCCTGGCAGGTTAATGTGGCCCTGTGTCTAGATTGCAAGTTATCAACCTATTTGGGATCTTTAACTTTTATTTTTTGCTCTTAGGATTTATTTATTTTGTTTTTAGAAATAGTTATATTAGATCATATGTTGATGCTCAAAACCTCCAAACAGCACTCTATTCAGGTGGAACCACGCTGATAAAATGTTAAATTCGCCCTTGTTGCATCAAATGTCTATAATGATTTGTGCAATGGAAATACTTGAAACATTTTTTTCCAATAACTGAATAGTGTGTTGAGCACTGATAATATCTTAATTCATATAAGATCAAATCTTGTTACTCAACTAGGATCAAATGAAATAGAACATAAAAGCATTTTATGGTGAGCCGCTCTGCAGAGTGGAGCCATTGTGGTTGGAAAATGAACTGACTTGGAGAGGCCAATACCTTGTCCTAATGTGACCTAATGCTTGAAATGTAAAAAAATAAAAAAATAAATGTTTTTCTTTCCGACCAGACCACCAAACAAACAGCTTTTCTATATGGCACCAGATCAAAAGAAGAAAACCACACAAATGGTTTTGATTGCACAATTAAAAAAGAGAAGAAGTTGGAAAGAAAGTCAGAAATGTGGAAGTAAATGTTGGCAAAATGACAACAAGTCAATCAGGATGTGAAGTGATGGTCTGCTCTTTCCAGTATTGAGAGCATTGTGACAGGAAGGCGATTATTTTTAGATTAAAAAGGGTGCATTACACTTCATTTTGCATGTTGTTGCATGCTGGAAAAGTTAAATGTGACTATAATGTGATACTTTTGAAAAGGAAAATATGAGTGTAATACTGTAAAAACAACATCTACATAGCATCTTTACATTGACAATTTCCATTGTGTGCAATTAAGTTACACTTTCTGTGTGTGATAGTGTGTCTCTGTGAATATGATACATCTTCTGATGCTTAGCTAGGTCACATCATCAGTGATGTACACTGAGGTCATCGGGTGTTTCGGGTCTCAACATCAGACACCCTCACCCAGGTGACCCAGCTGAGGTTGATCAGGCCTCAGATTGTGCCCTTGCAGCAATCTCCCACCTATCCGCTCTCTTTATCCAGAGCCACCTGAAGGCTTTCTCTGCAGCCTCCGTGCTGTTGTGGATGGCTCTTCTCCTCTCCCCTGTGATACCGAGTGCAGTATAGGCTCTGCAGAAGGACTGCCCTGCACAGACTCTGCACCCGATCTCCACAGGAAAGCACCTGCTCCTCTAGCCTTGTCTGTGGCAGACGCTGATTAGTCCATTGGACTTTCCTCTCTTCTGCTCGAAGGCCTCCTCCATGCGTTCCTCCCAGTTAGCTCCGAAGTGATGTTCTTTGTTTCCTCTGATACCAGAACCACGCCTGGCCTCAGGGAGGACTTGACAACCTGCTGGGGGAACTTGAGTTGTCTTCCCAAGTCCACCAACAGCTGGCAGCCTTGTGCCGTGCTGAGAAGCCCGGATGCCACTGAAGGGGTTGTGCCTGGCTTCTCTCCTGCTCTCACGAAGCTGATGGTGTGCTTCTGAGTTTTGGACCACCGGGAGCTGGAGATGGCATTGCAGATGGCTTCTGCGATGGTCTTAAGCACCTGGTCATGCCTCCAACGATATCGGCCCTCCCCTAGAGCCTTTGGGCCGCAGCTCAGGATGTGCTCGAGGGTCCCCTTTATGTGGAACAGCGGGTTCCCAGCAGTGTAGGTTGGATGGGCTGCGGAGGACATCATAGGCCGCCTGGACCAAGAACTTGATGCGGAGTGGCTTTGCCCGCCAGAGGTCATTCTACGTGATCTTCCTCTCAGCAATTTGCTCTCATCTTCTCCAGGTGCCTTGCTGCCGCATCCCCACGCAAACTTCTTTCTGGACCATTTACTGCCGCTGCTGTCTTCCATGAGTTACTAGTGCCCCCTTACTTTAGGGGGTCACCTTTCAGAGTTAGTCAGCACTAAAAATGTTTAGTTAGCCCAGTTTAACTTATTGGAGTCTCTGACCGCTCATGTTACGTGTTTTGCTGCCACAGAGGAAATCTATTCCTAACAAAACAACTCCCAATGAATACAGACTGAAAAAATGCTGATTACCAGGAAAGATTATTCTGACAGCTTCCATGAGCCAGAAAGGAGAGTGTGTGAGGATGTGACTGCAACAAGCTATACAAATGTGGGCTTTATGATCTGCTTTAATGAAAGTCTTTCATGTTCAATTTTTACAAGAGAAAAGGCTTCAAGGGTAAAGACTCTCTGTTAGACATTCCCAACAGAACTAGTCTGAAAGTGTTTCTTATCGTCAAAGTCTTTTTTTATATCCTGGCCAAGTACACTGGTGAGTACAGTGTTATCATAACAATAGGAATGATGGCCAAAACTATGAACCTAAGATCCACGTTGTAATAAACTGGAATTATTCTTTAATTGCATTCATATAATAATTATGACATATTTGAGTGGGTGAGGTGGCTCTTGTTCCACTTCCTCTATCCTCATAAGCTCTGTGGAGCTGCTGAGTACACAGGGCGGGCTGTTTGCTCCCATATCACAGAATGGTACCAGTAAAACACATCTGTCACTGTGCATAAAAGCATGTAATGTTCATATCTTTATGAGGGGAAGTCAACACATGTTTGTGCTTGGACAACAGTTACAAGGCTTATGATCATAAAAGTGCCATAATTGTGTCCTGGTTGCCATACAGGTAGGAAAACCCCAAAGAGGCACTCAAATCGAGGAACTAAAACTATAGATCACTTTTTTCTAATTTTAACATTTTTAGTGTTGCTGATGTGTGAAACTGTCTTGTGTGCTCATAGATCCGAGCTCTTTGTTCCACTGATGATGACATAGTAAATAAGTTTTCATATGATTTGTGAATACATTCCAATCAAATTTGAACACATGACTTGATTTGCTTTCATCACCTCTGCCACTCAAAAAGCACAGGCTGCCATTCAAACACACACAGGCACTGCTTTCAATTCATTTTATACATACACACACAAGGAGGCCAGAGGGGATAATCTTTGCGTTGTGCCACAGCCCATGTGAGGAAGGGATTACATATTTATTTGGGGAGTTTTCATCCCGCCTTTACCATCTGTCACCAGTAGCCTGGCCATGGGACATTTACAAGAGCTTTATAGTGGAGTTATGGAGCGATAGGATGAGAGTGGGCGTGAGAGAGATTGTGTATGAGTGAGTGTGCATAAGTAAGAGAGAGAAAAAGAGGAAGTAAGGAGGGGGAGCTACTAATAGTAGCCTACTTGAGAAACAAGCATATCCCAGGTCCCAGCTGTAAACCACCAGTACTTTCACAGGTACCCAAAACCCCCCTTAACACCTGCTGTGGGGAATATTCAGTGAAAAAGTTGTGGGCTTTGCACTGACGTCAAGCAGTATCATCTGGGACTTTTCCCATGCTCTCTGTTGGGAAAGGGAAGTCTCTCCATAGACCCTCTTTTTAGTCCCAGGGTGATTAAGAGCCAACTCAGCGCTGATGTCATAATCCACATCTCTGTCGCTTACATTATAGCTCCAACTTGATTGGTGGTCTGGCTTAATTTGCTGGCCCTGCCCACCTCAGGAAGGGGTGGGGGGGTTCAAAATAAGTAAAATCATATATGACACCACAAGGAATTTCCTTTAATGATATGAAATAAAAAAATATGTTCTGGATTGTGTTGTTTTTTAAAGTTATAGTCCTCAGGGTTTTCGTTACATCAAACTCCATGTTTGATACTATCTATGGTCTGCATTTTTTTCAGTAAAAGCCATTCACTGTATTTGTGTTCTGTAATTGCCTCTCAATACAGTAGTTTTCATCACTAGTTAATGGCGGTGTCCATACAGCATGCATTTCATGCAATGTGGAAGACAACATTCAATCATGAGTTCAGTATTACCATGTTGCGTGACATTGTTCACTGTCTTCTTTAGTCTTCTTCAAAACAATGAATCATATGAGTTACTCTGTCATTGTTGTCACCAGATAAATGAAAGTCCAGTATTCACTCTACATTGAGGTCTGTTTTGGTCTCCACAAACTCTTAAAGGAAATATTTGAGCTGCTAAATGCTCCACTATGTTCACCAGCTCATCGCTAACTTTGTCAGTGTGTAGTTTGCTGGTAGGCAGATGGTGTACAGTGGGTTTATCAGAGCTTTTTCACTGAAAACATCTGGCTGCTGCTGCTCTGTTCATGAGAGCACTGAAACTGAACCAAAACAATAAAGTTGTAAAAGCAAAACAATGAGCTGAAAGATGCTGAAATGTTCTTTCAGCTCCACTGCAGAGTCAGGTGATAATTATCTGTGCTTTTGTCACAATACAGACAACTCACATTATACATACTAATTTTATTCATTGGTAATATAAAACTATTGATAAGTGCAGCTTTGATTTTAAAAGATAATATTTTGGGCCATTCCCAAAGATTTACAAAAATAGTAACTTAAACCTAAAAAATGGAACCAAATCTTGTAAAGAAAACTACCAAATCTCAGCACTGTTTAGAAAAATTTAGCCATCACTTTTCATGAGCTATGACATGAAATTAAATGTGCTGTGTGGAGCATATTATCATACCAACACCAAGAACGTGTTTACCACCATCTTCTGAATATGCTAATTTCTCTGGCTTATGATTTATTTCATTAAATTACTTTTGTTTACATTGGGATTGCCTGCTCGTAGACATGCTTGGCTGACATCAACTTTGATCACCTGAATTTGGGCATCAACTCTGGTGCTGGGTGATTGTTTGGCTTAAAACATTAGCTTTTTTTTCTTACTTTTGAACTTACCCAGACACAGTGGAAACTGGAGGCTGACCTCCCTGTTGTCTCAGTAAATGCCCAAAAGTGACAAATGTTTACATTCAAGTGACAAAGCCCTTTATAAATTGTAGGGATTATGACTCTTAAAAAAGCAGAAGTCGGGTGACGTTACAGAACTGTAAAGTCACGGGATGGGATACAGGAGACCACTGTTCATTTCCTATTTCCTACCAACAGTCAACGTTGGTTTCTTTTAGCCATGACCACCATCGTTCCCTTATCTTAAAGGGGCAACATGAAAGAATTGACACTACTCTCCACCTGTTGAATTCATATTCTAAATTAATAAGGGGCAGCATGTCAGGTCATAACTGCTGCTAGCTGCCATTAGCTAGTTAGCTCAGTTAGCCGTGCAGCTAACTTAGTTACGGTGCTATTAGATGACTGAGCACCAGAACCGGAGTCGGGCGAGTGGGCAATGGACCAGGACCGAACACAGCCTCAGAGACCAACAGAGGCCAGTTTGACGTCAGGGAATACAGTACCAAGGTGATTTAGGACTCCAGGGATGACGAAGACACGGTGCGTTCAGGCGGGGTCAGGAGAGGCATCGAGCCGAGAGGAGCGAGAGGATGTTCGGGCATCAGAGAGGCAGCGACAGTGTGTAGACCCAGAATATTTTTCACATCTAAAGCGGTGAATTAAGGATTTATTTCGACTAGGGCTGGGTATCGTTTCAAAAGTTACGATACCAGTATCAAAACCAGTACTCTTAAAGTGATACTGATACCAACAGAGTACTTCACTCGATACCCAACAAGTGAATGAAAGCATTCAGTTGCCTAAAATTCCACCACTCCTCCCCATCCAAGTGATTTTTACACAAAGACATTTTGAAAGTGTTCTTTAATTCAATTTTAATGCAAGAGATAAGTGTAGAGAGCCAGCACAACAGACCGGCCTTGTTTGTCGGTGTGTTGAGTAATGGGAAACATTCATTCTGAAGGACTATGAGTTAACTGTTTGAGTCAAGCATAGAGGCTGTATTAGGCTATGTGTAGCTCTGGTGGTGTCTTACAAACCAACTGCAAACAAACAAACACAAAGCCAGCGGTGCTGCTGATACAGCGGATTGTGAGTTGAAGTTTCCCCGGTAAACACACCGACCTCTTCGGCTGTCGCAGTCCCTTCTGAGCACATAACATGTTTTAGATGAGTCTCCACACAATAAGCTTGAGCAATCACATGTTAGCAAAGATTTTTCACATAGTTCACACAACCACATACATCTGACCAGTCTTGTGCGTTTGCATGATCCCTTCACAACATTCAGATTCTACTACAAAGCCTCCATCACAACCGTTAGCTTTACTCACATCCTTTTAGTGGTTGCAGCCTCATTCCCTTTACTGTAAATTCACTCCTTCGTCACCCCTGATCAGTGATTCCGCCTCTGTTCAGATGACTCTAAATACACGATTACGCTCCAATAAAACTTTTATTCTAAATTACTTTTTCTACTTTTTCTTAACCTCTTTAATTAGTTTTTCTGTTTTGACTGAGATCTGGCTCAGAGTTGTTGTTCAACCCACTGTCTGGACTGTCTGCCAGACCTTAACTTCTTTAGCCCCTCTAGCACCCCTGGCTACAGTACGAGATAAGCTCATATTTTTACAAATTGTTTTAAATGCTGCCAGTTGCTCCATGACTCCATTTTGAAGGTGTAACTGCTTCAACAGTCTGCTGTTGTTCAGCCTAGAGACATGTCAAGCTTAACAAGACTTCTCTGGAACAACTTTAATATTCGTATTTCTCTGCTATTCTGGTTGTTTGATGCAAACTTATCTTGTCAACTGCTCAAGCACTGTATTCCTCTTGTGTTTTGCATTTCATCAACACTAAAACTGCCAGACAGTTCTCAAACACCTACACATCTCAAGAAGCTCCAATTGCAGACCTCATATCTGGGTCAGGTGCGTCACTTCCTTTAGGGTCCCCATATGTGAGATGCATAACTTCCTTTTCTGCCACAAAGTATAAAAAAATGAAAAAATGTTCTTTTACGGTTTACAGTATTCTCTGTGTTAAAAATCCGCTAAAGGCCTAAGTCAAATGTTCAGGTAATACTGGGCAGATATAACTTTCTCTTCAGTCTGTTATAAACAGTGTTGGGAGTTACACGTTACTGTAGTAACTGTAAAGAGTGTAACTAATTATTTTTTCAAATTAAATAACGCAATTGCAATTGCTGAAATTTAAATGGCCTTGTTATTTTTGTCTTACCTGAAAACAGTGGGCAACTGCAGAGGACAGCAGACAAATACAGCCTATTCGCCGTTTTTTACGGTTTATGATCTAACGTCACCCGACCGCTTCATTCAGTCCTGGTGCTCCCTCTCCTCATTCAATCTACAGGTCGCTTGACCACAGATGTCTCTCTCTCTCTCTCTCTCTCTCTCTCTCTCTCTCTCTCTCTCTCAAAAACAAATGAACACAAACCGAAGGAAGCTTCTTGGTATCGCTGTTTTTCAGCATAGACTGTAGGCCAGACACAGACGCTGAAGCTGGGTACACGAAATAAAGCAAACCAGGACACAAATGGTAGAGTATCATAGTGTGGTCCATGTACTCCGCCCGGATAGCGCCTGGTTTCAGGACTGTGAAGCAGTTTGACCGGTCTGATCGGATTGGCCACCGCAGCATGACGTCGGGTTGCATTTCTCCAAAAGTTGATTCTGTTTCAGCTGTGCAAAAGTTACTTTCCCGAGTAACTAATTCCTTTTATATGCAGTAGCCTAACTGGTAAAGTAGGCTAATTCAATTACGTTTGAGAGAAGTAACTAATAACGTTAAAATGCTAATGTTTGTTACAAACGTCTTTCTAACCAGTGTTGTGCAAGTTACTGAAATTAGTTACAGTACATTATCAAGGTGTGGAAAGAATAAAGTAGGATCCAGCTTAATGCAATCATTAACTGAACAGCTAATTAGTCAGCTAATGTGCTGTTAAAGACTGGATTGTTGTATATGGTGATTTGTGTTAATGAAGTAACTGTACTGTTCTTCAACAGGCTAACATCATCTGCACTTTATGTAACAACCAGGTTGTAGTTTTTAGATACTTTAGCAGAGTATATTTTTTTTTCACATAAAACACCACAAGAAAGAATATTTAGCTAGTTTTTCACCTGACAAAAAACATTACGTTAATACTACTTAAAGTCTTGATCAGAGAAACATGACTGTTTTCAAATCTCTCAAAAGGAAAAGCAGTAGGGAAATAAAACGAACATAATCTCATGTGTCTCATGACTGTCCTAGAAACAGTCTGATTAAATACCAAAAGGCTGCTAGAGCACAAACATAGCATCTCTGTGGCATCTGTTTTGTTATGTGTATATATTTGCTTTATCTTGAAACATAATGAAATAAGATTGTAAACATCAAGTCCTCCTCCTGACTCTCTCGTGTATACTGCTCTTACCAGCTCTAAAATTGTTATTTTATCCAAAGTGTCCTTGCCTCAGCTACTGCCTCAGTTGTGTTTTTGATCAGTCTTAGTCTGGGTGGTCTTCATATTACATAATTCTTTTAGAAGTGTCAAATGATTATGTGCTGATTGTTGATTGTGTTAATCACGCCACTCTCACCGATGAGCTTCAACACTGGGTTGAATTTCAGGAAACAGCCCTGGAGTTAAAGATATTGGGAAGCTTTCAACCTGTTTGTGCTGCTCCAAATCTTATATAATGTTTATGTGCTCCCCTCGGGGTGTATCATTCAGAAACACAATGTCTCCTTTCATTACGGATGATGTAACGCAATTACATAATTTTTTCTGAAGCCAAAGTGATATTACATGCTGGATGGAAGCACATTTTTAAGATAAATATAAACAATGTTGTGGTTATTCTCTGGCTTGTTCGAGCATTTAAGAGGGAAAGCCCGGGTTGCAACAATCTTATGCTACATGCCAAAAATGACCCTCCAATTTGTGCAGGCTTGCTCACTTGTGTTGGTCACTTGTCCTTGGCTCACCGGCAGTTGATTTGAAGGTTTATTTCAAGTTTTTATCATTGTTTATTAAACTTGAAATGGGTTGGCACCCTAACACATTTCAGATCTCCTCTGACCAAATGCTATTGTGTGTCTCATGTGGATGCTTTAAAGCGAAAAGGCGACTGTAAATAAAAACGAAATAACTTGTTTGTCCACGCCGTCTAGGACAACACATATACGTGTTTTCTGATCTGACACCCAACAGCAACAACAACAACACTGTCTGTGCCTTTCAAAACTGTTACACATCACTGTTGGAAAAATAAATCTGCTTTATGATCTGACAACGCCATGATTAACGTTTGGTTACGCAATGTCTACACAGGAGGTGCAGCGAAAGCAGCACGTTAGCAGAGCAGCAGCAGCTTCAGTCCTCCATCTGTCTCTGCACAGGATGCATTCAGGCACCGTAGTGAGTGTAGGTCACCTACGTTTTGGCAGTGCTCAATACACAATCACTGTAGTTACGTGCGTAAAATTGAAGAAAATAGACTTGAAGTGGAAATAGTGGAAATATCTATCTGTGATTCAAAAGCAATTACTTTTCATATAGTGTACTATTATTGCATTATACAACCCATTTCATTCCCAGGTCGTCAAAGTCCTACGTTTTGTCACGCCTCTTGGCGTCTCATACAGATGCACAAGGTACCCTTTATCGTCTGTATGAGAAGCACCGGGCTTTCACTTAACTCCGATGAAAAACCGTCCGTTTGACACTCTATTTGACACTCAGAGGAACTTTCACTCCAATATTAACCTGACCGCGGCGCCAAAAGACGCTGTGAGCAGCAGCCACAGGAAGTATTTTGCTCACTGTTAATTCCCATGTTACGGTTTTCTTTCAGTGATATCCTCAACATTTCTCAAAACTAAAACACGAATGTGTCCTTGATAATTCAACAATACGATAGGTTAATGTTACGGCCATCAGTCTGAATGATTTCTCCTTCAATTCTGGCCTCCATGACACGTGACTGCCAAGTTGTTGTTTTTTGTGAAAACCAAAATGGTGGACATTTATTTTATTCTCAGTGGAAAAATGTAGTATTTTAAGATAGTTTCTGCATTTAAATGTGTTATGATAACATTTCTAGCTAGAAATGTGCATATTTTCATAATCTTCACTCAGTGAATGTATATGATCCTTAGTTTTGTTAGTTATTACGAAGATTATCTCTGCTCTCAGATCGTTGCTATGGTGGTTGCTATGGACGCAGCTACGCGCAGCCTACGTAGGGAATTGTGGGTGACTTCAACTCCTGTTTTGGGCTGTCTGCCGTCACTGGGCTTCATTCCATTTCAAATTTCTGTCGGTCGGCCGTAACCCGAATCCAAACACCACTATCTCTGTTGAGAAAAGGCATATTATAGCCTGTGATTGTAAAATGTGAAGTTGCTCATTTAATTTTATATTTCCAAGAATATGTGGCTGAGGATATTTAAGCATGAAAGTGGTTATCAAACTTGACTTTACCTTTCACATCCCTCATTTAATCCCTGCAGTGGTCACGTTCATATATATCATCAAACAGGTCTTTATATTGTGCATTGCATTCAACCTCCACTGTTACATAATTTAATTATTTATGCACATGTGACATTTAATTTTTGCTCTTGTCACCTTCATATATTTCATACACTTGATTTCATATACTGTATACTATACATATATATATAAGGATATGTATAGACGCCTATATAAAAATGTGTGTGTCAATGTGTCAAACTATGTCTGGCTGATTATGACTGTAAATTCACTGTACAATAAGTACTTTAGTAAGTATTAAGTAATTTAAATGTTTTCCACCAGACTTCAGGTTTAGCTGGATTCCTCTTGCAGCGGTGGCTAAGGATCATGGGTAATGTAGCCTAGCCTTCTGCTATCCAAAACTGACAAAAAACTTTTCTCAGAATCATAGGAGAAATAATTTAAACTGATAGCCGTAACATTGACCTATCTTATTGTTGAAGGACACTTTCTTGTTTGAGTTTTGAGGAATGTTGAGGATATCATTGAAAGAAAACCTTGACATGGGAATTAACAGCGAGGAAAATACTTCCGGGCGGCAGGTCAGCATCTTATAGTGGTTAATACTGGGGTGAATGGACGGCCGGAGCTGTTCCTCTGAGCGTCTAATATTGCAGCGGATGGTTTTACATTGGAGTTAATTGAAAGCCCGGTGCCGCCAAGGGGCATGACAAACGTTGGTATTTGACAACCTGGGAATGAGAATGGGTTTTGTCTGTTATCTTTAACAGGCCATCTAGCAGGTGATTGTAACAGTTTTTATAACTGTAACTATAGTCCCTTTCCATGGATGTTCCCCAACCCTGTATAAATACTTCAGAGCACATATTTAACAAATCCCTAGAAAATAGCTAATGATGTTTTCATCAAGCATACTGTAACACATCTAGCACCTTGCTCCTCATGACTTCCTGCTTCTTGTACCCTGAAGCTACCAGATCTCGGCTAAGTCCTGTGACTCCTCTTTCCTTTCAGTCTTCTGTCCTTCTCTCAGGCTCAGAGCAAAGCATGAGACAGCCTCATGTGTTTTTCTGTAAAGCTGGAGCGAGACTGATACTCAGGTCTGAGCATGGGAATAAGAGAAGAAGATGCCCTAAAAACAGTACTTCAATCTGCTTTTCTCTGTTATGGTCCCAAATGAGAAAAGGAACAGATTAGCCCCTGGTAATATCTTTGGTGGCCTCTCCTGTGTCTAATTAAAAAGGCTATTGTTTTAGAGAGTAAATATAAAGCAGTGATTGAGGTGTTTTTCATTCTGAGCTGTGCCAGCTCTATGGGACAATCACAACACTTTCAAGAACTCCATTTTCTTTTGATCTCATTTCAGCTCAACCCAGTTCCTGAAGGATCTAAACAGTGTAAAAACCTAGAGAGGGAAGACTAACACAGGCTGTAAATGTGATAAATGGGAGGAAAGATAAAGTGAGGGTCACATAAATGGATAAAAGAAAGCTCTGGTGATCTGTCTCTGCATCTGGAAGTATTCTTTTGCCAAATGTGACTTGAGCCAGTGGATGTCAAGAAGGATACAGTGCGCTGATTCACACCGGGCACGGTTTGGAAACCACTAAACCAGCAGGATCACTGATTGATGGCGCCAAAAATCCATGCAAACGCATTCATATGTTTCCCCACGCAGCAGCTGTCCCATATTAATGTAATGTAATGAACAATAAACACCCCATCTTGATCGGAATTGCAATTTAAAAGTCACAGTCATCTGTTCTGAGAGGAATTACAACCACATGTACTTCTCCCTGTAAGAGAGGGGAGAGCTACAGGAAACAGAATCAGAATCAGAAATACTTTATTGATCCCCGTAGGGAAACTCTTTGTTACAGTAGCTCGCCTTTACGTCAGTGCACACAGGAGAAAGTACTAGAAAACAATATGATACACTATAAAACAGGTCAGAAAATAAATTAAGTATCAGGTGGGTATAAGTATAAGATAAACTAAGTGTCAAGTACCAAGTGGGTTTACTGGTTGATGATGATAGTACAGTATAATAATACAATGTAACCAAAAAAAGTAATAAGTAATAGTAATAAGCAGAGGTGCATGTACTGTCGAGAGTAATAGAGGTATATAATATCAATAACAATAAATAAGAAAAACTAACATGGGAAAACTAATATTGCACGGGAGTAGTACACAGAGTATTGCACAGTTATTCCATTATGATGTAATGATCAATGTCCAGTTTAGTGACCTAGGGTCATACAGACTGACTCTTAGAGGGCGGAGTTAAAGAGTTTGATGGCCACAGGCAGGAATGACTTCCTGTGGCGCTCTGTGGTGCTTTTTGGGGGGATGAGTCTTCCGCTGAAGGTGCTCCTTTGTTTGACCAGCATGTCATGGAGCGGGTGGGAGACACTGTCCAAGATGGCGTGTAGTTTGGCCAGCATCCTCCTCTCTGACAACACCGCCAGAGAGTCCAGCTCCACCCCCACAATGTCACTGGCCTTACGGATCAGTTTGTTGAGTCTGTTAGCGTCCGCTACCCTCAACCTGCTGCCCCAGCATGCAACAGCATACAGGATAGCACTGGCCACCACAGACTCAAAACATCTTCAGCATTGTCCGGCAGATGTTGAAGGACCTCAGCCTCTTCAGAAAATAGAGGCGACTCTGGCCCTTCCTATAAACAGCTTGAGTGTTCTTGGTTCTTGTGTGGTAGCTGAAGTCTGTAGTGTAGATGGTGAAGAGGAAGGGAGAGAGGACTCCTGGGGGGCCCCAGTGTTGCTGACCACGCTGTCCGACACACAGTGCTGCAGGCTCACGTGCTGTGGTCTGCCAGTCAGGTAGTCCACAATCCAGGAAACAAGGGGGGCACTCACCTGCATTGCTGCCAGCTTCTCACCCAGCAGGGCAGGCCGGATGGTGTTGAAAGCAAGTCAAAAAACATGATCCTCACCGTGCTTTCCAGCTTGTTCAGGTGGGTGTGGATGCGGTTAAGCAGGAAGATGATGGCGTCCTCAACTCCCAGCCGGGGCTGGTAGGCGAACTGAAGGGGGTCCAGGAGGGGTCTGACCATGGGCCGCAGCTGTTCCAGCACTAGTCTCTCCAGGGTCTTCATTATGTAGGAGGTCAGTGCCACCGGTCTGTAGTCCTTGGAGCCACTGGGACGCGGCGTCTTCGGCACAGGAACGAGGCAAGATGTCTTCCACAGAATGGGGACACTTTGAAGGCTCAGGTTGAAGACATGCTGAAGGACTCCACATAGCTGGGGGGTACAGGCTTTTAGCACCCCGGGGCTAACGCCATCGGGGCCTGCAGCCTTGTTTGAGTGGGGCTTCATCAGCTGTCCTCTCACCTGGTCAGCAGTCAGGCACACGGCAGAGGTTACAGGTGGGGGAGGGGGGGAGTCGTCGCTCTCAACAATAAGTTTCCTCATAAAATCTTCACGTTTTTAACCACAGAGATGACAATGCTGGTCTGTTGTTCAGTCGGTTGATCGGTGCACCAATTTGGTCCAGACTAAAATGTCCCAACAACTATTGCCCTGAAATTTTGTAGAGACATTCATGGTCCCCCGTAGGTTGAATCCTACTAACTTTGGTGCTCCCCTGAATTTTCCTCAATAGTGCCACCATGAGGCTGATATTTTTGGTTTTAGTGAAATATCTTGACAACTGCGTTAGATGAGAAGATCAATACTACTCTAATGTCTGTATGGTAAATATAAAGCTACCACCAGCAACCAATTCAGCTTTGCAAAAAAACGTTTCTAGCTAGCTGTTTCCCCCGCTTTCTAGCTTTGTGCTAAGCTAACTGACAGCTGGCGGTAGCTTCATGTACTCTCTGCTGAACTATTCCTTTAACTAATGACATTCTGGTCAGCCACAGCTGTACTTTGTGTTGCTGCTATTTACAGCTTAATAGCAAACGTTAGCACACTAAACTAAGATGGTTAACTTGTTATACATTATACCCGCTAAACATAAAAAATGTAGCATTGTCCTTCTGAGCATGTTAGCATGCAGATGTTCCACAGTGCAGCCTCATCGAACCGCCAGACTGTAGACTCTTAGTCTTGTTTAACTGATAATACAGAGAAAATATAGTACTGAATATACACCAGGCAATATGTAGACCTTATTAAATTACCAGCTTCATTGATAAAAATCCTTTCATATCCACAGTGATACCCCACTGAAGCCCATCACTCCTCACCAGCACATATTGCCACAGTGTATCCGACATCTAGAAACAGTATTTTCAGTTCCTGAGCAGCAGAGACAATAAGGCATTTCTTTGCAACATTCCAGCCCAGGGCTGAGCGGGTCTGAGAGATATTAAAGCAGAGTGACAGATCTAATTATCACCTCCCCACTTCTTCTGCTCCAACTCTGATGAAAGGTACTACATTACACCAGACATATATGCCCTCAAACTAACTTTCACCTTTGCTAATAACTAAGAGTGTAGTTATCTGGAATACCTGCTGAGGGCATGTCTCAGAATAGACAGAAAGGGATTTGCAATAAGGCTGGATTTATGAAAGGAGGAGACCATCATTATTCCAATGCTTGCTGCAGTAACTGTGCAAATGCCCCCTACTCGTTATCTCTCACCCCCTCTCTTTTTTCCATGTGTCTCATTTTCTCTTCTTCAGATTACATTATGATCCATGGTCACTTTTGCGAAAATGTTGTGCGGTTTCTCCACCTCTCCTCCCTTCTCTCTCTATCTTGTTCCGTTTCTGGATTGTATGAGGTTCCACTGTTACTCCAGAGGCTATGCTGAATAGGAGGGTGTGTTTGCACACGCACACTCTCAGACAATACCAACTGCAGGAGACCCACTCTGCTGACCTCTCGGCCACTCGGCATCTGCTGCCAGATTCCCTTTCACTTCCATACAAATCACTTAGAAAGAGGTGGCAGGCCCCATTCCGCTGGCAGGATGTTATGTCCACCCTGTAGATTGGTAAACTTGTGCACAGCTCACACCTAACTGTGGAATTACTCCACTGAACTGCTATCTGTTGTTGTTGTTTTGTCCAACTGTTTGGTAGCTGTTCATGGACACTGTGTTTCATTGGACTAATGGACTCCCTCTGTGTGTTTGTGTGTGTCCCTGTGTGCTTACATATGCATCCCTGTTAGCTGTACGTAATGCCTTTCGAGCAGTGGTTGTCGTGGAAACCTTGGTGAGGTCTGGTCTCCAGCTGCTGTCAAGCCTGAAGCATGCTGGGACATGTGGCGATGAGGGCTGGTTAATCATCAGCCACAATGTCAGATCTGCAGCCACATGATGTCTGATGGCTGTACTCAATTTCAAAACCATGAAACACTTTAATTGAAGAGACAGACAAATATGTCAAAGATGTCACAGCTAAAATGGTGAGAATCTAATAAACATGTGAAATATGTATTTACATGTATTTCATCCTCGTCTTTTGTCCCATCTTTACTGTGTATGAAGTGAAAATGAAGGCCTGTGGGTGTGATGACACCACATGCCAGTGACTATTCACATAGATGATGATTTGCATTATTCAAATTCTAATGAACCGAAGTGTATGGTGCCATACATTGACATTTTTCACCTTTTTGTCTTCTTTGATTGGTCTCTTTTTCGTCTTATCCCAGCTTGCTTTTATTTAAATAATTTTACCTTTAACATAAAAGAAGCAGATACCTGAATCAGAATCAACTTTTTTGGCCAAGGAATTTGACTCCATTTATTATCCATTTACAAAGTATTATAAACATCAGTTGCAACTTTACAGTAACCATCCAGATAATGTTTGTAGACGGTTTACAAATATCTGGTCCATCTAGCAAAGTAATATTTATATATGTTTTAGAAATGATTTCTTAAAGGTTTACAAATCATTTGGTAATCATTAACAAATACTTACTATAATATATAAATGCAATGATACAATATATAATTTATAAACTAATTATTTTATATTACACAAACTAACGATAAATAACAAATTATAGCATTACTAATAATAAGTAAACATTTATTTTCATTTCATTGTTTAACAGTGAAATAATTAACTAAAGTTGAATTAACTACCAATTTACCATTTATTAATGATGGTTATTATAAAGTGTTACCCTATATATGTGCATACACATACATGTACAAGCACATTATGTATAAGCACAGTCTACAACCTGCTTACATTTACCTTCTGACAGTGAATGGATATTATATAGTAAGATCTCTTTACCATTAACATTAACAGGTAAGATTAGGGAATGGGATGTGAACAGCGGCTTCCAGTGTCAGTGTTCACCCTGAACTCTAGGTTTTGCAGCACTACAACAACGTAACAGTACTTCTGCCTTTGCTACTCAAAGACAACAGTCATTATTCACAATGACACAAGATGTCGCTTGTCAGGAAAATGGAAACATACTCTAAGGCGGTTTAAGTGTTTCAGCAAACAACTAATGCTGTAATTTATCCAGTGATGACGTCTTTAGAAAATTATTTATGAAATAAAAGCATATGGGCTTGTGTCAGAAACCCACATTAATGGGGTGCCCCAGTAGCTCACCGAGCACGCACACCAAATACAAGGCTGAGTCCTCACCGCCGTGGCCCGGGTTTGAATCCAGCCCGCGGCCCTTTGCTGCATGTCATCCCCTCTCTCTCCCACATTTCCTGTCCCTCTTAAGCTGTTCCTATTAAATAACGGCAAAAAGGCCAAAAAATAATCTTACAAAAGAAATCCACATTAATATACTGTATCAATCTGCAGCCTTTATTCTTGTGCCAACCCCGGATTACTCTAAAGGGATTGTCAGAAATCTTAAATATCCAAGGTTCAGCAAAAGCACACCAAACCTAAACAGAAGAGAGCAGAATAACATCTATTGATGCTTGTGATATTAGACAGGGATGTCCGCTTAACCCAAGAAAATATGGATGGACTTAATGGCACATATAAAACATATAAACTGTGGACATCCGGTGGCACCATGTGGTAGGAGACAGGGTGGAAAATTAGCTCTTCATAAATCAATTAAAACTAGCTCTTTAAAACAACATTAACGGCAGAAAGTGAGTCAAACTCACGAAAACTTGACAAAGAAAGAGATGGACAACAAAGGGCGGCCTGGCAAGAAGGATAATGCAAATAATGGATGTACTGACATGGCGAAGGGAACGATGCCGGGGAAGGTGCTTGTCGGCAGCGAACAGGACTCAGTAATAGTATATATATAAAGTTACGCAGACCAAGACAAGAGCACACAGAAGCGTGCAGACTTACATGAAGGAACTTATGGAAAAAACAGCCTCGTTGGAGTAACAAACAGTAAATATGGAAGACAGGACAGCGCGGCTAGAAAGATCGGTCGCCTTTCTACTTTACCAAGAAACAAAGTTATCTGCGTGACCCCTTGGAATCAAGATCGAGGCGTAACGATATACGGCTACATGGCATCCCGGAGGGCTCTGAGAAAAACGACACCGCAGGATTTGTGACTGTTTTTATTCGTTCATCAATCGCCAAACCGAAAGACAACACTGCACCCGCAAGCGATCATTGTCCGCTTCCTAGACAATCGTGTGAAAGATCATGTAATACAGCAAGCATGGAAACAAAACACTACATATGAGGGACGGACCATCTGCTTCAATCAAGACTACACAACTGAGAGACAAAAAATGAGGAAACAGGTGCGGGACGTAATAAAAAAACTAATGTTAGGCTAATGCTAGGCTAGCATTAGCATTTAGCAGACGCCTGGAACGGAATAGCCAATCAGAGGCAGAGTAGGGGCGTGTCTACAGATGACTCTTCTTCCAGTACAGACTGTAGCTCCATCAGTTCATGTGAACCCTTTTTACAGATCTGCTGTGGACAAAATTCCACAAATAAATAGGAGGGAAGTCACAGATGTCACATGGCCAGCAAGCTGACATTATTCAGTCTACAAATGTGCTGAACTGAATCCACATATGCGTATGTATCACTTTACATGTATTTGTTGTGGTGAAACTATTTACATTTGTAAAACCTATATCATTTTTATGTGAAATTAAAATACCTTTTTACAAAGCAAGTTATGCATATTTTCAAATTGCTCTGTATTTTTGTGGATATACTTTACACAACCCAAATTTAAAAATCCATGTTTGTGCATAGTGAAATATTTGTGGGTCATGGTACACATTTGTGGATTGTGTTCTGTGGGTTTTAACTAATAAAGTCCAATAAAAACTTCCATAGGTTGCCACCAGAGCAGGGACCAATCACAAAAAAATCCAGAGTATGAAATAATGTTATTAAAGAGTTAGGTCTTACTGATCCATGGAGAAATAATAACACTAGAGGGAAGGATTTTACCTTTTATTCAAATACATATGGTAGTTATTCAAGGACAGATTTTTTTCATGTCACAACAACATATACACAAGCTTTTTACATGTGAAACAGAGCAGGTCGTCCACCAATCAAGAGGTCGGCAGTTCGATCCTGGCTTCCCCCAGCCCACATGGCAAAGTGTCCTGGGGGCCTTCGGTGTGTGAGTGTGTGTGAATGCTTAGTTAGTTTCTTTGAACTGATGAGCTGTTGGCACTCGCCATCAGTGTGTGAATGAGGTGAATGTGATATGTAGTGTGAAGCACTTTGAGTAGTCGGAAGACTAGAAAGGTGCTATACAAGTACAGTCCATTTACGAAATCTTGAACTGTGACATAGAGACCATAACTAAGTGATCATGCCCTTATTACACCTGCAGCTATGGGTAAAGAATCTTTTTTTAAATACTGGAGACTTAATGTGTCAATCCTATCAGATGAGAGGGAGGTAAAGGAACTAAAACAAAATATAAAGGAATACTTTCCAATAAATGTCAATGGTGAGGTATCACCATTGATTTTATGGGAGGGGGGGGAAGCAGTTATAACAGAGAAAATAGAAATAACATCCAGGTTGAGAACAGCAAAGAGTGTTAGAGAGTAAAATCAATCAATGCAATAAAGCAGAAGGAGCTCTACGTTTTACAAGTCAAAGATACTATGAGATGGGCAATAGAGCAAGTCGTTTAGCATTCCAACTTTGAAAGGCCCAAACAAATAGGATAATTTCAAAAGTTAGACACCGTATTTCCAAACAAATTATAGTAAAGCCAACAGAGATAGCGGAAGCTTTCGCAGAATATTATAAAAATCTTTACAATGATTCCAAGTCAAATTCATTGAAAGCAAAACACAGGCATTCCTTAAAAGACTACATTTACTATCATTACCAGAAGAAGAGGCATCTGAAATTATACAGGCAATTTCATTACAGGAAATACCTGATACTATAACAACTCTTAAAAATAAGAAATGTTTTGGTGTTGGGACCACTGGCACTCCACAGATAAATTTGTTCATTTGTGGGACTTTAACTGAACTTTTTATTATGAAGCCGCATGTTCTTTTGTTCTGTAAACATAGGAAAGCCACAAAACTCAGTTTCCCACAATCCTCCAGACTTCACACTAGTGAACTCCCCTCATGGACCCAGCTTTGAGCTACCATTGGTCAGTTTGACCTGTGACCCGTGATGTCACCAGGTCAATAAAAGAGTCAGCAGCCATGGTTCTTTCTCTTTTCTCCTCGGTCTGCGCAGACCTCGGGGAGGTCCCACCGACGAAAGGATAAAAGATTAACACATGCAACACATGCGCCTGCCTTTGTCTTAAGACTTCTGGTTAGCTCACGGCTAACCGAGAGTAAGCAAGCTCTCTAGCCTCTTGGCCTCTTCACTGCAGCCGGACAGCAATAGTTGTCTTCCAGCGTGTCCTGCTTGGAGCAGACAGACAGTAGAACTGAACTCTCTTTGATCGAAAACAGTGGCCGCAAAAGCCTGCCTAAGATCCCTGCAACAAGTTTAGTTAGCGTGAGTGGTTACTACACAGAGTCTGCCAGCTAATTTTAAAAAGCAACTAAGGAAGTTAGCACCGAGCTAACTGTAAGGAGAACAAAGAATAGAGTGACCGGACTCCTACAATCTACATAATCGGAATACTGCACAGCAAGGACTTCTCCCAGAAACACAATTCTTTCCAGCTTGGCTTGTCTATAACAGACGGACCACCAGCTAACAAGGAGTAGCTTACTTCAAATCAACCTTCTTTCCCTCCATCGACTGGTTACATAACTGGGCACTGCATAGCTTCACATAGCTTAACAGTGTACTGTGTAGCACAGGACTACATTTGTGAATGTATTGATTTGGTTCATTGAGTTTTATTGTTGTGATGTGTTTTCATCGGTTAGGTCATTTGGTAGCCGCATGCTAAGTCGATGTTAGTTAACGTTATGGTCGTAGACGAATGAGGGACTACACCGTCTTATTTTGAAGAATTTTGGGCAGAAAACCTTGTATCTGGTTCGGCAACTCGAAAACACAGCCAGGAAATTAGTCAACGTTATTCTTCACACAGACAGTCTTTGCATTCTAACTCTCTTTTAACTGGGCACTATTATCCTACACCGATCACACACGTACACTCCAATTTGACTTTTAACATAGCCGCACTCTTTATCAAACATGGCTCCACCACCACTTTGAGTTAGTTTCTTTGTTTAAGGTAATTTTGGATCTCACACACACACACACACTTTGTTCTGTAGTATAGTGCATTTAGAATTAGACTTCATAATATGTGTTTTTGGTTTGTTTATCATTTAATAAATACTTGTATAATTATGCTGTGTTCTTTAATGTTGCACAGGAGTGAATAATGGGGGTAGAACGCTCACGGATGACAATAAACAATTAACATATATAAGTCAACCATCCTAATCTATATACCAGCCATGTTGAACAATATGAATGAATATGGAGAAATATCCAGCTAAATCAGTAGCTATGATGCTCTCAGGCAAATGTCCAGCAGAACTAGAGGAAAAGGTTCATTTTAAATGGATAAATAAAGGGTTTAGATACCTGGGTATTATTATTACTCCTATCACATCACAGCTATTTGAAGCAAACCATGGGAAATTGATAACTGAGCTAAAGAAGGATTTGGCTAGATGGGAGATTTTACCTCTGACTCTGATGGGGACAACAGAAACGGTAAGAATGACAAAGTTTTTATTTCAGTCATTACCTATTGTGATTTCTACTTCTACTTTTAAAATATTAGACAAAAATCATTTCAAAATTCTTATGGCAAAATCAAAAAGCTAGAATTAAATATAAGACAATTCTTTTCCTGAAAGAGAATGGAGGGTTTTTCCTAATTTAAAAAATTACTTCTAGGTAGCGCAACTTAGAGCTCTAATTATGTTAATAACTGAAGAGACAGATGCAAATGTACGTACGTTTGGAATCACTTCCTTTCTTGACTGAAATGGCACAGAAGAAGCTCAAGACTGGATCAGGGGAACAATGAAAATGTGGTCAGTAGTATGAAAGAAACACCCTATTTGTTAGATCCTGGACGCAGGATCTAACAAATGGACAAACCATGAAGTAATTTGAACAACTTGCACAGGAATTTAATCTACCAGCCCGTGATTTGTTTCCTACAACTAAGACATTACTTTCAGAAACATAAGGAATGTGAGAATATTTGTAAAACACCATCCAAACTAGAGGAAGTGTTAATGTAATTTACAGAGGAAGAGACAAAATCAGGGGTTATATAAAAACTATATAAAGCACAACTATATGGATGCCAGTGAAAAATGGGAGTTGGAAACAAATATTATAATAACAGATGAATAATTGGAGGTAAGATTCAAAGCAGGACATAAACTAACTAACAGTCCAACATGGAGGGAATTTGATTGGAAGGTGAAAATGCGGTATTTTAACACTCCATCTATCACTTCAGAAAACAGCAATACATCTGGACTATGCTGCAGGGGTTGTGGAGTGGTGGGGGACTTCACACATATTTTGGGCTCCTGGATTTCTGGAAGAATGTTCAAAAGGAGATTAAACAGCTTTACTTTAGAGGCGGCATTTTCACACTGGGTATAGGCCTACTCCCCGATAACCTGACCCGACTGGTAGAGATTTGATTTCTTTATTCTGCTTTTAACAGCAAAGAAAATGATGAATGAAGAAACAACTTCCTGGTTGAAGCCCACCACAGCAAGATTACAGTTGAAAACAGACAAGTTTGCTAAAGGATTCACCATTAATACAGGCAATGCCAGAACTTTAGTCACCTCTAGTGACTTCCTCGTTGACTTCCACTTGTTTTTTATTTCTCAGGTACAAGCCACAAAGTATGTTTGGCTAATACTATTGTATTGTTAATTCATTGGTGGTACGAGTGGTGTGGTATCTGCTATGTGTTGCTCATGTTTATGTATCATGAAAATTATTATTACCAATGAAGAAGAATTATTTCATAATAATGTTCAGAATAGACATTAAAAGACTATAAGTGTATTTGTACTGTCAGAAGGCAATATATCAGCTGAAGTTGTATGCTGATACCAGATGAACTGCAGTGAACCATGAGCCGCACCGCGTTATCTGAGTAAGTTATGTAATGCAATTATTATATACAAACTCTCAATCTCAATCATGTTGCAGAGAGGACTGCAGGCCAAAGGAAGCTTTCTTGTTTAAAGGTTAAGGCCGACAGAGTGGTCCATTATTAAAGCAGGAAGTAAAAGGTACTGTACAAAGGAAGGATGTTCTAGAGATGCATTTGTGTGCAGCATCAAAGTCAAGCCAGGCAAGGAAGTGCACTTTACTTCAGGCCTTTCCTCTAGTGTGTATCTGCGAGGTTACATGACATGGCTACAGTAAAACCCGGTCTGATGTTTCTTCCTGAGAGTTGTCTGGCCAGCGTCCAGTCACTGCTCTTCTTGCAGCCGTGTCCCTTGTGAGCCACAAAGTATACCTTAGTGCAATGATGTCATCCCTGGGGAGATTTTTAAGACTCAACTGACTTGTTGGTGTTACTTTTATAACCAGAGCCGTAGCCAGGATTTTGAAATTTTGAAGACTATAGTATAAATCTATGCATTTTAATGCGTTTTGAGAGAAACAATATTCACTTAGGAAATAATGTCAGTGCCAACGCATAGATGAAAATGGGACTAGAATCCAACACAAGATAAGTCACAAATATGGCCAGTTTTGAAATTACTCTTTTTCAGTTCAGTTTCTGATTGCACTGGGTATCCAGGCAGGGACGGAAATAATTCATTTTAAATTCGGTGGCTGCTACACCCACCAAAAATGGCATGTTCAATACAAGGGAAGAGAGAGGTGCTGGAAAAATTTTTGACTTGGAAAATTACAATTTCATTCAAACTTCTTTCTTTGCAAAAAAAAATAATTACTAACATGTTCTACAGATTCAAGGAAGTTGTATGAATGTAAATATAATGTTGCATAGGCCTAATATCTCTTTGAATTAAATATATACCAATACATAATATGCCCTTTAAAATAAGAAATTAAATACTGTAAATGTAATTCTTATTTGCAATAAAATAAAAGGAACAGGTATTTCTCATTATTGAATCAATGAATTATAGTGATAAATGAGGTATCACTGAAACATTTTGGTAATAATAACTGGACACAACTATCTATCTATCTGTCTGCAAAGATTCTGATACGAAGGCGCAGCATCAGAGAGCAAAAGGAATTAAGAAATCTTGTCATTCCAAAATCTTTAGCAGCACAATGAGACTGACTTCTCTCTTCAGACATGCAAACGTATTTATTTTGGACATATGGCTATATGCCCTGATGCGATCCTTCATCATATCACTCATGAGAGGGAGGCTACATAACCAGAGCGCCCCTGCTTATTATTTCCATTTTATATATTGCTCTTAAATTATCAAAGAGGATTTGTATCATCCAATATGGATGATACAAATCCATATAGCATATTGGTAAGGCTAGTCTTGTGTGCTTTGCAACCTGTATTCGAACACAGTGTAGACTGATCTTGTAGTAAGTGTTGTGTGTATGTATGTTACAGCCCCCTCGCCCACAGAGTGAACAGAATGACAGGACCGCCTGTACGCAACTGTTACACGTACGTCACATAATGTAACCAGTTGTGCACGCAGAGCTGTTTCGCTCTGCTGGCGAGACGATGCCAACCTTTGTTCACAACACACTGTACAGCTAAGTAGTAGCAGACACTTAAAGGATGGACCAGACGTTTTCAGCTCCTGATATTATAGCACCAATTTATTTTTTATTAAAAAAAAATTATATAAAATGATTTTATTTTTTTTAGGAAAGAATTACCGAGGTCCGGCCCTCTGTGACCTCAGAGCTGGCTATGCCCATGTTTATCGTAGCTTTTTGTCAGAGTATAAGTTAGTCAGGACCAGAACATTCTCTCTTGACTTTAAGTCCTTCTATATTGTTAACTAATCATTCTTACTCTAACTTAATACAATTAAATGGAATTGCTTTTTTATTTTGACAGAATACTTTTGTGTCCCTGTGATCTAAATGATCAGTTCTGATTAAATCAGGAAGCTAATTTCAATTCCAGTTGTTTGTGATGTCTTGAAAGTCGTCTTGCATTGGCTTAAGTCAACTAGTCTTCTTTAAAATGCTGAATCCAGATTTTTACAATTGTCTGCAGAGGTGATACATGAAACCAAATGTGGTTAGACTCTCATTGTGCTTTGAGCACTTTCCACCAACTGTCTTCACCTCAAATGTGTGCACCATGTGTGTGTCTACAGTGTCTCATTTAGCAAAACCAACCCTTGAGGTTGTGGTCCTGATTTCATTTTGATCAACAGCCCAGGCAGGCTGGAGTATTTGTTATGGTTACATGGTCGTAATCATTAAAAGTGATGGGGAAATGGGGACATGTAAATATTATTACCTGCAGGATTTAGTGAGTAATGCTATAAACATAAACATGAATGAACAGTATTATGCAGCCGGTTGTTTTACACTCATTCCGCCTCTCTGTCCTGTTCACAAAAGGATGGTATCTGTGTAATTTCATCATATCAATAAATGGCTTCTAATTGAATTGTCTCCTTTTCCCAATAAAAGTATTAAATGTTTTTATATACAATATTTCATATATAAAAGATAAATGATGCATAATCTAGAAACAATGACTGATCATTTTACAAAACACAACATGATACAAACTGTGACTGACAGGGTATGAAATTGATAATTATGTAGTGGTGAAATGTAACTAACTACATTTACTCGAGCACTGCACTTAAAGGTTATATTGATAACATTTTTATTACACAAATTATTTTTTTTAAATACATCCACAGAACTTTTAGAATAAAAGTATCACTTTTCCTAAACAAAATTGTGAATTAATAATTTAAAATTTTTTGACAGGTCCAAAATGAAGTTGTGATGTTTTGTTTATCTCTGTGTGAGATGTCTGATGTTTAATTCCTGCTTCTAACAAGGCTTGTGAGCCAATAGTATAACGACATAGGTAGCATGTGGTATTGTTGCCAGTTAGTGTGGAAAAAATGGACACTGACGTTAGCACATATTAGCTATCTTAGCTTAAATGTCCGAACAACAATAGCCCATAAAATTACAGTTCTGCATATTTAAACAAAATAAACAACAATTACCAACAGTTAGAGTCCTTAAAACCTTAACTAATGTGTTGTCACCGGTTAGATTGTCAAAATTAATAGCATCAATCCCTGAGGAGCTACATTAGCATTAGTGACGGTGCATTGCATCCAGTTTCCTAACGTTATAGTTCCCTTAAACAACGTAATGTTATAACGCAGATGCGTATCAGAGGGGTTTAGAAGTGGGCCAGGGTCCGACATAACCGATGGCCCGGGGCCAGTACAAGTTTATGCAGGGCAACTTAATTGACCAGTCACTGGTCCGCTTATGAAAAGACGGTCGCTCTTTTTTAAGAATGGAGAGGACGTGGGATCCCAATATATTACCAATGTGACATGTCGAAGGTAAATTAAAGTTCAGAACTACTGTAAATCTGCTCATTATAGTGTTTAGACCCAAAACATGACTTTTTTTTTGCGTGTCATCTCATATAGCAGTCTAACATTAGCCCTATTATGAGACACTTCGCAGAGAGGGAACTTGTGGCTGGCTACCTATCCATGTAGCCATCTGCTTTGAGCTTAACAGCTACAGTACTCACGTTAATATAGAAATCTGAACTACTGACATGATCATATAGTCATCCTTTCTCCCTGTAGCCATTCTTGCTCTGTGGCTTTTTATAATCAGCTATGAGATTTGTTTTCAGCAAGAAAACACTTCAACTCTAACTAAAACACTCACACTAACTAACTAACGCTAGCTAACGTCAAGTTTGTCTAATGTCGAGCGCTAACGGTTTTAATAGCATCCCTACAACGTACTGTACTCTGTTTAATATTTACCTAATGTCTTATAGTGTATAGCGTGTAGCCATATGCTAAGATTACCACAGATAATGTTACATGAAACACCAGCGCACAAAATAACCTAAATCTATAGATAATGTATAGTTACAATTCATTAGTCTATCATGAAAGATTCATCACTTGATATGACTGAGTCTGAGTCTCACGCCACTCGACCGTGAAATATGCAGGTTGTGCAACGAACTGGCAACCACTGGAATGGAAGGGGGTGGGGGTGCGTCATCTAGTGGCTGGATGTTATCAATGTTATCAATAGCACCTTTAAATTCATTTTTTAGGTACTTGTAATTTACATTTCAGAGAGAATTATTGTATTTTTTACTCTACTACATTTATCTGACAGCTGTCTTTACTAGTTACTTTTGAGATTAAGCCTGTATGTGTAAAACATATTATTACTTTAGAAATTTGATGAAAATAGGATGAATTCTCATAGATTAAACTACCCAATAGTACATATTGAAATTACAATTAATGAGCTCCACCTCCACAGCTACAAATATAAAATGCTGCCTACACGTTAATGTATCAGTAATAATATTCAGATCATTTGATAACATTCTGAATTGTGCCATTTTACATAATGAATACCTTAACTTTTGATACTTCAGAATCAGAATCGATTTTATTGCCAAGTTGGTTTTCACATACAAGGAATTCACATACTATAGTATTTTGGTGCATAACAATAAACACAGTAAGAGAAAATAAAAAAGATTTAAAAAAAAAAACAAGTACTGCAAAAATCAAGAAAAAGAAAATAGAAAAATTGACAAAAATAAGAGGAAAAAATCATTTTAAAAGTATGCACAATATATCTGTTTTTAGAATGATAGCTGTACAGTTTGTGCAGGAATCTGCAAAATATTGACATGGGAATGTGCAAAAGTTCATAGTATGAGGTATAAAGAATATGTGTAATGTACAGAGCTAATAATCCAAAAGATGTGCGTGAATGTATCGTGTTGAGACAGATGTGGTACGTTAATGTAACGTGTAGTGTCCATGGTGCGGGATGAGAGTCAGCGTCAGTGGGGGTCCTTGTTGATGAGGCCAGCTGCAGACGGGAAGAAACTGTTCTTGTGGCGTGAGGTTTTGGTCCTGATGGACCACAGCCTCTTGCTGGAGGGGAGTGTCTCAAAAAGTTTGTGTCCACTTCATGTATATTTTGCTGTTAATACTTGTGTTCTTGTACCTAAATGCATGACTTCTACTTGTAATGGAATATTTTAGTGGTAGGTTGGTAGTGCTACTTTTACTTAAAGCAAAGTTCGAAGCTTTTGGGAAATACACTTCTCCGGTGGAGAGTTAGATGAGGAGATGAATACAACTCTCATAGCTGTCCGTTAAATATAAAGCTACAGTACAGACAGCAGTCGGTTAGCTTAGCTTGGCACAAAGACTGTAAACAGCGGGAAACAGCTAGCATGGCTCTGTCCAAAAGTAACAAAATCCATCTACCAGCACCTCAAAGCAGAAACTTCCTGGAATCTCCGCTGGTTGCCTGGCAACGACTCCCAGCAAAGAAATAGTCTGGCACATAACCTCCAGTAAATTTTTAATACTTCAGTTTTTTTTTTTACGAATTAAACAAACAAAATATAATTAGGGAGGTTTAGAGGTGCTGATATTTTGTTACAATTGGATAGAGCTAGGCTAGCTGTTTTCCACTGTTTCCAGTCTTTGTGCTAAGCCACGCTAACCAGCTGCTGTCAGCTTTATATTTAACAGACAGATGTGGCAGTGGTATTCATCTTCTCATCTACCTCTCCAGCGGAAAAGTGTTTTTCCCAAAATGTCGAACTTTGCTTTTCTCTGCTTAACAGACAAATATGAGAGTGGTATTGATCTTCTCATCTAACTCTCTGCCAAAAAACCTACGCATATTTCTCCAAATGTTGATTCCTTAAAGGAAAAAGATCTCAGTACTTCTTCCACCACTGCAATTATGTATTCCTGGCGTTCACCCGGTATACTTTTGTTCATATTCCATTAATTCATATATCTAATTAACCTGACCCTGTCCTTCACAGTGTCATTATCTAAGAGCCTGCAGCTTCAGGCCCAGAGTAAACACAGTGGTGTCTGAGATTGAGGGCTGTGAGGTCATCACTGACATGTGATGACAGCTCAAGTCAGAGGCCTGAGTCTTGAGGGGTTACCCAGTCTGTCTGTCAGGGGCCTGAAGCACATAACGAAGTATGGAAGGCGAAAGAGTGAGTGCTGAGAGCAAAGAATGTGACCACTTGCTCACTAAGATTTTGGATCCATATTTCGCCTCAAACATGTATCGCCATTGTATTTTTTTTAAACAACAAAGATGTGGAACTGTATACAGTATAATCTATATAATTTATTAATTTAATCACTTGTATTGGCCTAAACCTACAAAAGGATCACACTGAATACAGGGTAATATTTGTAGGCCTACACAGCTGAATATTGTGTTTATTCTTCCTGGTCACTTCCCCGCCTCATGCTCCACAAATACTCCTTGTCATGGCAGCTCAGAGCGGCAGTGACAGCGTTAAAAGCGCTCAGCCAGTCTCCACCCTTTATGTAAATACCAGTGTGAGTGAGTGAGTGAGTGAGTGGGACCCGAGGCGGGGAGAGCGCTCAGTGAATGGGGGGGGGGAGTTGCCTTCACGGTTGTGTCCCTACGCTCACAAGAAGGAGGTGTGGGTCTCTGTCTCCAGTGTTTGCATCTATTCGGAGCAAAGAAGCGATAGGCTGCCTTCGGATGCGAACGTGCAATCATGTCACGAGCGCTGGACTGTGCAACGAGAGCATCTGAATAATCCATACAGGCGATAAACAGACCCTACAGGAATAAAGCAATGGGTGGACAGATAACGCGAAATGCCTTTTACGGTAAGAAATATATATTTTTGGCTGTAATGTATTAAAATGTACGCTGTATTGTTCAGGCCAATACGTCCAGCTTTGGCCATTTGGTAAGAGTGGTTAAGTATTTAATTCATAGACGAGTATTAGCTAGGCTCACAGTACTGGCTGTGTTATCATTGTCACTGTAGCCTATTCTTCGGTCACAGTTACGTCACTCCGGTGATTAGAATAGGTCTCGAGACGCACAGCTGTGTTTCTCTTGTCTTTTGATTAATGCGATGCTGCAAACAGGATGTCACCACCTCCTCCTTGCGCTCTAACGAAGACCTGTACCCCATATTAAACTGTTACATTGTGTGGACTCAGGAGCGCGAACATGTCAGATTCAGTGAAGGATGGAAAGTTGTGGGTTTCCCTCATCAATAAAGAGACACACACATTGATTTCCTATCAAATCATCCTGTATGCTATGGTTAGGGTCAGGTCGAAGCAAGTATTTTGTAGTTTGATTTGGTCTTGAAGTGGAAATGGAACAAATAGATGGTTTTTATGTGTGGATACAGCAGTCTTCAGGTTTTCAGGTCTATTGTAGAGCTCCCAGGAACTTTGTGGCTTTACTGTCAGTTAATAACTGAGTGGAAGTCAACAGTGGAGTTTCTGTGTAGGTTCATGAGCCAAAGGTAGGCCTGTTTCAGGCCTTGTGTGTCTTGTTTGATGCTCCCTGTGGTGACAAACAGCAATACCCATCATGATTTTTTTAACAATAAAAGTAGTCCCCCCCCTTCTCTCCTTCTTCCTAATAACATAATAGCAGCGCACAGCGCCAGTAGTATGATTCTGAACTCACTCTGTTTCTATAGAAATATTATTAGCATATTAACTTTAGCCAAGTCCCTGTTCCTACAGCCCCTCCTTGTTTTGACCACCTGATCATTCTAATTAAAGCCCCAAGATTAATCCAATTAGTTAAAGAGGGATAGACTAAGACAGTGGAGGAGGCTATAGCTCCTTCTCTTTGGGATCAAGGTCAAACACCTCATTAAATTACTTTTTGTAAGGTGTGTGCATTCAGATACCATATTAATGTAAATAGTGACATTAAACAGGTGAGTTTTTTTAGTTTACAGTATATCAAACCTATTCAGAAATGCCAGTGTAAGTGCTCTTCCTGTTGTGAAAAACATGGATGCCCAGAACTAATATTGATTTCACTCTGTATTAATTATTAATAAGTGTAACTGGTGTGTATTTTGCAAAAGATCTCTAAACTCTACCAATAGGTCCATTTGAGATACAAAACTGAATCTGGTCAAGGCTAATGTTTAGGCTAACATTTGCTGCTGTGATCTTTTCCTGATGTGGAACAATGGTATCTTGCCCCTTTATTTCTGAAAGTATTTGTTGACAAGACGAGGATCTGAACTTCTACTGAACCAGTGTACATACAGTACAGTGGGTATTCCGCTTCTATAGAGCATAAACATTGTAAATGGTCCACGTTTTCCCCCCTCTTGTAGTTAATGCTAATACCAATAAGGAATAAAGTTAGACTCTGGCTGTTTCCTTGCCAAACAGTTCTGATGGAATGGATTGTATCAAAATCACCTTGTAAATAAACTAGAAAGCCTTTACAGTCACGTTTTATAGTTTGCCATTACAACTGACTGCCATACCTTCATTTTGATGAGTTTGGCAATTTTGTTGTTACTTTGTTTATTAGGTCCTGTCTATGTTCTTCTACGTGCCAGACATCCATGACATAGCTGTTGCATATAAAATATGTTTAATCCCCCTCCTGCTTCATTTGCTCTGTTCTTCAATAAACAATATGGTGTTATACATGCTGGCTCACTGGCTACTCAGACACTTAAATGGAATGGACTTGTTAATTAAAGTTATTAATTACACCTGGGCTTCTCCTGCTATGACGAGCCAAAATGTCTTCTTTGAAAAAAGTCCATTACCTTGCCTTTTTGGCAGCTTAACCCACGCCTGTGACCTTTCTAACATTTCCTGGACCTTCTCCTCTGTAGAATTCTTACCCTGGTGTCGTATGACAATGATTTTGCCATCAGTGTAATATTCCTACAACAGTCCTATTTATTCTGTTACATTGTACACATACTGTACATATCAATGCATATAGTGTTCATTGCTTGAACTTCATCTAAAACTCAACTGGCATTGAGTATTTGGCTCATTTTAAGTTCTTTAAACAAATTACACAGTGAGCTTGTTAGTACTGCAATACTAACAAGCTTTCTGTACATTATCCCACTTATTACAATGCTAATTAGGAAATAAATCAGTAATTTAACACAATATAGCAATTCCGAAATTGATTATTAGCCTAAAAGAGTATTTTATTAGAATCTATTTTTCAAACTGCATTTATAGTAACATAAAAAAGCCACATTCCTGTTCAACCTGTAACCATGACTAAAACTTTTGTTCTCAAAATGAACTGAAATCATAGCAATAAATGTGTAATTTCTTGATGTTTTCAGCTAGGGGTGGGCGATATGGCCAAAATCTTGTGTCATGGTATATGTCATTTTATATCACGGTAACTGTATATATCGCAATACAGTAATTGTTCTGTAAATTCAATTAAGAAATGGTTTAAAATAACCATACCGTACCATACTTTATCACATTTGATTATTTTCTTCTTTTAAATGGAACTTCCATACAAACAAAACAACTCCTCCTGCTCTGTATTCACAATTTCACTCTCCTCCTCCATGTTTCCTTGTCACTCTCTTCTTTTGCGGCGGTTGGCAAACCAGCTTAGAGGCCCATTACCGCCACGTCACGTGACAATGTGGTAAGCAATCCTGCAGCCCAAATCACATTACCTTGTGAGGCAGCTGGATTTGCGAGATCACGAAAGAATAGCAGTATCACGCGAGAATCCAGCCCTGATTTGCTACATAGCCTGCCCCAAATATATAGCAGAGACACCAGGGGACACTTCCCGCGGTGGAAACAGTATTGCCAAATCTCTACCGGTGGACACTTTTCTACCATTGCACGGTATATGCCGTCATATCACCCAACCCTATTTTCAGTAAGATACTGAGTGATCTGATTATCAAACAAACAAAACTGACCTGATTTCTTCCTGCACAGTGATATGACTGGATGTGAAACATCAGTAGCAACAGCCAGTTATTCATAGCTATGCCAAGTTATTCATAAACAGCGGGCTGCTGACCACCTTAATAGACCAATTAGAATCAAATCAAATCAAATCAAATAATAAATAAATATTCAATAAAGCTGTGTTATAATCACTAACTTATATTTAGAAAAGTTGTGTTTACAAGTGAATAGGACGAGTCTGGTAATCCCAAATGGAAGAAGAGAGGGTTAAACTGAATTTAATATTAAAGCACAAGCATTGCTACAGTGACCCACAGCCATTGACAGAAAGCATTTGTTTGCTTCTGCTGCTTCTTTATGGAACTGAGAAGACAGGGCAAAGTTTAAGAATCATCATATTTTAAGCCTTACAGTGATGTTTTCCTCCATACTTGTGCTTTCGGAAAATGCAACTGGCAAAGAACTAAAAATTCCTAAATTGAAATCTATTATCCACATAACTGTGACTGTTCTTATTATGGACTCACTGTTTACATGTAGGTATGAGAAAGGTGTGAGTTACTGAGGAACAGATCATGCATTCTTAAGTTGCACATCTGCAGGCTGTTGTTCTCAGATGTGAAGCACAAGAGCACATCCAAACAGTGTTTGCTGAGGTGGTTGCATAATTGAGTCTGCAGAGTGTGTGGGAGCTCCACTTCTGTGCTCCCGATTGACTGAAAGTGGGCCAGTGTCTGAGGCTGCACAGGCTGATTCGATGGAGTGTCTGGCTCCACTCGATGTGAATTGGATTCAGTATCCAAATGCAAAGCGGAGAGCTGAAAAGATGCCATATAACAAAGTAAAGTTTCTTAACTTCCTAGAATCAGATGGGATCTCCCTAATGTCGTAGGATATGCCTCATGTTACTGAATGCCAAAGTTAATACAGTGTGCAAGCTACAAGCCACCATTGAAAATATTTCCTTTTTTATTTTCCTCTATCTTTTTTTTCTTTATTTCTCTTTGCGTGTATGCAAGTAAGCGCTAGAAAGACAGAGCTTTAACCGGCCTGGACAGTTGCTGGGGAGTGACAGAAACATATGTCTCAGGGTCAGGTGGCGTTGTTAAGAGTGTGTGTCAGTGTTGTCCATATAATTCGCACTTCTTTTGACTTAAGGCAACGTGTTCTGGGGCAACAGTCCCCTCACATATACACGTGTGCAACCATAACCTCACTATTTGTCCAGCCAGCATGCAAAATTGTGTGGGAGTATGTGTGTCTGCAGCCAGCCCTTTCATCCTCATCCTCATGACAGGTCACCTTCAAGGCATCGCCCACATAATGACTTCCAGCCAGTACTGAATAGCATCTTGCCTGCTTTCAGTCAATACACACTGCATATCATTACGCCTCTCCGCCAGCCTGCTCTCTTTCACTGCCAAAGAAGCATCATTGGATTGCACTGTGCTCCATTGTATGCGGCCTTGCGATATTATTACTTATTGATTACTGTTGCGTAATGCCGCTCATGAAGAGAATGCGGTAACAGCAGGAAGACTAGTGGGCCGTAGTGGATGACGTCAGCCAGACTTCATTATCTCCTCTGTCTCACCTTTCACTGCCAGGTCATCGCGGCGTGAATTATTGATAGCAGAGGGTCTCTACAGTAGGGTAAGCCCAGGGTAGGAAACTAGAGAGAGATATTCCTTTAGGTAGTAAAGAAAGTAAAGTAAATAGTTAGTTGCTACTGCTCATAACCTTATTTTGTAATATGTTTTATGTATTTAGCATGTTTTATGCTCATGTCTGTGTTCTGTGTTTTACCCGGCTGCGAGACAAATTTCCCCTAGGAGACAATGAAGTTAGTTGAGTTGAAGTTGAGTTGAGTACAATTGACATTTTATGGACTAAATGATGAAAACATTTGACTGATTATTCGATCAGTTTTAGTTACAGGCCAGCATTAAAGCAAACACACGATGTTAGCCTAATTCTTGTTGGTGGTGATTCAAGTCAAGTCAGAATTTATTATAGCTCAATATCACAAAGCATGCCTCAAAGGGCTGTACATATAATAAAAACAGCAATGAGCAACATTAGCAAAACACACAAATGTATTGAAATGAGATAAACTACATACAGAGCATTACAAATGGAATATTCGACACATACAGTACAATAAAAATAATTCAGCAATGAGCAGCATTAGCAAAATATAGAAAAATGGAAAAGAAGTGAGACCACACATATACAAAACACAAGTTTATTACAGTAGTCAAGCCTAGATGAGACAAAAGCATGAACAAGTGTTTCAGCATCAGCCGTGGAAAGAATGGGACGGATCTTGGCAATGTTTCGTAAGTGGAAATATGGAGTCTTTGTAATATTATTGATATGTTCTTCAAAGGAGAGATTGGGATCAAATAGGACACCAAGATTACTAATACAAGGGCTTTGTGAAATTGTGGAACCAGCTATGTTCAGAGTGAGATCACAGAAATTATTTCTAATCTGCTTTGGACCAAGAATTAGCATTTCAGTTTTCTCAGCATTTCAAAGAAAGGAAGTTAGATGACATCCATCGTTTGATTTCTGATATACATTCTTCCAGTTTCACCAGGCGTCAGGCTTAATGGAAATGTAAAGCTGAGTATCATCTGAATAGAAATAGGAACCTAGTTTGTAACTATTGATTAATGTACCAAGGGGCAAGGGCCGAGCACAGATCCCTGTGGCACACCATAACTGAACTTCTTGTGGTCTGATGAGCAGTTGTTGTGTAAAACAAAGTGAGATCTGTCAGATAAGTATGATCTAAACCAGGAGAGCGCAGTATCAGTGAGACCAATATAACTTTCTAGGCGATGTAATAGAATGTGGTGATCAATCATATCGAAAGCTGCTCTGAGGTCTAGGAGCACCAATATTGAAACTGAGTCTGAAGCAAGTAGTAAGTCATTAACCACTTTTGTCAGGGCAGTTTCTGTGCTGTGGAATTTTCTGAAGCTGGATTTATGAGGTTCATTCAAGTTGTTGGATGAGAGGTGATCTGTGAGTTGCTGAGCCACTGCTTTTTCAAGCAATCACATCAATCACATAGCCTTTCCTACATTCATATTAGGGAAATAGGGATTCAAAATGTTATTTTTTTTTTACCTGTTATCGAGCAGCTGGTTGTATCTTCAAAGGTATTCTCATGAGCCCACAGATTTATTTTCTCTGACCGGAAAGATGACATTTATGCCTGGGCCGAAACCAATGTTTAAATCCAGTGTTTCCACAGAATGTGCCAGCTACTGAGGAAGTCTCTGCAACAGACCTAATGTACGTTCCAACAAAGAAGAAGAGCAAAGCAGGGTGGCAAACATTTCCTCATTTTAGGACGAAAGCAGACATTTGTGAGATCATGAAAATTCCTTTTAAAACCCAAACAGCTGCTGGACAACAGATGAAATTGGCTAACATTAAGACAATGTCAGGATGAATGAATGAAGTAAACAAAATGGTAGGTCAGTCTAATTTTTAGGTTATTACAATGTATCCTAATGAAGCCACCAAATAGCTGCTAATCTAGAGTAAATCATTAAATTACAGGATCACCCGATGCTGCTCTGAACAGTGTTGTTATGGAAACCCCCCCCCACCATGCAACATTACCATGGGCACGAGTCATCTATCAATGCATCAACACTGAACCAACAGATTTGTCATGGTGTTGCCTGACAGCACTTGAAGCCCTTTGGTTTCCACTAACATGAGTGATGAGTCCGTAATGAGTTTCCCCAGGTAGAATAACAGCTACAGGTAAAGTTAATATCACTGCCACAGTAGTAGTCATTGAGTCATTGAGCCACACACAGCCACAGTAGCATCTGTCACATGTATAAACGCACATGCGAGGAACTTTGGAGATCAGCAAGAACAGGAAATGTAATACCCTGCGAATTACACAGTAGAAAGCACCATACATACTGTAAGATGAGCTTCTTCCACTGCATAGAGTACATAAAGCCATCTTGCCTGAACTATAATTTTAAGCATCTAAGCCTAAATGATAATGTGTGTGATTAATCGCTGCTATTATTACGTGATTCATTCACACTTGGTGTTACATCAGGCTGAAATGCCATTTTTGTCATGAGTCAGTGGATTGAATGCATCATCCATACACTGCTATGTAAACATCATTAAGATGTTGTTTGTCATTGCTCTCCAGGCTTGTTGGTGGTGTTGTAAATGACACTATCAACGGATCTACGGATAGCAAAATCAAATAAAGAACTTGAGCAGAAAGAGTAACATTTTATACTGGTAACCTTTGTAAAAGAGGAAATTCGTGCTTTTATCTTTCCTGAGCTGGTAATGATTGCAGTTATTCCAAGAGAACAAAATTAGTGTTTAAGCATAACAGTCCAAGGTTCAGTTTTGATGATGGATCTAAAGTACAGTAGTACTTTAACAATAAGTTACACTAATGGCTACATCTGTACACAGTGATAGTTGAAATGCAAACAGGTAAGAGTTTGTTATTTTATGTTACACCCAACACTAGTTTGCATGCTTGCATATTCCCAAATGGCTTAAATATTTAAAGTAAGAGACTATTAAAGACTCACTAAGGCTGTGTTTGTGTGTGTGTGCCTGTTTTCTCTAAAGTCTCCAAGGATGAGTGTTAAGCTGGACTTTACATAGCAACAGGTACAGGGAGTGGGTTGGTATGTGGGCTACCTGTGCTACATAAGCACTGCTGCTGTTGTGAATGAATGCAACAGACTCATCATGTTTCCACTGTGCTAAAAGTAGGCATAATTGTTATATATGGTGGAGATCTGGGTCAATGATATCTGCAAATACTAATCAAGGCTTGTTTCAGCATACCTAGTAGACACATGGGCAGAGTTTGCTGCTTAGAATAATAGAGAGAGAAAATGTAGATCACAATAGAAAAGGATTACTTACACACATTTCATTTACTATGCTTTACATGGAAATGAATCAGTATACCCTTCATATGCTATTTAGAGTTCTTTAACTCACCACACCCTGTAAATGTTACAATGCATTCATTTCCAGACCTTTTCAAACACATTTCAAAAATAGCAAGCATTAATTACTTGCACATAATATTCAACCTAATTTTATGTAATACAGCTCAACTGTTACCTTATGAGAACATTTCATTTGGAGAGTAGCTTTTACAGTTGTTCCCTGGAACCAGTCATTTGCCTACCAAATACTGAGACAAATATTTGAATAGTTTTCTCCCACCTTTTCAAATCCTATTTGCATGGTAAACTACTTAGCTGATGGTTGGTGAGTAACGCCTACACAACTCTAGATAAAAAACACACACCGATGCACACACAAGAACACACAGACAGCTCACCTCTCACTCACCGTCGTCAGCCAAATGAACTGGCGAGAGATTAGCTCACTGCTCCAAGAGAGATTTTCATTGGTGTATGACAGGTATTAGCCGCACACGAGCCTGTGTATTGTGATGAGGGATTGGAGCTGTCGAGTGTGTGGTGTTATTAGTGGGATAAAGACCTCTATACTCCGGGGCAGAGGAATACAAGTGTTTCATCCCGTTTGTTCATAATAAGACATCCTTGACCTTTGGCAAAATGGCTCCTGTGAGGCTGTTTTTCCCAAATAACACACACATAAAGCTATGTGCACAAACAGCTTTTTCAGTGGCAGCTGTCAGATTGATGTTAACAGGAGCCACATCAAGGGGTCACATCTCAGGCTTTGTGGACATGAGCATACTCCAGGATTTGTGTTGTTGAGGTAACTGAAGGACTGAGAACAGCCGTCGGCTATAGGCTGCTTTGGTCTTCGGATTGCGTGGCTTTTGCGGCCACTAAACCTGCACAAATAAGACAAAAACAAACTGTGTAATTCTCAAAGCACCCGCAAAGGGTGAAAATGCACCCCTAACTGTGCTGCCAATCAAATAAGCCTCATTGCAAAAAAAGATCAGTTCACAAACACCAGCGCTAAGAGCCACATGCAGTTAGAGTGAAAATTATTTGCGTCTTCAGAGAGTTGGTGGTAACTGAAGCCGATTTAATCAGAATCAGAATCAGAAATACTTTATTGATCCCCGAAGGGAAACTCTTTGTTACAGCAGCTCGTCTTTGCGTCAGGGCACACAGGGGGGTGTCACGCCCTGACTTTCCAGTGATCAAGGCAGTAGTAATTTTAGCCAGGTGAAGCAATAGGGCATCACAGCAGCCTACATCATGTGCGCACAGATGGGACAGACAGTACAACAGGCTACCTGATATTCACCATGAGGGAATGAAACTGTAAAACAACATAAAACCTGCTGCTGTGAGAAACAGACGATGGTTATGCACTGTAACAGTCCAGCATGGAGCAGAGTAGGAGAGAAAACAGCTCTCCATGTGCCCAGAGGCATGAGGCAGAGCGCACAGTTAAAGCACCCCAAATAACAATCTCTCTGACAAAACACTCCATACCGAGTGAGTCATAGAAAAAGAGACGTCCCACAGACAGAAACAAATGAAAGAACAGTGGGAGTTAATAATTATATTACAATTAGAATAACTTCTCTTTCAAATCAAACTTTTTAAGTTATGAGTGGACAGTATTGTTCTTACAACTGCATTTATAACATTTTCTTAACATTTTTTGACTCAAAGCTTAACCATGTCATGTGATACTTCAGTACACCTTAAGACAAATAATAACAAATTTCACTGGGACCACTACAGAAATTTGCAGATGAACATTCGATGAACACAAAAGACGCAAAAAACAAGGGCAAATTGCACTCAACTGCAAAACTTTATCTTTTGTGAATCGGACCATGAGACGGGAAGATAGCGGTTGCAAGTGATGCGCAATTCATGGTGCTATCAACGGCCCCAATCCATTCTTTGTGAATTCGCCCCTCAATCTTAAACAGAAGAACTGCTATGTGGAAAAAATAGTTTTCCCACCCATAAAAAGCCTATTTTGCTCTAAGTTCTACAAAGTAAATACAAAACTTAACTCATATTTTGCTGTCACATACTCTTAGGCCATGTTTGGACAGACTATAGCCCTCAGGCAAAACACCATATGAGGTGGTGTTGGTACCTGCATAGAAGATAAAATACGTACCAGGAAGTCTAGTTTGAAGGCTTATCAGTTTATACTCTTCTAAGGTAGGACTTAACAACTGTGGGAAAGTTATACAGCAATAATTTTCTCCTTCACCTCAACATTTTTGAGCTAAGCAGTAGAATTAGCCCCATGCTATAAGCTTCACGCTACAAGGTGTTCTACCTGGTATATGCACTTACAAGGCAGCTTTCGCCTGTATATGAATATCTCCCTCGGAGTAGAAAATAATTATTAAAACAATTAAAGCAAAATTTATTGATTTGAGACATGCTATACACACAATACTGACATATTATCCCCCAAAGTTGTTGTGGCAAACGTGTTAGCAAACAGTTGCCTATTTACACATCCAGCAAATACAAGCAACATTATCATTCATCTTGAGTCGTGTTTCAGTCCACCTGATAAATGTAAGTCCAGTATTCTCTTTCCTCTTTGCTCTATTTTGCTCTCCACCAACTCCTTAAAGAAATATGTCTCTTTAGCTGCTAAATACTCCACTATGTTCACTAGCGAGTCGCTAACTTTGTCTGTCTGCCATTTGGTGCTGGGCAGGTAGAGTACAATTTGTTTATCAGAGCTTTTTTGCTAACTTTAGTCTAACTGTTTAGCGTAGTTTGCCACGTACCTTAAAATTTGGCAAATTCTTGTAAATTTAGCTGCTGGCTGAGACAAACTAGCTCCTCTTCCCTCTACCAGCGGTACCTGCAGGTGAATCACAGCAGCAGCAGAGGGAGGAGGACAGACGACATGAGGAAGGACTGATACTGACTAAATTTCACTCAGTATTTTTATGTATATGTTTTAGTGTATATGGTGTTTTGGTGTATATGTTTTATTTTATTAACATTTTAGATTTGTTTCCAGTGAAATATCAGAGTTTATATAGTGACTTTGCTGTTGTTGCTCAAGAAAGAATATTTAGTTATATTTAAAATATTAAATTCTAATCCTGTCCACCAGACCACCAGGCTGACATAGGAACTGTATAGAAAATATGCACACTTCATTATTTGTTTATTTATCGCAAGGCATATCATCATTGCAATATTGAACAAAGTTATTGCACATCACAGATTTTCCTCATGTCGTGCAGGCCTACTCAGTAGTCGATGTTACAAGATATGAATCAGTATATCCTTCGTAAATTGACCTGCAAATATAAATACCTGCAAAGCTGTTTGGTAAAATAGAGGATTAAAAGATCTATCAGAATGATACAAATAAAGTAAGATGTTAGTTTTGCTCTGTAAACTGATTTTTCCCTTTGTCTGAATGGACTCTCAGAAAGGGCACACAAGCTGAGTTATAAAAAGCTAGAATCTGAGACTATAAATAAAATTTTGTTGTCTCTCATTAAACAAAAGGCATCGGTTGTATCCTAGCTGATAGCCGCAGAGTGAAAGAGTGCACTGATCGAGACCTTTAGATACAAGGGGTTGCTAAGGAACATGAATTCACACATAGCCTGTTTCTCTCCACAGCAGCTGCGCCTCTTTAGAGCCCGGTAATGCATTCAGCTCAATCTGCCCAGGACCATGTGCACCACATTCAAGAACTGCTCCCCTGTAGCTCTGCCTAAGACAAAAGGCCTAAACGATGCTCTTAGGCTGGGGCCAGCTTGAACGGTAGACACGCTTACAGGGTGAATAAATGGGAGCGTCATTACTAGATAAACGAGAGGGAGAAGAGGGAGACAAAGAAAGAGAGAGAACACAAAGAGTGCTGTTTTTAGGACTAGCTGCATGGTCTTATCAGGACTCCACAGGACATCTGCTGCTACCACTGTGTCAGCTTTCATCTGTTTGTTTGTCAAACAGTTCTCTGTGATTATGGCTATATTTTACTTACATTTTCAATTATAGCCATTTATTTTCTGAGCGAGCACCTACCATAGGGAGGAATGAAACTTCACTAAGGCCGTATTCAGACCAAATCAGGCATTGCGGTGATTAGCCGCAGGTTTGTGCCACAGTGTGTGGGGATGTGGGCACTTTTATTTGTGCTTTAAAACCGCTGTGAAACAATCAGGAAACGTTTTATTTCTCTGATTCACCGGCTTTCTCGCTACCAGCGCTCCCTCTCCTCATTCACTTTCTAGGCCGCTCGACCACCACTGTCTCTTCTCTCTGTCTCTCTCAAACAAATGAACACAAACCAAAGGAAACTTCTCGGTGTCGCTTTTTTTCAGCATAGACTGCAAGCCAGACACAGACGTCGAAGCTGGGTACACAAAATAAACCAAGCAAGTGAGGACACAACTGGGAGAGTATCATAGTCCATAGGTCCATGAACTCTGCCTGGTTTCAGTGATATTTCAGACTGACTATGGAGCAGTTTGACCAGTCTGATCGCCGGATTGGCCACCGCAGCATGACGTGAAGTTTCGTTTCTCCAAAAGTTGATTCTGTTTCACCTTTCCGATGCAGGTTGCTGCGTTTTTTTCCGGCATCCTCTGCAGCTCCCACTGCCACAGCCTAAACCGACTAACCCACTCAAATGAATGGCAGGACTGGCGTTTTTGCCGCAGCGCCTGATTTGGTCTGAATTGGCCGTAACTGATACATCAGGGTAAACATTTTTTGCTGATGTATCAATCCCTCATATTTGAAAAGATTGGGGTTTCTTTCTAGCCAGTAAATCATACAGGGAGAAATCAATCAAAGAAGAAACAGACAAACCAATTTCTCCTGTGACAGTAGCTTGAATAGTCAATAATGCATCACAGCTGGGAGACATGTAGTGCTTTGAGTAATGCGACTTTGCCTTATCTCTTAATCTGCAATCACAATTGCTATTGCTAGCATTATTGTTGTCAGGGTCTACAAGTAAAACCCTGCTGGATACAAAATATCCAGGTGAGATCTTTGAGGAAAATGTGGATCACTAACTGACATAAAAGCACACCTGACAAGTTGAGAGAAAGTGGGCACAACAAAAAGATAAATTAAACGACTTCACCACAAAATACTGGAATGTTCAAACACAAATACTGAAACTTCTGGAACTCATTTAACATCCAAGAATGATGATATGTAATATATTGAAGGAGTATCCAGTAGTGGAATTTTTAGGATTCTCTGTCGAAGCCATTCAGCTCAGTTCAGCTTGAGAATACTAATTTAGCAATTTTAATCTGGCAGTTACCAGCTCTGGAAAATCTGTGAATTTGCTCCTGTACATGGTAAATGGACAGCACTTTTTAACCTTAACGGACAAAGCGCTTTACAATTGGCCTCTCATTCACCCATACACGCACACCGATAGTGACGGAGCTGCCATGCAAAGCACTGGCCCGTCCATCAGGATCAACTAAGGGTTCAGTGTCTTGCCCAAGGACACTACAACATGTGGACAGGAGGACCCAGAAATCTGTGGACGACCCATTCTACCACCTCATGTTGTTTCTAGTAGCTGCTCAAGTGCTGTGGTCATACCCCCTAAGCCACTCTCACCCAAACTCCATTCAGACACATTTACTGCCCATGCATCTAATTATCACGTCAGTCAAGTCTTCCTCTGCATGTCTTCTTGACGCTTGGCAAGCAGCCATAGAACTGCTGGGTTTGGGGATGAAGCACGTGACAGAGTGTGATATGTGATATTTAGTCTTGTTAGGAACTTGTGATGGAATTATTTTGTTCATTAGTATTTATTGGGCTACTGTACTGTACTGTATACAAGAATAATGTCTTAATCTCAATTTCAATTTAGCCAAATAATGGATAGTTATTAATATATATGTGGTATGTTTGTAATATGTTGAAACTGCATTATATTGCCAGCCAGCAAGACTTGTGGTGACAGATGCCCAACCAAATGGCTCATGGGTCGACATGGACAATCTTATCACATCCATTGGCTTTCTAAAGGGCTGTTTGTCTGGGAACAGTTCGGTTTTAAAAGCATCATTTCTGTCTTGTACATGTGTTGCAATCTTGACCTGCATGGAGATTTGTTTTTCACCATGCAGAGCCCACTGTGATTATGGCTGATTAGCTTATTACTCAGTTGCTCACAAATAATCAGCAAAGAACCCAAATACAAGAAATCAGAAATCTTAGTTTATATGGTAATATCTGATGTTATTTTCTGTGATGCAAAGCTTTTCGTCAAATTTGAAACAAAAGCATAAGACACTAATTACAGTGACTAAACCTAACTTCCTGCTCCTAATAAGGACATTTTTGTTTCACAGTAAAGCTCATCTCTCTCTATGCTTTGCTTTCCTTTTGTCTCTCTCTGCTTCAGACTCCCTTGGTGGCCCGTTGCCATCCACGTCACACCGATGTCACCACAAACCGAAGAGGTGCCTGCCTATCCAGTGTGGCAGTGTTGGTGGTCCCCTTCCCATCAGCCCACTTCTCTTCCATCCAAATGCTAAGGGATCCCAAATCATCATGGACCTTGCCCAGAAGACAGTCAAGAGACAGGCCAGTTTCTGCAACGCAATCACCTTCTGCAACAGGCCGATAGCGCTGTATGAGCAAGTTCGCCTCAAGGTATTTTATGTCAGAGTGGAGCACTTGAGCTCCTAAAAATCTGGGAACTTTTAAACTGTCAAACTATTGTACTGTTTTTACTTTAGGTTTACACTTAAAATGTTGAGTCCCTTGAGGAAGACTCATCTACACTGTCTGCAATGAAATGAAAACTATGTTGAGTCAAATATGATGTAGAAGTTGACAGTTGCGGGTGATTTCTGCACTGGGTCTGCACTATTTATATCAAATTTCTAGGAAATAATGAAATATTTTCAAAATAAATGAATGAAGCCACATTTGGTTTTCTTCTCCCCAGATTACTAAAAAGCAGTGCTGCTGGAGTGGGGCTCTACGTCTGGGCTTCACCTCCAAAGACCCCTCTAGAATAAACCCAGACAACCTGCCCAAGTATGCCTGCCCAGACCTGGTCTCCCAGAGCGGCTTCTGGGCCAAGGCCCTGCCTGAGGAGTTTGCCAACGAGGGCAACGTTATCGCCTTTTGGGTTGACAAGAAGGGCAGAGTCTTCTACCGCATTAACGAGTCCAGCCCCATGCTGTTCTTCAGCGGAGTCCACACAGCTGAGCCCCTCTGGGCCATCATCGATGTTTACGGTCTGACCCGCGGAGTGCAGCTGCTAGGTAAGATGGTTGAAGAAGCATAAGATGCAGAGCTGAATTACCACCCAGACAAAGCGAGCAACTGCCCCGGTGACCCAGACCCTCAGGGGCACTAATTTAATTAACTGAATATGAAATGGAAAGGGCTTTAACCCTTTGAAAACAGACCTCATTGTTTGTATGGTCCTGTTTAAATCAATTTAAAATAAAAACCATAATAGCTAGTGCATTCATTCTTTTGCAGCGCAAAGCTAAGGCTTCTGTCTTTCACATCATCACATTGTACATTCGTGATGACATCATTTCGTTACTTTATGTGCAATGAAAAACGTGGTGACAACAGCGCAGTGACACCAGAGGATTGCCCCGAACTGGCCATGGGAGATTGTTGTTTGCATGATCCTGTTTAAATCAATCTAAAATAAAAATCATAATACCTAGAGCATTTATTCTTTTTGCAGCAGTCTTTCGCGTCATCACATTGTATGCTCGTGATGACGTTTTTACGTTATGTGCGGTGCAAAACCGTGTGACAAGGTGCGGTGGTGCCAGAGGAAAACGCCTTTGCACTTTGCTCATAAAATTGAGCATATCTCAAAAACTAAAAAAACGTACATAGTTCAAATAACTTGTGGAGTGTTAAGAAATATTTTGTGAAATATGTTTTGTGTGTTTATTTAGTTAAACACACAAAACATTTGTCATTATGACAAATGTCCAATTTTTGTATTTTTTTCAATTTATGACACAATTTCAATGCTTTTATCTATCACAATGGTTTAGTGACCTTTTAGTTTAGGTTGTACAGATTTTAGGTATATCATGTATTTGAAGATACTCACAAAAAATTACATACCAATGTAGGCACTGGCGGACCATTTCTATTGCAGAGTTCAAAGGGTTAAAGGAATAGTATATAATAGGGTATATAAAAGAATATGATAAGGTTATGTGCTGGACTATTTCTTGGCTGGGTGCAGTTACCTCCTGGAATCTCCACTGATTGCCTGGCAACCTCATGGTGACAACTGGTCACTGCTGCTGGCCAAGAAATAGTATGGCACATAACACTCTATGAAACCACAACTTTTCATTTTGAACACTGTGGTTATTGTACAAATCAAACAAATGAAATATAACGTGTTAATAATGAGTTTTAGAGTTGCTGGCAGGTGTTTTTTGTCACCTTTGGACAGAGCTGGCTAGCTGTTTTCTCCATTTCCCAGTATGTATGCTTAGCTATGCTAACTTATGGCTGGTTGCAGCTTCATATTTAGCATGCAGACATGAGAGTGGTATCGATCTTTTCTTCCATCCCTCGGCAAGAAAGGGAATAAACGTATTTCCCAAAATGCAGAACCATTTCTTTAAGGCGACTCCTATATTTGTAGCTAATCTTAAAGGTTATTTCCAGTTTATTTCAACCTGCCGTGTTTCCCATAAAAGTGGCTATTGTGGCTGTATGGGTCATGCTAATTTTGCAATCACCACCTCCATTGTAGAGATTCGGGCAAATGAGACAAAACAATATACAGCTTTCCAAATACACATGATATTTACATGAATCAATTCAAACACTTGTGTCTGAGTCTGACCGAAAGTAAGCACAGCAAGTAGCCACCTGAAACGGCCATTATGGCTACCTGCATAGGACTCTACATCCGGAGCAACTTGCATGTTTGTTTACATGTGAGGCTGTGGATAGCTAACCACTTGGCATGTGTTTGTGCTAGAGAAGTAGTAGCAAATTAAACAGGATAACAAGATAAACACTGTGCAGTTTTCATCGACTAACGCTACCACTCGATGATAGAGACTCTAGTTTTGTCTAATTTCTCTGCAAGTTGATCAAAACACTACTGTCACATTCTTTTTAGTTTCGGATATTTTTTACCTGGGGCTAATTACCCAATACAATTTGGACTTTTCTTCCCAGCTACCATGGTAATTTTGGATCATAGTGGTTCCAGAAAAATCTTTAACCAGATGCTGGTGTTTATTGCTGGTGGGTCACACATATTGCAACCCCTCACATAGTGTCTTACGCATTGTAATAGATTTTCTTATCGTATGGAGAGCTGTTTGGTCCAGGCAGCCTCAGTCTTTTCTTCCAATTGATTTTGGAAAGGTGAAATACAGTCTCCAGGCCGACAATGTCGATAAGTGCTGCAATTGTTGCTTCATCTGTTGTAGTTACACAGCTGGGATCACTCTCATCCATGGACATATCTATTTTCCAAGTCTGGCATCAAGTCCCACTCTCTGCAGCAAAAGTTTTTCTCCTCAGTCGACTGTGGAGAGCAGTGAGCGCAGTTTTCTGACGTACGCTGTCTTTCGAGACAGTCCTGTTGTCTTTCTGCCTCTGCCTCCATTCTTCGTGTCTCTGTTTGATTTAACTACTCATCTGTGTACTCGGTTCGAATAAATATGGTTGACCATCAAAGTGAAATGACTCGCAATGGTCCTCATACTAATCTATGGGATAATCTGCCGTTGCATTTAGCTTTTTGAGTTTGCTTAGAAGACAGTATAACTGCTTTGAAACTCAGTGTCACACATGTAAACAAACCGGCGTGCACAGATGAATATGGAGGGGGATTAGATCAGCCAGTAAATTGTCCCAGATGTAGATTCCTATGCAGATAGCCATTTACTAACTGTGTTTGTGTTCAGTCAGACTCGGAGACAACTATTTCGAATGATTCATGTAAAAATCATGTTTATTTGGGAGGTCGTAGAAAAGGTTTCAGTCGTAGTCATCTGGACACTGTTTTCAGAATCAAGACGTTTCGGCTCCCATCCGGAAGTCATTCTCAATTTATTTGGGAGGCTCGCCCAGCTTGCATTGTTTTGCGCGAGTCCACGTTTATTTGAATCTCTACAACGAAGGTGGCGAGTGCAAAGTTAGCACGACCCATACAGCCACAATAGCCAAGTTTAAGGGAAATTCGCCAGGTTGAAATAAACCGGAATTATCCTTTAAGGCCTCGCCTTGTAGAGGGGCCCTGTGTTAAGATGTACTTTTAATACCTTTAATATTTTGGTTAATAATATGCTTACATGGTGCATAACGTATCACCAAATTAAGTTGGGGAACAAGGGGGGCTCAATAAGGCCCCAGAGTCCACTGTGCCCCAAAGCCTGCTAGTGTGTTAATCCGGCCCTCACACTGTGTATTTGTGAATGATATGTTACTGGTGTCATCCCAATATAATAAGTGTTCTGCTTACGACAAACTGACAATCAGATTTTTTTAAGCAGGTTTTCTTGTGTACTCATGTTTACTGTAAACAGGTTTTTTCTAGAGGTTACCCTTCCTGTATTTGTGTACAGTAAAGCCTTTCATGAAGCAATGGAATAACAATGAACACAGGCTATTTATATCTGACCAATATTTGGCCCCCACATTTACACATTGTGCATTATCAAGGTATGCTAGGTAGCTTAATACACATACCACAAAGGCATAGCACAGGATAGTGTGACCCATGCTTTGATGTGAGAGAATGTATACACATATTTCTTTCATCTGGAGGGTCAGTGCTGTCATCCCCTCTGCTGTAAAAATAGACCAGGGGTCACATGTTCCATAGATAGCATATTTGATTGTAATTGTGCACTGTGTTGATTGACACTGGTATCTCCAGGCTGGTGGGGGTGGATGTTTAGTGTCTTGAGTATGAGGGAACCCACAGTCTTTGTTTTCCCCTCTCTGTGTTTGCCTTTCCCATGATGACCAGTGGCATTTATGGTTCATAACTCAAAGTCCTGTTGCCTTATTCAACATAGTCTGTCCTAATAAATTACTGTTTGCAGATGGAATCTCATTAGATAAAGAGACATACAGAAAATGGTTCAAATATCAAATAGCAGAGGCCCACTAGCTGAGCTTACCCAAGGCTTGCTCTGATTGAAGTCTCTGTAATGCATCTCTCTGAGAGACATCTGACCCCTTTGAAGCACTGCTCCAAGTACTATTTCAATCAAAAACCGGGCTTCTCCTTAGCCCTACTTAAGTCATTTCTACTGTCTTTTTTACAGTCAGGCCTTTTGCAGGGCTGCCTACAGAGCTCCTGTTCCTCAGGGTGCCGACTGAATGACATCCACCCCCACAAAGTGGGGCCTGTTCAGAGGGGTGGAACGCTACTGAAGGTCGAGATAGAAATACATCATCTAGACGAGACACCGCCCATTGTTACGCTGAATGGCCAATTGTCTGCCATGTCTGTGCAACACGTTTCTGTGCGCAATGCTCCATGAACCTTTCCCCATCCTCAGATAAGCCCTTGCTTGGGCTTTTACATCTGAGGCCTTTCCCCTGATTTCACTCCTTAGTTTATCTGGCATTTGAGGAGCTGTTGTTTTTTTTCCAGCCTCGGATTCTCAATTAAACCCATAGCTTGGGAGGCAACAGATATAGCAATAGAAGTGGTAACAATGTAGCATTTTCTTTATTCCTTCTAAGTCTTCCAATACCTAAATAGCCATCTTAGAACAAATTTTGCTTTAGCTGTTGCTGAAAAGGGTTTTGTAACAATTGTTGACATTTTATCTTTTAGCCCCTTTTTTACTTTAATTTAGATCCTTTTATCACATTCTCTCTCAAAATCAAAATCCGATTCTCCCCAGCCTACACCTCTATTCTTTGCCGCCATGATGACCACATTTCCCCTCTAGTATCAATAACATTTATATTATCTCCATTTGAGCATTTTTGAGCAGCAAATGAGATTATCCATGTGCCTCCTAGGAAATACTATAATCCTCACTACATAAAGATTAAATTAAAATTCTGTGGTGGATTAAGTTTCTCGCTAAAAGACATTTTGTACAGCTTGTGTATGTAGCCCTTTCACAATGGAAATTAACAGGGGGCCTCCAGTAGTGTCTCTAGTGTCTACATTCAGCACACACACACACACACACAAACATGCACACACCTTCAAAAGCAGCTTCCACTGTCTATTCAGATCAGCCATTCTACCTGTCTTCATATCACTTTATATGCTTCACCTTCCACCTGTTGTATCCTGTTGCTCATTTCATGTCATCCATTTTACTTAATGTTGTCCTGTGTATTTGCTGTCAGCATTTATCTGGAGTAGGATTTTCCATGAACACTTAGCTGGGTGCTTTGCTTTATCACGATTAATGGTTAGACAAGTGGAAGGCAGGTCTTGTCACAGGAGCTCACAGGTAGTTATTCTGTTCTCAGTGTTTCCACCTCCTGCTCTTACAACTCACAGAAAATTAATTGGATCTTTTTTTTTTTCTTTTTTTTTTGCCCTTACCAAAGACAAAATTAATACGGAGCTTACTACAACCCATACATAAAAATATCTAACGAAAAAAAGGATTTAAGAATGACTTGACTGGAGAACGTGTTGGCAAACAGTTGCCTATTTACACATCCAGCAGATAAGAAGCAATATTAGCATTCATTTGGAGACATGTTTGTGTCAACCTGATTAAGTCCAATATTAACTCTCCTTTTAGCTCTTTTTTTGGTCTCCCCCCCAACTCGCTGACTTTGTTTGTCAGCTGTTTGATGCTGGATAGATAGGGTACAGTGGGGTTATCAGAGCTTTTTCACTGAGAACAGCTGCTTGCTATAGCTGAAAATGAGGTTGATGAGAGCAGTAAGAGGGAACCTAAAAAAAGTAAATTTGCAAGCGGCGAAACCAAACAATGAAGCGAGATGCTAAAACGCACCTTAGAACTGGGGGGAACTGCAGAGTTGGGTGATAATTACCTTTTACATTACAAATAGTCATTTGACCAATTTTGAATATAAAAGTATTGATTAGTGCAGCTTTAGTCAGCTGGATTTTGTTAATATTACATTGAAAATGTTTGTAAAAGTCTGATCATAAAAGTCCCCTTTCACATACTGTACATGTAATCATGTGATCCATCAATCACTTTAATTTTTAAAACGTCTTAGCACTTGTCCTGAGCAACGTCTTGCATGTGCTCTTATATCATGACACGTATCATCAGTTCAGCATCCCGAGGCTGTTCTGAGGTCAGCGCAGAAGCAGAAGAGTGAAACATGACCCTGGACGACATTTGGAACACCTTTGATCCAGAAAGATTGAAATAGGAGGCGTATCATGTGATAATCCACCCCTAGAGGAATCACCAGGGGGATACATCATACATGACAGGAACAACGGGAGCAGGGCTGATTTAGTGGTTTCACACCTCCCTAAACATGATGACAGCAATTTAAGATTTTCCCCTCCCACCTTCCAACCTGCTAATGCAGCTGAGACGGAAGAAATGATGGGACATTCTCAGTGACTCCATAAACAAATGCATGTAGGCGGGTATACTTTAACACATCCATATTTTTAGCCTTCTGCTACAGAGAAAAGTGTTAGATGCAGTGACATTTCAGCTTAGGTGCCTGAGGTACGAGGTGATTGACTGCACCTGGCAACTGGGCAAAAACAATATTGTGGAGGTTTGGCAGGATAATCTTTGGGGCAGACTGAAACTGTCCCTATAGGCTTGAAATCCAACAAGCCAGAAAAGGTTGTTTAATATATACCCATACCCGGTTCTTAAGGTTAGCTGTCACTCTCATACAGTATGTGCATACACACACACACACACACACAGCCGAACTTTACTTGACATTGGGAAGGAGGCTTAATAACTGAGCAATTCCAGCTGTTGTGAAGCCAGCAGGACTCAGATTGTATGAGTCAGTCACATTGGAGCTTTAATCAAGAGGGGCCCTCTGTGGGACTTCCCCGAAGGACAAGAGAATAAAGTCTGATTGCAAAGCCTTGAGGCTGCTAACACCTCTCAACCTGGCTGACTCAGAGAAGGAGTGAGCCAATCTAGCTGTCACCCCAAAGAAGCAAAGTAGTTAATTTAGTTTACAAAACATAGTGTCCTGGAAGAGAGGCTATCTCTGTATTTCATCAGGAAAAAACTGCATTTCACTCTGGGGAAAACACTAAAGAGCTTCTGACATCTGCAGCGTTATGAGATATTGTCTTCAGGTGATGGATTGAATTACACGGTAGCTCATGACCGGAGAATGAGGTCCTATTGCACCATCAGAAAGAAACAATGTTTGGTGTCACTCTACATGATTGGCAGAGCAGCTGTAGTAACGGGAGAAAATTATGAAAATGGCTATTTTTATCAAATCAACCAGAAAATATGATGCCATTTTCTTACAAGCATAATCTGACACTCAAAGCTGTGTGCTCTTTCTGCAGTGTATCTTCTGTATATATGCTTCCACAGTATCCTCCTCTTTTATGTAACCACACGTTGTTTATTTTGCTGGACAAATCACCATTGAATTGTAGAAATGTGCTTTTGTGTAAAGATGACAGATGTGGGCTACGTGAAAGGAAAACTAATCCTGGAAACTGAAATGCTTCAGTGAGAGTAAAACAATGTGTGATGGCTTGATGGATGAAGGCGCGGCAGGCCCGACTCTTTGTTTACGTCTTTCACAAGATGTGTCAGAAGAGTTAGCTTATCTCTGACAGTGCACGAGCTCGCGAGGCAGGGTTGTCCTGTTTGAACCTTTCACAACATGTCAGTGTTGGTAAGGCTAAAGTCTTGGTGCAAGGTAAGATAGAAATGGGTTGAGAGAACAGGAGAGTGTGTGAGTGACAAGAAATAATAAAGAGAAGTGGATTAGCACAACCTACATCAATGGTATAATTTGGTTTGCTTTTCCCTTCCCACGACAGTTGGAAATGTTTTCTTTCGCCCATGGTACACAGAGACTAATTACCATAAAAAAGAAACTTACTGAATATGTAATGACAATGAGTAGAACTTAGCAAGGGATGAGATGAAACAAATTTTAAACCCAACACTAATTATGAAAGTCCAAAAGTGTTCAGAGAAACAAACACTCTCAATTAACTCAATTCTAGAGTTGTATAATTAAAAAATATAGTAGGTTTTAATTATTATCGGGGTACAATACAAAGAAGATTTTAAAAATGAAATAACTCAAAACTTCTTAAATACTTCTGTTTTTGCACTTTTGGTAACTGACTGTGCTCTGGCTCCACTCTTAGGACTCCACTAACATGTCAAGTCATCTAGAATGACAGAAGTCTGTTAGGAACGTTTGTTGTGTTATCCAGCTCAGAGAGAGAGACCAGGGTTCCCATACTTCCGAAACCGATTACTTTCAGTGAAATGATCGTTTGATTATTGCGCGCACTTGACTGGCACTGGTGTTTGGCTTGGCAGGACTCAGCCTCCCAGTTAATAGCAGCACTTACAAATCCTGATGCTGCACACAGACCCTCCAACAAAAATACACAAAGCAACAAAGATGGTGTTAATCTGACTATTTTGTACTCATTTAGGAAATGTAGTTGGTGTAGTGTTGTAAAGACCTCTAGACATCAAGCAAAGCAAATTTAGCAACGTTCTGTTTCTTGGCTAAGTGTGCTACATGTAATTTATGATGGTTGTTGGTCAAAGAGCTCAAAAGCCTAAGACAAATAAACTGGATTTGTATGATTTGGCATTCAGAATCAGTTTTAAATTACAGTGCCTTGGCTGGATGTCCTCTTCAAAGAGACAGATCAGAAGACATTAGTAAAATAATTCCATTTCGAACTTTATCAGCAGTGAGAAATCTAACACATAACTTTTAATGGGGGTAAACTAGAGGTAACTCACCAAGATTTATGTGGAGTTTCCTGTTTTTCCTCAACTCTGTGTGTCTTTCCTGTGCTCAGAAGAAGTTATTTTACCCAGAGCTCAAAGCATGATGTTCAGTGAAGATCCTCTGAAACCTCTAGCCGTCGAATACTGCTCGCCCCCTGAAGCAGCGCCAGGGGAATCAACACCATCTTTACTGTTCCCTGCTAATACGCTTTTAGACTGAGACAGAATCACAAGAGGAGTCAGGGTTTATGAATGTTCCTTTATGACAGAGTTCAAGTAAGTGGATGACAGTCAGCATACCTGATCAGAGATACGATTAAAAAAACAACGCAGCCATGTTAGTCATGTGCTGTGATTATTCTAGTTTATCACAACTTGGGTCATATTTTCTTAGTTTTGGCCATCATTCCTATTGGTAATAATATTGTACTCACCAAGTGCAGTACTCAGATCTGGGAACAGTGCAACATCAATAAAGAGAAGTCTGATGGAGCAAGAAACAGGCAGACGACCATACAGGTTTTAAACAAACCCTGAGGTTATAGTCTAACTTATTTGGAAAAGAAAACGAGGCTGGATGGTAAAATTATTACTTAAACTGTCCGTTCCGTAAACAGTTTACAGGCCGAGTCCCTGGTTCACCTTTGACTTCCTGCTAATTACGGACATTTCGGTTGCACTCAACATAAAGATATTTAGATTACAGCTGCAGAGATTAGTCGATTGACAGAAAATGAATCGGCAACTGTTTTGATAATCAATGAATAATTTGTCAAGCAAAACATTCTCTGGCTCCAGCTTTATACTGTCAGACAAAATAAGCAAATGAAAGACATTGCCGTGGCCTCTGAGAAATTGTAAATGCCATTTATTCACTATTTCTAACATTTCAAAATGAATTAATCAAGAAAATAATCATCAGATGAATCGATAATAATAAAAATTAATAAAAATAATTGTTAGTTGCTAATCTAGATAATGTGTCTAAACTCTTTGTGATTGTCTGATCACTTGGGTTTCTTGCATCGTTACCAAATCTCAGCAATTACATAGGAGAGCATGATGCTGTTATTACTGATAGACATGATTGGCAACGATATGAAAAAGGAAACCCAAGCTGGAATAATAGTAGAAATTGTCATTTAAAGTAATATTAATTAAACTTTTTGTTGGTATCTTGGGGGCAGCACAACAAGCTGTAAATACAACATTGAAATATTCTAACCTTATAAAGCTGATATGGTGAAAACATTGAGCTGAAAGATGCTAAAATGCTCAGTAGAGCTAAGGGGAACTGCAGAGCTGGGTGATAATTCTCTGTGTGTTCATATTACGCAGTCACTTCAACCATTGTTAATACTGTATACAAAATGAATGAGTGCAGCTTTAAGAGTTTAACCAGTTTTCTATAAATATCAATGATAGCAAAGGGGCTGGCGTGCATGTGTTGAGAGTGTCGGTCTTCTCCCAGTAATAAATAATTAGCCTAATACCAGCCTTCCTCCATGCATGAGCACAGGAATAAAACAGGGAAGCTTTAATATAACAACCTTATGATGGAGGTTATTAACGCTGAGGTCCTGGCATGCTGATTGGCAGAGAAGGGGCGGAACATGCTGAATTCTGCCGATGACCTAAGGGACAGGGCTTTTGTGACTTACCGGGCGTTTTGCCCGGCTCTTTGTTATGGCCATGTGTCGCTGTGGGAGCCTGCTGCTCTTTCCAAAGCCGCACAGCCCGATCAGGGAGTGGGGATTGGGCCAACGCCAGGGAATAAAGAACATCCTAAACATCTAGCACAAAGACCCCTCTGACTCCATCTCTCTTTTCAACCCCCCCATCTCTCTTAGCTGCTTTATATCTCGGTCTATCACTCGCTTGGCCAGTCAGTTTGCGTTTCTTAATCCCCGGGTCAGTCACTGAGCTATATGCTGCCTCTTTCTTCCTCAAAGACCCTGGGTTGTCTCCCTGACTCTGTGCTTTACCCGTTCATAGCAAAATCTCCCTGGATATCCATCTCTACCTTCTGCCTTCTTAGCTGATCCCAGCTGAACAGCTCTCTTCTCATGTCCTCTTGTCTCCTCTTTTCTCTCCATCTTTCTTCTCCTCTCTTCTCCGCTCCCTTTCAAATTGAACTGTGTTTTCATTTTCTCTTCTTCCAGCTCTCTCCTTACCTTTACCGACATCAGATGAAACCCTCCAGAGACTATGGATCAAGATAAGCCTTGTGAGATTGTGTGCATGAGATAGAGTAAATCCGCCCCCCACACACACACACACACACCCCTCCCCCTTCTCCAACACTGGCTCAAACCCTTGGCACATTCTGTCTGCAAAGGCTAGCAAAGCCGCTAAGCCAGCCTCTGCCTCTATCCACCTCCCCATGCACAGCATTAGCTAACCTGCTTTGCGGCTATTCCCTAATCAAAAACATTTACAGTGTGAGCCAATGCCTGTGCGGGCCAAAATAGACATGCTGCCATTCTCCCTCCCATAACCTGCCACCCTTGTCCATGTATTTGCGATGGATTAGCCCGACAGGTGCTTAATTATTCTAATCAAAAAATGCTCCAAGGAAGAACTGGGAAAAAAGGCAAGCAACATGGGTTTCAATTTTTACAAATTTCAATGAGCTAACCCATAACTCTCACACTCCCCTAGATGAATTAATTAATGGTTCAGCCCAACAGGTGCTACTTTTGATTTGAAATTCAATCAAAAGTGAAGAATCAGGTGATGAGTCCCCCCTTTCCCCAACCCCTCCAGGCTCACAGTGTCAGCAGCTGCATCTTCCATGGCCCCATTACAACGTCTTCCTACATGAGAGAGAAGTGAACACACACACTGTTTAATGCTGCTTTCAAAGTGCTAAATTCTGGCCTCGGCCAATGGGAAAGAGCATCTGTGAGTGGTGGATTTGAAAGGGACCAATAGGACAAAGGGATTGTATCAGCTAAAAACGCAGGTGCACCATGATTATCGGGCAGCAGCTGGTGAGGTCACAAATGGACACGGATACACACACGTTGAGTGCACAAACACACGCACACAAGCTTTTTCAAATGCATGGTAAATATTCTACAGTCCCTTCATTCCTCTCTCTGTCCTCCGAGCTAACAACAAGCTTTAGGAGCACATAAAGTACAGAGGTGCCTCCGTCTCACCAGCCTTTGATGAATAAAGAAGCAAAAAGAAGAATACATGGCACACAAGCCAATATGGGTTTGAAATGACTACTCTTTGAAAAGTGAGAGGAAGAGGAAAGGGGAGCGGATATAAAAAGGAACATAAACCCTCTGAGAAGCTTTTTGAAAATAGCTGATAAAAGACTATATTTTTTAGAGGAATCAATTTATCGTGTGTATGAGTTTGTGTTCACACATTCTACATTTGAGTTAGAGTCAGAGTGACACACACACACAGAGTGAGATGATTTGCGGCTCTTTGAAAGCCTCCGCAGACTCCTTTCAACATAAATCCAGCATTGTCACAGGCAGCCATCCCTCCCTTCCTGGATTTACCTCCACTCTCTGTTCTCTCTCCCATCCGCTGTTATCCCCCGAGACATGTCATCATCCTCTCTGCAGCTCCAGTCCTCCCGCATGTCCTAGAGGTCTTGCAACAAAGTCTCTCCCATCGTAATCCAATTTAGGGTGTGGTGATGGGCAGCAGAGAAATGGCCAGCTCTGGCAGACACAAACACACACAATTTCATTTGGTGATGTCATTCAAATACCCCTATAACTCGGCGTGAGTGGGACGCCGACTGCTCAGCATCACAATCAGTTTGTGGTTGAGCATTTAGCATGCCTCCTTCTCACTCTATGGCCAAATGAGAGGCCTTCCCTAATCATCAGAGAGCAGAACTTGAGGCTTGAGCCACATTAAGGTTTCTATACTTCATTAAAGGCCTCCCTTCAGCAAATGGCTCTCTGGCATAAAATCGGGAAATGGACTACATGGCAGATTGAGCTGTTCAATTACAACTTAACAGCCATACGTTGTCAGGCTCTGTTCATTTCCACAGCCTGTCTAAGTTCTGGCAAGGGTTTTCATGGAGGCTGAGAGTCCATCAGGGGGAAGTGATAGCAGAGGAAGTAGTAGATGAAAATTCGAGCTGGCATGCTAGTCATCTTCAGCTAGCCTCGGGGACTCACAGTTAACTGCTGCACACTTCTGAGCAAAGAGGTGTTTAATGGTTGATTAGCAGTGTCTGGGAGCTGCCCTGTGCACCAAAGGCACTGTCCTCTCCATTTTATGCCTCTGAAAAATCAATTAGCACAATTACAAGGCCTTGGTTCCATTAAACATTAATCACAAGGCGTCGTGCTCTGGGTTAGCAGCTAACATTAATTGATGGCTGACATGACTTTGAGGGAGCGGCAATACCATCTCAGCTTCACAGTGTACAAGGACTCATCAGACAGCATTTCAGTGTTGATGCAGAAAATCAGACACATCAGTTTCAGTTTAACACATTCGCAGCATGATGCTTAATGACAGCCGCTGTCTTTGTAGATGACTATGGTCTACTTCTAGGTTAACTTCAGACATGTGGATTTAGTTAAGATGTGGAGTTGGATCTTGGATCCTGGAATGATTGTCTGTAGGGCTGGGTATTTAAACTGAATACTTCTTTGGCATCGATCGAAATGTGTCCGTAGCACCAAGTATCGAAAACTGTCAAAATGAGTTGTGAAGTCAGAGGAGCCGTCAACTATTTTTTCGCACTCCCATTTCAAATTTTTCTTTCAGTAATCAATGTTCTTTGGCATAGAAATACAGGAATCTCCAAAATTATGTAATGGTACTATAGGTTTATGTTATGACTACCAGTTTGGCTCTAAATACTAAAATACCCATAAGCCTTGGTCGCTGTTGCTACAAAGAAGAAGCCAGTTCGAGGCATTAATCAGAGCTGGAGCAAATTCAAAATGCCTTTGGGGACCGTGCCACAGTTGCCGAATTCATCCAAAAGTGTTAGAGAATCCAAATGTGAACTGATTTAAGCTGCAGACTGTGTTATCAGGTTTCTAAAAAGTGTAATCTTTAGCGGCACATGTAACAGAGTTTTAAGCTCAATGATTGGATGTTGTGCTGAAATGCATCATGGGAGTCATAGTTTACATCTCTCTTTTCAAACTTGTACCTTTGACACATGCATTCATGTGACCCAGAATCTGAAAGTAAAGCAGCATATTGCATTATCGTGTTAATCAAGTGTACCCTGTAGCTTCTGTTCGCCATTAGCAGCACTCCCTACTGAATTTGAACCTTGGTGATTGGTTGTTTCTTACCGAAATGCATCTGAGTCGTAGTTCACTATTCTCATATGTTTTTATGTACACAGGCTTGTAAGCTTTGACATTTTAATCAAAGAACCAGATATTTTCTGGTGCAGTTGCTCATCTTTTATTGTATTTTGGTTTTATTTTATGTCCATCCACTTGCTCCAACTGCCAGTTACCTATAATAGTCTATGCAGAAAATGAATGGGACCTTTACTTCTGAAACCCTGGACACCTGAAATAACTCCTTCTACTTCCCATCTCTATAGCGAAAGCTGGCCTGGATGTCGGGTCATTTGTAGGCTTTTTCCTTACACATGTGCTGGCTTGGCTTGACTCGGTTTGACTCGGCGCGTCAGCCCAGCACGGCAGGGATTTGCATCTCCATTACAACAGGGCTACCGGCTTGAAGGAGTGTCTTTAACTGATCATGCACTTGTCTTGAGTCAATAACGTCTGATCCATGGCTGTGACTAGTGGTCAAAGGAGCGGCTGTAAAACATAATTTCCTATAAATTCTTAACAATAAAAGTCCCTCGTTATTTTTGCTGCAAGTGTTTTCCCATCACACAGCATGGCAAAAAAAAATTAAAACTAAAGCAGATATCTGAGTACAAACATGGGCGCAGGAGAGAAACTAAAAGAGAAACGAAACTTCAAACCACAGAGATTCAATTAGATACAAATACATACATTCTGCTGACTCTGTCAACCCAACAGTACCATATTTAACTGCTTCCCACATTATACGTGTGTGTTAATGTTTGCTGATAGTGGAATTAATAATTTCCTTGATGAGAGGCTAATCTCTCAGTGCACCGCTACACATTTTTTTCAATTTACCACTGCTGTAATTAATTAGCAACAAAATCAAGTTAAAACTATATTGAGGAACAAACTACAAATGTCAAACTGTTCCTGTTTCAGCCAGTATAATGTCTGCTTTCCTTAGGGTTGTCATGAATCTATCTTCTTTTGACTTGTTTCACTTTCAGCTGTGGGAGGGCATCATAAGAGGCTTGGCTGCTCTGTTTTCACTGCTACAGTTTACAGTTAGTGGTGGGCAGCCTGTCCCACAGCCCTGGTAATTGAGGCTAAGAGGTTTATCTGGAGTCAGGCTCTCAGGTCCTGGTCAGATAGAGAGGCCTGGAGCTGACCAGGACTGGAGAGACTCTCCAGAGACAGTCAGCGGCTGGTCTGTCTTTCATCCTCCATCCTCACCCCAGCCCCCCCTTTTTGTCTCAATTACTCTCCTCCACCTCTTGCTTTGACTGAGGAGGGTCGCTCAGTGTCTTCATAATCTCCTGTAGTGTGTGTGTGTGTGTAGGGGGGGGGGCACTCCCGCCCAAACTCATATTAACAGGGGTCTCTCTCAGGACACCAAGCTAATTTTACCCCTACCATCAGGTGGGTGGGGGGTGGGGTGTGGGGGGGGGCACATTTAGAGGTGTTATTTTGAGCAGTCGTCTCGAGGCGTAGGACGAGACTGTAAGCAACCTGGGGGCAGCTTATCAGAGGTGGAGGCATTTGTGTGCAAGTGACCACTACTCTTGCTGTTGGAGACATATATTGGCTGATATTTATGGCTTTCTGTAGAGTGATACTGTACTATGGATTGCAAGGAATGCAGCCAACACACACCCATGTTCTCACACAAACACGCACATACACATCCACGCATGTATTCAATTTAGTTTCAGGAAAGTAATTTGTTCTTTGCTAACTGACACCATGCAACATTTTCTTGTATAAAACTAGATGATTCAGCTCCGTGCGTATATAGGAGCAACTGACTTTCTTTCATTTCTTTATCTTTAAACACACTTCCTGACACTCTCATTTGCCGCAGCCTTGAGTAATTAGAACTACCCTACATTGCATAGAACTTGTGCAACTGAAATTAAATTGCTCTCTCCTTTTTATCAGTAGCTTGTTGTCAGACTAGCTGCAGATTCAGCCCTTCTTAGAACTGTATGCTCACAATTGGGATTCAGCTGACTGCAAACTTCATCGCTACAGGCGTCGGGCAAATTGCTAATCAAAGCAAAACACAGTCAGACCACTATTAACCGCTGTTCTCTCTCCGTTTCAATCCCACTTCCCTGTTCTCGCCCCTCTCTTTCCAGACACTGAGATTGTACCTCCCGACTGTCTGCGCCCACGCTCCTTCACCACAGTGCGCTCCTCCTCGCTGCGGCGTGAAGCCGACGACTCCCGCCTGTCCGTCAGCCTGTGTGACCTCAACCTGCAGCAGGAGGACGGACGCCCTGCCCACAGTCACTCCCACCGCCACACCCTCCACCTGGCCTCAGCCTCCTCCTCCTCCACCTGCCCCATACCCCAGAACTCCCTCAACTCCCAGCAGTCCTCTCTGCTGCCGTCGGCCCTGGAGAGCGACCTGCACTTCCATCAGCTGCGCGGCGCCCACATCAAGACGCTGGACGAGCAGACGGTGGCACGATCTGAGCACGCACGAGAGGAACACACTCTAGTTTTCACCAACCGGCCCTTGCACACTGGAGAGACTGTCTTCATCAAAGTCACCAAGTCCAGCCCGGCACGCTCAGGCTCATTATCCTACGGTGTGACGTCCTGTGACCCAGCGGTGCTGCGCCCCAGCGACTTGCCCTACAATCCAGAGGCTCTGGTGGACAGGAAGGAGTTTTGGGCAGTGTGTCGGGTGCCGACGCCTCTCCAAAGCAGTGACATCCTGGGCTTCTTGGTCAATCCGGAAGGGGAGGTCATCCTCAGCCACAACGGCACCAATGTGGGCATGCAGGTGTGTGTGGACAACTCCCGCCCACTCTGGATGTTCTTTGGTCTGCATGGGGCTGTGACTCAGCTGAGGATTCTCGGTAAGTAAGCACCGCATGAAGTCACATTAGGGGTAGTAGTATAAAAAGAAAGAGGACTTAAAGGGGTACTCAAGCGATTTAGTATTGCACTTCCATACAGTTGGGCATTTGTGAGAGACATGGTCGAAATCCATATAGGAGAGGCTGAGATATCCTGACTTTTACTCCCTAATATAGGCCCAAAAACGCTGGATCCTACATTTCCCATAATGCAACCAATAGCTTCTGTTCGCTAGACCCGCCCCACCTAGTATACACCTGCATGTTTTAAACTCCATGCCCCCAGTTTGTCAGGCTTTCTGTTAGAGCTAGACAGATAAATCGGCAAGGCTGATATATTGCCCAATATTAGCTTATTGCAGATATATCGTATCTGTGTATATGTCAGCGGGTGAGTGACAAGAAATGCCAAACTAGGTTTAAGGACATTTAGAAACAATGTCACTAGATAACACTAACAAGTTTATTTTTACTCAGTATGTATCTGGTCACAATTTTAAAAATAAAACTGATCTAAGGGATCCCTATTCAATTCAATTTTATTTATGTAGCGCCTATTCATAACAGAAGTTATCTCATTGCACTTTTCCTATAGAGCAGGTCTAGACCGTACTCTTTATAATATTATTTACAGAGACCCAACAAATCCTATCAAGATTATTTGTTTATGTTATGTGTTTATATTTAAAAAAATTACCGTTGGCCGATATGTTGTTATTGGATTTTAACTCCCAAATATTAATATCAGTATCGGCCTCAAAAATCCAGTACCGGTCAGGCTTTACTTTCTGTCACAGAAGACATCATTCAACTGTTCTCACGGTGGTAATCTTTCTGACAAGTAAATTGATAACTTACTTGCACTAGAGCTGTATTTGGAACGTCAGTAGCACTGCGTCAGTATGTCAGGTGGAACAGTCTCAAAAACTCATGACAACAAATGTCTGACACAGATTGAGTATACTGGAAAATAGTCCAAATAATCCACAGTGATAGGATGGACATAACAAGCAACTTAATATGAACATTTTATTTTGCAATTGTGGTATAGTTCACAAAAAATTTACATATTTAATGAAGTGTTAACATTATGTTATCTACCTCTTAAGTGGAGTAATGAGCACCCTTTGTTCTTTGACCGCATGCTCTATCTTGTGGATAATCCCACTTGAAAGAGTAATTTATGGTGGAAATAAGCATCCTTTTAGGCCAGTGATGTGTCCCGGGTCAGGAACTTACAGATCAGGATATTGATCTTTATTTGGCTGGGCAAACCGCTGGTGAAGCCTCCATGCTTAATCCACTTACTCCATGAGGGTTGAAATCTATTTGTGCAAAGTGTTGAATGCTCTGACAGTACGCCAATGGAGGCAAACCACGTCTCCCCATTTGGAAATTACAGCCACGGTCGTGACCAGCACCAAAAGGTCAAGAGTTAAGGAGAGCACTTTGTTACTTTGTTTGTCACAATATTTACAGCAGATGTCTCTAGACAGGAAGCATCTATACACATTCATAGGATTAGCGAGAAAAGTAGATGCTCTGTCACAACTCAGAAGATGAAAAACAGGAAGTGAGCAAACAGAGGTAGAGAGAGGCTGCAGGAGGGGAGGGCTGTGACCTGCACACAGCAGGGATGACAAGATGTCTCAGCAGGGTGGACACTTTGTCTGCCAGTGGTGGGGGACACCTGAGGTTTGTTTACCCTTTCTAAATGATGATCATGACAGGGGGAGTGGGAAAGGTGTGTGGCAGTTCTGGCTTCGCACTTCATTTCACCCTGCCAAGCATATTGCCTTCCCACGAGGTGCAGGCAGCTATGGGGCCCGGGGCACTCAAGAATATGAAAAGTGGAAGACAGCTTTGCAACAGGCTATCTTTATGAATGCCATTCTGAATGGCATTTGTTCCCACATCTGCCGAAGAAAGTTGGAGAAATCCTATTTAAACGACACCACCACACAAATTTACATGTGCTCTTAAAATCAGCATTTTTAACAGCAAGCTATTATTGTATATAATCACCCAGTGATGGCAAAGTGTTGACAGTTCAAAGGCAACATCTTTGTCAGCTGTATAGATTAAATTGGCACATGCAGCAGTGGATGCTCTCTTCTATTAATGCAGCTCTTAAGAGGCAAAACAGCCAAAACAGCACCAGCCTTTCAAAGATGTCACAAGTGTTTGTCTGTGGAGGAAGAGGCGTCTATAAATACGTCCTGCTTTTCTTCAGTGACAGCAGCGGAAAGGGAAGCAGAGGTTAGAGGGGAACAACCTTAGCTCTAACTAGACATGCAAGAGAGAGACTGAAGATAAGGCTTAAACCTTTCACTCATCAAAAGCCGTGAACTATAATGTTACAGGATTTTAAACTTGGCTCTTTGCATGTTATACAAGGGGATTTACTATGTTCACTATGGGCTGTCCTCTCTTAGCTTGACCCACTTAACATCAAGCCACAGCAAAGTTGCCATGACAGCCATGTCAATACAAATCACAGTGAGCTTCAATATACAGTAGCTTTGATATGCAGAGGGAGAATATCCGTGATCAATTCAGCAAATATCAGAAATTCAGCTTTTATGGACTTTGTGTTTCAGTCTCCTCTTACCTTAAAAAAAACAAACCTTACCTTCTTTTGTATTGCAAAAAAGCAAAATGTCTTGATGGTACAGTAAGCACTTTTGCTAGATGCTGTGTTATCAAACCAAGAGAAACACCAAGAGAAAACACTTTACTGTTAAATTAAATTTTGACTTGGCAACTGTGCATGACAGACCACCTGGTTTTTCTATGTGCATTTCTAACAATCATTTACTGAAACCAGAGAGCCTTGGCAACACAACGAAACAGGAATAGCAGAACAATGAAACCGGTCCAAGGCACATCTCCTTATCAGAGCAGATCTTGGAATTCCCACTGAAGTGTGAATCATCTTTACTTTCCAGCTGCTTTGAATTAGGAAGCATCTCTTATCTCGCTCTTGCAATTCTTGATCTATTGCTTTGTGTTGACTGAAGAGCAATTTAGGTTTCAGTAAAGCTGAATTCGAGCCATGCCGTCTACTTCAAGTGAGGGATGTTAAACTTGAAAGCTTGGCTCTCCCACTGGGCTCCTGCTTTTCAGCATGGCACGATAGATACGATAGGATATACTTTAATGTCCCTGTAGGGACATTTGTCTTGGACTCAAACGCTGCACACATATACTGTAGCTAGCTGCCTCCATAGTAGTAATAATAAAAAAACAATATATAAACTAAGCAGCAAATACTGTAGCAAATCACAACCACAAATAACACATATTACTGCACAAGCAGTGATAAGAACACCATGAAGCTATTGCACAACCCCTGCAGCCTCGAGCAACATTATTTAAAATTGAGGTAGTCACAAATGAGTTATAAAATGGTTGAGTTTACATTGGGGTACTCTATGTCATCTGCCAGAGGGTACGAGCTCATACTCGGCGTGGAGAATATGAGATGGGTCAGACAGTATTCTCTGTGCTCGCCTGAGAACAGACTGCTCATATATTGGAGGGACTGGAGGGACTGGTGTTCATCCCTCCCCATAACCTTCATGGCAGTCTGTACCAGACGAGCAAGTTAAAATTTTAACTGTGCTGTGAGATTGCCAAACTATGCTGACATCCCATACCTGAATATGCTCTCTAATACAGCCTGGTAGAATAAAAACATAATCCTCTGATCCACCCCATACACCCCGAGTCGGCGTAAAAAGTATAATCTCTGCTGTAAACGAGAACACAAACTTTCAGCATGGGCCTTCCAGCTAAAGGTATTGTCCAAGTGAACGCCAAGGTACTTGTAGGAGCAGACCTGATTGATTGGTTCATCGTGTATGACCACTGGACTATGATCTCCTGCTGACCTAGGGCCCAGAACCAACTCTTCAGTTTTTCTCATATTTAAAATGAGATGGTTGGCATAACAGCACTGCACAAAACTCTGTATTTCAGTGAAATAGGCTGAAGAACTTGTGTCCTTGTGCATGTTGGCTGAGGATAGCAGTGTCATCTGAAAATGTAAAAATCTGGTTCCTAGGGTGGTTGTTCGTGCACTCCTTTGTGTATAATGTAAAAATGAGCTGACACAACCCTGTGGGGCACCTGTGCTGATTGGCCTGGATTCTGAAAGGGTATTGTTGACCCTGATGTGCTGGATTCGACTGGTCAAAAAGGAAAAATACCACTTAATTATAAAAGGATTGACATTCATCTGTTTCAGTTTCGGGATTAGCAGATGGGGCTGAAGCGTATTAAAAGCAGAGCTAAAATCAACAAATAGCAGGTGTGCATAGGCCTTGTGGTCTTCCAAGTGCTTAATAGTCAAATGGGTGACACTGTTGATGGCATCATCCTGCCCTTGCCTGTAAGCAAATTGGAATGGATCTAGTAAATAATTGACCTCTACCTTGAGTACATACACCATGTATTTTTCAAATGATGACTAGCGCAGTCATCACAGAGTTCTCTCGCTTCAAACAAAGCATGAAGTAATGGACCTTACTAATAGGAACAGGCATCAGGATACATCAGGATAGCTCAGGTCAGCCAAGAGTGCTTGGACAGGGTAATGATGGTGGATGAAATTGATACTGGATTAGTTCAATCAGTAGTGATTGCAGTGGAAGTAATACTTATTTCATCATTTTAAATTAAAATGTCTGTCTTTCTGTTTTAAATCTGTTTGAAGAAAAGTATTCTGTACAATATACATACTTCAATAGGCCTTGTTCAGACTGCCAGCCCAAATAGTTTTTTTGACATATCCAGATTGTATCCAGATTGATTTTAGAAAGTCTGGACAGCAAAAAAACGCATGATATCAGATCCAAGCCATGTTTGGAGGTGGTTTGAAATGCGATTCCAATCCAATTTTTACAGATGCGTCTCAGTCCGACCGCTCTAGCCGCTCAAATTAGATTTCAAAGTGTCTTTTGCGTCACTCACAACGCGACATAATGATGACAAGTGCATCAGAGCGGCTGAGCAGAATCCATGCTGCTGGGCTGCCCCGGTAGATCACCTGGTAGAGGGAATGCCCCATGTACCAAGGCTGACACCGGGGAAACACAGGAGGCTGAAGCGCCGCAAAGCACCATGCTAGCTCATTTCTCCTGCGAGCAGTAGCCTGACTGTTCAGACCAGAAGTGCATTTCTCCACGCCGGTCAACAAGCAGAGCAGGGTTTTTGAACATTTTCAGTCCTGCATTGTTTAAAATCTGTTTGCTAGCTTGTAGTCTTCTACTTCACTGTCTTTGTTGGTGCATTGCTTTGCTTCTTTGTGCATTACTCCCACCGGCTGTCGACCAGTGGAATAGATTGAAACTGGTGGCTGGAATGTTTATCATGTTGACCGCATGCTCTGGCACATGCAAGTGTCTCTTTGCAGTACTTGTGCTAATATTATCATAGTAACATTAGCATATATGTTAAAGATCCAGTGTGTAACGTTTAGGAGGAGCTATTGGCAGAAATGGAATATAATATTCATAAGTTAGTTAGTTAGTTTTTTATTAGTGTAAAATCACCTGAAAATAACAATCATTGTGTTTTCATTACCTTTGGTATAAGCCATTTTTATCTACAGAGGGAGCGGGTCCCCTTCCATGGAGTTTGCCATGTTGCACCGCCATGTTTCTACAGTAGCCCAGAACGGACAAACCAAACACTGGCTCTAGATAAGGCCGTTCGCGTTTTTTGCGAGTTTCGTGGTCACCGTAGTTTCTCCTACACGCTTGGAAGGGGAGGGTGATGTGAGCGGTATTCAAATGGTTGAAAACTGCAATTTCACCACTAGATGCCACTAAATCCTGCACACTGGACCTTTAACTATTGGATGTTAACATGCTGACCTTTAGCTGTTGTTCACATTCTAGCATGTTAGTGTAACTAATATTAGCATGCTATGTTAGCATTAATCTCAATGTACAGGTGAAGCAGACAGAAAATTGGTCATTAGTTTATTATCCCAAACTACGTGGACAATTATAATTTTGACCAGTCAGTCTCCTCTTTAGCTTCAGTTGATTTGGGGTCATTAGTTCGTGGTCATGAACTGGACAATTATAATTTTGACATGTTGGTGGCACTAGCCACCATCCTTTGGGCAATAATGAATGTGGGTAAAAAAAATAAAATAAAAAATTCACAGCAATCCATGCAATAGTTATAGAGATACTGTATACGGTGGTATTTCACTCTAAACCAAAAGTGTTGGTCTGACCAAATGACCAGCTGCCATCCCTAGAGCCACACATCGGTAGCATGGTCAAAACACACCATATAAGTGGGTGGATTAGTCTGATATAAATAAAAACTGACTGAATCTGTGTTTTCGCTCTCCATGCCAAGACATGTCACCTACAGTTTTACCCACAGGGATACACCAACTCATAGATTGCATTCACCACAGTATTTTCCTCTGTTACTCAGATCAGGTCTTTTTTCTCTCAGCCTGATCTCGAGAAGGTCATTTATTTCTTCTCGGTTAGATTATTGTAATTCACTGAATTCTGGTTTGCGCCAAAAAACCATCTTGCGCCTTCAGCTGGTACAAAACGCAGCTGCTCAGCTTTTAACAAGCACTACAAGACATGACCATATCAGACCTGTTGTAGCTTCTCTTCATTGGTTACCAGTTAGTTTTAGAATTGATTTTAAGATTTTACTGATCACCTTTAAAGCACTTCGTGGTTCAGCTCCTAGCTACATTGCTGAATTGCTACTCCCCTATGAGCCAGGCCGCAGCCTCAGATCCTCGGGCAGGGCTCTGCTGGCTGTTCCCGAGTCCCGGCTCAAGACTAAAGGTGACCAGGCTTTTGCAGTCAAGGCCCCTCAGCTCTGGAACTCCCTGCCGGAGGATCTGAGGCTTGCTGAATCAGTGATATCTTTCAAATCGCTTCTTAAAACGTATCTTTAAAAAAAAGCTTTTTATTAATTCTAGTACTCTGTTTTATTGCCAACATATCATATCTGTTTTATTATAGTAATTATCTTTATTGTTGGGGGTTTTATTTTATTTTGTTTTGTTTGATTTTATTTCATTGTATCACTATATTATTTTAATTGCCTGATTGTATTTGACTCAGTCCTGAAATGTTTTAACCCTGATACAACCAAGTAAAGCACTTTGTAACTTTCATTTTTAAAAGTACTGCATAAATAGTTTAAAGTTTATTATTATTATTATTATTGTCCATGTATCTCTTATTAGTGTATCAAAAAAGTTGAAAACAGGCCAGCTGACAGTTGAACTTTGAGAGAGAGATACTGAAGGGACCTTGTGCCTTGTGGCGTGGAAATAGGACACCCATCCAGTGACCCACTTCGTATGAATTATAGATTCCATTAAAATGCCAGCACGCTCATGCTCAAGTGAAATGTCTCACCACCCACATCCTCATACACTGCAGCTGCCACGCTTCTATCTCCTCCTCTTCTCAACTTCTGTCATCTTAGCTGGTGTCTTCTTCTCTTCACTTTGGGGGGATAGAAATGATGAGGAAAACCAAAAAATGTCAATCACCACACATGTACCTCTGCTGCAGTGTCTGACACACAAACATACATACTGACATTCACACAAAGCCTGTAAGTATACATATACACATGAACAGTACTATATAACGAGATCATATATTTATATGATCTAATATGTCGTTTTTTCCCCGTGAACTGTAATGTTGGAATGATGAGCTATGATTATTTTGTTGCATATTGGCTAAATCAGAGAGTTTCTTTCGCACTCCTGGAAAATGGTGGCAGCCCTTAAGAGACAGTCCATCTTTCACACCTCAGTTGTCGAATTTTGTTAATGACATTGCTGGTTTTATTATTTGTTAGTGCAGTGGTTTGTGAAGGGTTGGCATTTTATGCTGCTGCAGGCAAAGAATACAAATCAGGATGTAAGTCAGAATGAAAAACAAGTTACTCCTAATTATCATTTCAGAGGCATTTTCTTTAAAAGCAGATCCTTTTTTTGCAACCCTCTATCTGTCTAGGCATACTGCATGTATGCATACATGTATAAATGCGGCTTTACATATGTATGGAAGCACACACACTCTCCTCACTACAGCTGATAATGAGATAGACAACTCAGGGATGTAAGACTGTCTTCCCTCCAAAACAGCTCTTTTGTCTCTTAAGATAATATCTCTACCGCAGACAAAAAAAGAGACTATTAACATTTTATGCAGCAAGGTAAACCATGACCTTAAACTACTACCTTCTGAGCTGCTTTAATCTCATCTGATCTAAACACACAGAAGCTGAGCCTAAGTGCACATTTGTCCCGATAGTGCCTCAGAACAAGAGATTCTCTGCAATTAAATTAACGGCCACCCATTTTGAAACGGTTTGTGTTTGTGGATAACATTTCACCAAGGAAATGTTAATGTAAACTATTTGCAAGGGTCCTTTCCCTCTTCTTCTTTCTTTCTTTCTATTGCTTTTTCGGTCTATAAACCTGGAGATTTTCCATTTAACCAGTTCCCTCAGGTTGTGTTGCAAAAAGTGACCAAAATCTGCGACTCACACTAGCCTGAAGCCTGTCACGGGTGATCATTATACACACAAACACACGCTAAGCGCCCAACCCTCAGCCTCCACCATCCTCCTCTGCACCCCTCGGCCCCAGCCCCACCCACCTCCCTCATCACATACTCTGCATACCTCCCATGCTTTTAAGGAAGAGGCTCTCTCCACAGTGCTACTCGTATGTGCTAAAGATGGATGGATGGATGGATGGATGGATGGATGGATGGATGGAAGTAGATAGCAGCAGAGATGTGGCCACAGAGAGGCAGCCTGCCTCTCACAGCTGTTCACACAGGTCGGTTTAATCTAGTGGTGAACAGGCGGGATCAGGGCTAGGCACCACAGATCCAGCCTCAGCTGCCCGGGATGGGAGGTGCCCGCCTGCCAGGGGGATTAACAGGGAGAGATGGGCAGAGAGAGGGAGGGACGTGCAGAGAAAGAGGATTCAGTTCCACAGGGGAACCATTCATGCTACAGTGCTGCAGGGTGATCAGGCTCGAGTAATTCGATGAAAGGTGAAACATGATGAGTGCAGCAGCACTAGAGGGGGGGGGGGCACCTTAGACTGTATATATAGATGGACGACGCGTCTCCACTTCCTCCCACTATACAAAAATGAAGCCAAAATATCCGAGAGCTGCCATCTTGCGCTTTTGACGTCATTTGGAGGTCCCGCCCATTCACCCAGCCGACTCGCTCGCTCGCAGGGCTCAGCTGTTTAGACTAGACGATAGTGGTTGTTGGCTGAGGTTATTGATTGTTAATCAGTGCTGAGGTTAAATAAACGCTATTGTATCTTTTAAAGAGCACTTGCCTGTGATTATTGTGTGTACTTGTTGTGATAATAGCTGGTTGCGACGGTCAGTGCTTGGATTCACCCTTCACTCTCCAGTATTAATGTAAGATAGAACCTTAAATATCAACATTTTTAGGTGGTCAGCCACCTTTGAGACTGTTTTTCACGATTAGTTATTGGTCCCTGATCCCAGGGTGGTGCCCCGTAATTATTAATTCATATGAATAATTTTGATAACATTAATAATTGTATTAATATTCATAAATATCTTTGATATTTCTGCTAATAACCATACCTGCCCTAACCTGAATCCCAACAGTATGCTTATACTTGTGGCCTGTCTTATATCTATAAATAGACAATGGGTCACCTGGTAAAAATGTATTCACTTGCGGTGTTCCAGATGACTTGTTACATCATGCTACACACTGTACATACAGTAAAAATGATATACACAAACACACTTCGACAGGGTAACCCCCACTATGCAAACAAAAGAGATTGTTGACTAAACCCCCCTCAGAAATGTTGCATCACACAGCTCCTGACATAGAGTAACGAGCAGCAGTGACATGATGCCACACCAACTGTGACAAAAACACTGCTACTGTTTATGACCTGGCAGTTATGGGACAGTTTCTCTAAATTCCAATGACCCATTATTAGCTTGGCCCTAAAGTGAAATAGGCCTCTGTCTGTTAGCCCTGAGCATCAGTTGGATTGATCAGACTGCTGGTGCAGATGGCAACAGAGAGATGCAGTCGGGCAGACTGCTGGGACATTCATTCGTGGGGCTGTCATCATGATGTTACTGGTCAGTGTTGATGGTGACTCTGCCACACCAGATGACTCTGGTTTCACTTTTTTGTTCCTGTCAGCTGTCCAGGAGAACAGACACCATGAAATGTTCCCCAGTAAGATTCACCACAGTGGAGTGATGCTTTTTGAAAAAAAGCATCCTGAAATAGGATGGCTGAATATCTAATGTGCACACAGCAGCTGATTTCTGATGCAGTTGTTGGTGTGCTATTTTTTGACAGCAAGCTTCAGGGAAGGTAATTAAAGTAATCTGCCTTAACATTGGGAATCAGCAAAGCATTTGATGGGAATTCTTTGTTGATGATTACATGCTTGCTCTGCAATGCAACTATTTTGCCTCTTAATTTGTTGGCTATTTTTGTGTCTCTGCACTACCTGTGATGGTAAACTATTAAAGTTTTTTTAAATGACAGAGCATACCATAAGATTCGTGACATTAGACATGGCCTGTGGGAAACACTTATATAGATATAACACCACATTTTGCATATCTTTGCTGATAGTGCCCTTTTAAAATGTACATTTTAAAGCTGCATTCATTGTTTGTTTTTGTTGTTTTTTTTAAGATGAAAACACAACATTTGACAGATTATTGTCCTTTAAAGCTGCTATGTTAGCAAACAGTTGCCTTCCAACAGACACGGAGCAACATTTACATTGTTGTTGTGTTTCTGACCACCTGACAAATTTTAAGTCCAACACTCTACTTTCACTTCTTCCAATACTTTCAGCTCTGTTTTGGTCTCCCTCAGCTGCTGAGAGAAATATCTGGCAGTTTAGATGCTAAATGTTCCACTTCTCTTCACTACCTAGCCGCTAACTTTGTCTGCCCGTTGTTTAGTGCTAGGAAGGTAGTGTACACTGGGTTTATCAGAGCTTTTTCTCTGAAAACAACTGTTTGTTGTAGCTGGAAAACAATACTGACGAGAGCTAAATTTGTTTACAACCAAAACAATTAGCTAAAAGAGGATAAAAAACACCTTAGAACTGCAGAGTCTGGTAATAATTCTCTATGGGTTTGTCACTACAACTGCAACCCCTTTCACATCACTCAGTCATTTGATCCATTGTGAATATATAAAAATGTATTAGTGCAGCTTTAAAGTCACATGTTCAACTTGTTATCTTAATAACGTTGAATCCGGGCTGTCATGTTAGTCGTACGACAGCCTCTAACAGTCTGACCTGTCCTTCCTGGCATCACTGACATTTCAACATGTGTTCCTGAAACTTGTTCTTGGAATTCCCATTTGTTCCTCAACCATCATGTAAAGATAGAACGTGGAAAGAATGGAGGACACCTACTTTTATGAAATACACTTTCCCAAAAAGGAAAGGAAGAAAGAGTTCTTCTCTTCAGTGATTAATATGTGCGCACTTCTAAAATGACTGCTCTCACAAATTGGAGTGCTCTCTCTGTGCTCTCATGATGATAAACGTAACGCCTGGGTAGTGAAGAAAAAAGTTAATCCGGCAATAGTTCATTGTCTGTACTATTGTCAACCAAAGAAGAAACACAAGATAAAACAAAAAGATGGAGGGGGGGGGGATAGCCGTCCCATGGGAAGCTCTATTTGCTGTAATGTCTTGTGCCTTTATGTTGCTTTTGCCATTAAAAGTAATTTTTAATGTTTTACAAGAGAGCACTCCTTGGATGTTTTAAATCTTATTTGGTCTACAGTTTTCCAGACCTCACTTAGACCTTCTTTCCGTCTCTGTGCTATTTGCTTTTGTGCCCTTTACACCATATTTTACATCCTGTTATCCTAGTACCATGTCAGTCTGTCTGCATTCTAATGATCATTTAAGACTACAGTATCAGTCTCCTCTTGCAACTGGTTATTGTAATTTGAGTTCTGAATTAAGTTGAGTTCTGAAAACTAATTCCTTGCCTTTTATCTGCTCCAACTAGGTTCCACTCATCTCGGGGCTCCGCGGGCCACATCGAACCCCAGCTCACCCTCCTCCTCTCCGCATACCCCCAGCGCCCTGGGCAGTGGCAGCTCTGATCCTGTGCTGAACGGAGGCCTGTGCTCAGCCGCTTACTGCAGCTCAGCAGGGGGTAGGTACACCCAGATAGGGAGCTACTACCACAGAAGCAGAGAATCAATAACCCCACAGGGGACTGAGTGAAAGCCATTATGGGACAGTGAGCAGATGTCCTCTGCCAGTAGTTAGGAACAATGGCCATAGCTACATGGTCCCACCGCTGCTGCAGCTGCAGCTGGATGTAGGAAAATGTGCGGCACGTGTTGTTATGGCACATAGCACTGTTATGTAAATGAGCCCGACGCAATCTCTTTTTTTTTTTTTTAAGATAGTGCAAGACATAAACCTAGTTTTACTTCATTCATTGAACTTGATGTCGTTTTTATGTTAGCAAATGTCTTGCTGGGTGAAGGGAGGTATTTTGTATCTTAAATGTACTTAAAGTGTTCTGAAATGTACTGAAAATTATGTGGGATGGCTACATCACTTGCTACTGACTGGTTTTGGCTAGTAGCAAGTGACTAAGCTAACATGTCCAAAAAGTCGACATGCTGCAGTAGCGGTTGCTAAGAGCAGTTAACTCCTAGAAAGAAAGAAATATGTCAATTTAATAGTTGTTATTCTGTATGTTGACTCGCAAAAACCTGTACAGCTGCGTCAATCTCATCCACACTTGTGCCCCCTTTTTTGACAATTTTTCTGTTGTTATATTTAATGGATATCGTTAGGTAGCTAGCTAACTATGTAGGAAGATGTTGTCCTAATTACCTGCAAAGCTCTGATTGGTCAATTGTTTCTAAAATCAGAGAAAACCGCAGTCAACAAACGCAACATAAACCATATTTTGAATTGTTGGTTTCTCTACTTATTTAGTAAACTGATTTTTCTTTTAAACATACCATTTTACAGTAGCTGAGATAACCAAGATATCAAGTTTAAATTTATTTGGCTACTTTACTTTTCCCATCTTTCCTTATTTAACATTTTTTTCAATTTCACCACAGGAACAACCCAAAATTCACCAGTCAGCCTCCCCAAGTCACCTACGTTCCCATCAGGCCGTGGGCCTTGGTCCGACGAGTGCTCTATCTGTTATGAGAACATGGTGGACACGGTCATCTACGCCTGTGGACACATGTGTCTGTGCTACCCATGCGGCCTCAAACTCAAGAAGATGTCCAACGCCTGCTGTCCCATCTGCAGAAGGCAGATCAAAGACATTATCAAGACCTACCGGAGCACGTAAGTGGACGACAGCTAACGGACGGACGGCCTCCCTAAGAACGGAAAAATCCCAGAGTCAGGAAAATAAATGTCTAAGTTCAGGGAATATGAACTCTGGTACTTTAATTTGGTATATTCATACAATTAGTGTTGGTTGGTTCTTTCGCATGACCTTTTCCAAAGCCAGTACTGCTTCACTAGGGAGGTCTCTTTCACTTTAGCGTCGCTGTCACAGCCTCCCTGCAGAAACAGCACTTGAAGTGGCAGGGGGGGGTTCCACTGAGAACTTTTATTCTTGCTAAGTGTTCACTCTCTCCTGGGATCTTGGAAGACTTTGAAGGAGAGAGAAAAACTGAACCAATTCCAAAATTCTTCATCTGTTGAGCCACGTTGTAAGATTTAGGGAGTGGCACCCATTTGCACCGAAGCAAATGAGTCACTTTGGGGCCGAATGTCTCGATAATAGTTCTTTTAGAGGATGATTGAAGCTCTGAAATATGCTGTCAACCTGATGCATATTTCTGACTTGACCACTCAATAAGAACGAACACCCACAATAGGTAATCATCTCAGTATGTCACAACTTTTGTCTGTGTGTTACTGGGCATTAGAAAAGAGAAGGCAGCATAATGATGAGGTGATTTCTGTAATTATCGTGGTGATTATCAGTGAGTGATGTGCTTACAGATACAAGGCGGTGCTGAGTATATTAAGTAGGATTGTAACACCTCTTGTACTCATATAATTCAATGTACCTTCATGGTAGTTCTATTGCAAACGTCAGTGGTAGCTATATTGTTGTGCTAGCTAGCTGCTTGCTCTGCAGTGTGGTATGTTGCACTGAAATCAGCATTGTCCCCTCAGAAATGCCACTTTACTGGCAGAGAGGATAAAGACATTCATCAGTTCAAACAAACTAAAAGCCTGCATCCAGCAGACTCAGCAGCTCTGACTCTATGAAAGGAAACAGGAAGTGGAAAAAACAGTAATTTGGATTCTCCTCAGGGCCAGCAATCTTTTTTAAGAAGATGTGAACTATTTTCCCAAACTCTACCTACAACCATGCCTAATACACTGTGAGCGCTCATGACGAATTGACAGGTCCTCTAAAATAGCTCCCATAACAACACATAAAGTCAAAGGATTGTTGCCATGGTATCAGAAGCCAGCACGGATACAACACAGCCTCCTGCCTTAACCCACAGAAGGTTCATTTGTTACATGCGGATGTATCATATTCTGTGTTTTCTGCCGTTTTCAAAAACCCCTGAAAAATTACCAAATAATGCTGTTGTGTGCCACTGTCACAAAATGTTCACTCAGAGGAGAAAAAGCACACAAATTTAAAGTTATTTTTGTAATATAAATCCATGACATTTCCAATATTTAACTATTACAATGTTTAATAAACCTTGTGACAGGTCTTTCACCAGCAGCAAAGATCCTTTATAGGAATCAGTTTAGGGGCAGGGTTATAAAAAAAAAAAAAAGCTCATATTTTGGATATTTGTATGATTCCTTTCCCCTAATTTCATTTTAAATTATATGTCTTGATACATCACCCAGAAATTTCCCCTGTAAATACAATTCAAGAACTCAGCAGTAAGCCATAGCTTATTACAGGACATCACTCGAAGCTGAGAGGCTGTTTTTTAGAAATGACATTGTACTTCATTTTGTAGATGATCAACAAATGGGGCTCAAACCTATGCTGCTATGGTATTTGCCAGCTGTCCTCTCTGGGCAAATGCTGACGGTGATGTTTCACACATCCCTCCTCCCACATTACAGTTTGATTACGCTACAGTTTGAAGTGTTAATTCACATTTGAATGTTAACTTATGTATTTAGAGAGATAAACGATTTTTATCTGTGTGCTTGAATTGAGAAAAAAAAAAAAACAAAGAAAAAAGTTTTATCTGTTTTGTTTTTTGAAGTTTGCTTTGATTGATAATCATGATCCTAAGATTTGATTTCTTGTTTATCCAAAACCACGAGAATCTAAATTTATTCTTGTTTTTTAATAGTGAGAATATAGAGGGTTTCTTGTACCTTGCAGCAATAAGGGATATTGCAGTACACAATCAAAACCTCATTGCTATGGGGTGCAAGATGTAAACTCGGTTTTATTACAATCCCTGAATTTCAGGTGTTATCTTTTTGTAATTTATCTTCTTGTGTATAAGCCCATGTTAGGGACCCATTCTGTATTTATATCTCTCATCATTATATAGGCTGAAAGCCATCACTGTATAGTAATGATAAATGTCACTTTATAAAGCTACTGATTGTAATCTTGTAAATGTTTTGGCCAGCGTTGACTCAACCATGGCATGTTTTATTTTGTGCAGACACGCCGACCAAATCGAAAAAAATCTTTGATTTTTTTTTCTTATTATTTTTTAACACATTGTATAAATGCAATTCCCTTGGTGCGAAACCCTGTATTCAGTTTGGGCTTTTTTAACACTTACATCCATCGGTTTTGGATCACATTAATTGATCAAAACAACCTATAATTCATACAAAAAAAAAATAAATACAAATTTGGCTGTAATCTGTTATTTATTATTTTGTACACATATTTCATTGAAAAGATGTAATGCCATTTTAATTTTAAATTTTATTTTTGCATCCAAAATACTCCACAGGCTCCTTGAATGTTACTGATCCTGTAATGTATTATTTATTTGTCCATCGCTGATGTGTGGACTGTTTCCTCCAAACCTGCTTTGCTTGTGTGTTTGCTTTCTGATACGTTGACACTATACCGATATGACTGCTGTGTGTCCGGCCAGCGGCACAGCAGCACATTTAGAGATTCTTTCCGTAGATCTTTGTACTTTTTGTCACGCATGCGTAATCTGTTCACTCTGCGTGAACATCGGGACCAACAGTACACGAGCATCAGAGTGGAACGCTGTTAGTGTTCATGTAGACTGGAACCAGTTCTTAGAAATACTATATATATGGCCATTGTTGTCTGTATTTTCTTTCTTTTTCATTTGAAACAAGTGTGTGTTTGTGAGCTCTCTTCGGTGTGAGTCGGATGATTGTGGTTAATAAACTTTCCAGATGTGTTTGAGCAAAAATGGTTTGTTTCATAATTGGAATGACATTTACACACACATGATGGCACCAAATGTTCTTTCAGGAAAAGAGAATATAATACATTTTCTGGAATAAGACACAGCAGCGGCAGCGCAACAAGACACAACACTGACAATTATCACCTTATAAAGTTGTTATGGCAAACATGTAAGCAACAGTTGCTTATTGGTATCTTACTGTATAACAAGCTGTGATATATTTGATGACTTAAATTTTGTAAATATTGAGCCTTTAACGTAGTGCTAACATGCTAACATTGACATATTAGCACTATATAAGATGTTCTGGCAAAAATGTAACCAACCTGTCGCTGTTTACACATTCAAGAAACACTCAGGCAACATTAGCATTCATTTAAAGTTTTGTTTCTGGCCACCAGACATATGTACTAAGTCCAACATTCCCTCTGCTTTTAGCTCTGTTTTGGTCTCCACCAACTCCTGAGAAAAATAGCTGGCTCATTGGCTGCTAAATGCTCCACTACGTTCACTATGTTAGCTAGTCGCTAACTTTATCTGGGTAAGCAGTGTACAGTTTATCAGGGCTTGTTTGCTGAAAATAGCTTATGTCATTGCAAGAAAAAAATAAAAGCTGTGCCTTCTATAATACCTCAAATGTGGCGATGTCCTGGATCGCAACATCTGGAGATATAAACCTCTGTCTGCTAATGGGCAGTAGCTCTGTGAGGCCCTTCTGCAGGAATGACTAACATGCTAAAGCTGCAGATTCATAAATGTTCATTGCTCATTTTGCTGTTTTCACTTTTCATTACACATAAGATTGAAAATAGAAATTTTGTCAAATTTCTTTCTCATACATGAGATAGAGTAGGCCTGACATTACAGATAGATTTGGAGTGTCTGCCCTGCATTAGTACTTCATACATACAAATGAAGACATTAGATACCTGCCAACACTCCCGTTTTTCCCGGGTTTCTCCCGTAGTTCAAGGCCTTCTCCCGTCATGTTGTTTCTCCCGGGAAACTCTCGTAATTTGCATGGCCCTCAAACTTGATTACGTACACACAATATGTAACACATCTACACACACACACAATCCACACACTACATCTACACTACATCCTATCTGTCACTGCAACCTGGTGCTCTCTCTGCAGGCAGACGGACCAGCTAAGTTCATGTTAGCTGTTGTTAAAATGTCAGGGCGGCGGAAAACACTCCAAAATGAAACCTAAATGTTGGCAGGTATGCATTATCACAAATTAGTCTAATGTCGCTTGTAGCCACCAGACCTTTCCTTGTAGTTTTTAAACAGCTGAAAACAAGACAAATATGTCCACAATTAAAAATACTTAGGTTGACAAAACCATCATCACTCGAGGTCTACTTACTAGCTTTTTCTGAAGCTTCTGACTGTATCACATCAGCAGGTGAAATTTGCTTAGTTATCCTGGAACTGTAGATGTTCAAACTTTCCAGCATTCTGAGCACTTTTAGGACTTCTCGCCCATGTTGGCTTTTGTGCGATACAGCCGAAAGCTCCAGGACAAGTGAGTAAGTGGACCTTAAGTGGAGATTGTTTTGTCAACTGCTGTCTGCAAGGTCAGTAATGATGCGTCTAGCTAAAGTATTAAGCCAATGAACAAAACTACTCTTGCAGTAAAGTGAAAATGGGTTTCTGTTCATCTGTACATCTGTGTATGTACTGTATAACTGCACATTATGACACTGTGTTAACATTGCTTCCACTTCACATTGTGTCCCATGGTCTTTCTTCTTTGCTGGTATAATATTGGACATCCTAAATGGAGTGTTAATAGTGTTCATATGCACTCGACATTTGACAGACCTAAAGAAACTGAAATGTGAGTTGGCCAATAACACAGACGTAACCAGCCGTGCGAAATACAATTCTAAGACAGCCGGGGGGCCCCGGCCCTCTGTTACATCACGTGCTATGGCCTCTGTCCCAGCCACAGCTGCTGGGGGGCCTCACGGTGACAGGTAGGGGATTAGGAGATCACTGGAAATACTTGCACCCTACTTTGAAACTTAAGTTGTAGATGTGCTCCTGCTGAAATGGCTGCACTATAAATTCATGAAGCACCTCATCCAGATGTCTCTTCAAACCTCGCCGCCGATAGCCATCTGTCTCTCTGTGTCTCCAATAGACTGACTCATGACATCTCCATATAAAGGAACAGAATAAGGGATATGAATAAAGTGAGCAATAATCTCATGAAAGGAATAATCCAGACAAGTGTATCTAATACTTGTCATTGTTCAACTGAGCATTCAGAACCCTGCCAGAAATCATCGTCCTTCATTGTTCACACCCAATATTATTAGTTATGCTGTATGAAAAAGGACCAATGGTAACTGTACATATTGAGTTTGTAACGTGCAGGTCTGTTCGTATGAAATGTCTCCGTGCTCGCTCGTCAGTCCTGGCAACACTGATGCTGTCTGGGGGAAGGTTTGAAGTAAGACCGGTTCAAGAGAGCCATCTAGTGGAGATAAGTTGGTACGGTCACCTGTGTGTTTGGCAACACATGGAGGGTTTGATTCAAAAATGTAATTATCTGTTTAACTAAAAGGCCCACGTACTAGCTTTTTCTGGAGCTTTCAACAGCATCTCAAGGTCTTCTTCAGTTGATGGAATTTGCTCAGTTGTCCTCACATATACAGTAAAGACCATCTTTTAACAGAGGACGGGGTTACAATCTCCTACTGTACCAACTGTTATTATATGACCAAATTCCATACTTTTGTGACAGGATGACAAATGACTTATCGCCATGACAACATCCAGCGGGGGGAGACTGTGATATGTGTTTATAGCTCTGGAAAAAGCTAGCTGATGGAAGTTTTTTTTTGTGTGTCAAACTACCGTTTCCAAGGTCAAGAATAAACTTTCAGCTGTTATTACCTGATTTTAAATGTTCAATTTTTACAAAATCCAACTGATTAAAGCTGCACATATCAACAGTTTTATATTAACAGTGGATCAAAAGACTATGTGTAGTGTGAGGGGCACCCACAGAAAATGATCACCTGACTGCAGTTCCCCTCAGTTCTTTCGAGCGTTTTAGCATTTTTTTTTTTTGCTAAAAGTTTTTGTTTCAGGGTCCGCAACTTTACTGTCTGAATTCCCTCTCATCATTGTTGTTTCCAGCAATACACCCACTGTATGCTGCCTGCCCGGCACCAAACAACAGACAGAGTCACGACAACATAGAACATAGTAGAACATTTAGCAGCTAAAGAACTTGATATGTTTCTCAGGAGTTTGTGGAGACCAAAACTAAGCTAACTAACTAACTAACCAGCTAAAAGGAGAGGAGAATATTGGACTTCCTCAGGTGGACAACAACACAACTCCAAATGAACGCTAATGTTGCTCCGTCTTTGCTGGATGTCTAAATAGGCAACTCTACCATTTGCCATCTTTATATAGTGACAATATGTCAATGCTAGCATGTTAACAATGCATTAAATGCCCAACAGTTACAGATTGCCATCCAGTGTGTCTCAGTTTGTCAGAAAAGCGTGAATGATAAGCCTGACCTCCCGAAAGAGGTGAGGATTTGTGGAGATTCGTTGGGACGGAGGTGTAATCATATATTTCATGTAACTTTGGACACAAGTTATAAATCTCTCCACACACATTTGGATACAGGAGAGCAAAATATCTCGTCTCCTCTTTAGTGGGAAACTGGGGCTCCGAGAGCTCGTTCGTCTTCATTCATCGCTCTCAACCTCCTCCCACTTTTCTCTCATAAGTCATACCTCGCTATATATAACCAGCTGCATTGTTCTGCTCCTCCACATCTAAACTCACTTAATCTGGCTCGCACAGTAAAGCGAATGAAGATAAATGCCTCAATCTGTAATATTACTGTCACATACTATCTAACTATATCACGAGCAGGACGGGGCTCTTTATCTGCAGTAGCACCTGTGACCGGAAGTGTGAGACAAATGAAGAGGAGCCGGTCTAAAACAACAAGGATAATACATTTAATATTGTTTCTCTTTCGGGCAATGTGAGATACAATGTAAACATGTACAAGATACAAAAAAAAAAAAAAAAAAAAAAAAAGGAACAAGACTTGTCAAAATGAAACGGTAGATAAGAAAATGCCATTTTCAAAATAATGCACATGTGCAGAATGTCTCCAATCAGAAAGGAATTTGGACAGCGTTTGCTTTCATGTCGTCCCAGCGCACTGGTGTACAGTATAATGACACTTTGAACAGATTAGTGTGTGGCCTTGTCACCATGTATGACTTGGTGTCCAGATGACTCATCACTGGATGATTCATCGACATTTACAGTGGAATAAAGCCTCCTCAGCCTCCTCGTGGCATATCTTTTGAAAACAAGCAGTTTGCGAGAGTTAAACACAAGTTGCATAACAACAACAGTAACAGAAAAGGAAAAGAAAAGAGAAAAGAAAAGAATAGCACCTCCTTTGGTCCAACTCGAGGCCTGTCGCTGTGTGTTTGTTAGTGTGGCTGACATGCTGGTAACGGATTGTTTTTGTCAGAATTTACAGATCAAGAGCTTGATGGCATCGGGCTTCCAAGTTGGTTTTTTTGGCACGCTGCTCTCCACGGCAGGATGGTGACAAACTCGATTCTATAAATGCAACGTCGACGCTAAAAATCTACCTAAGCTGCAACTCAACATCAATCACTTCTGACAGCTCACCTCCACCACAAAAATATGGCTGCGCTCCAACCGGCACCAGAGGCTCCCACGCAGAATGGCAGCAGCCGCAGCGTTCTTGATCATCTGACTGGCGAGGGTTAATTAAGACACACTGTTGTGCTAATTAGAAACAGGGATTCAAACAGAGACAAAGAAAAGTGCCACAGAGACACAGCGGCGTGCCTCGTTCCTCGACACAGCCTCTTTCCCGGAGCTCAGAGACAGCTCCCGCTGATGCCCGCTGGTGCGTCAAACAACTGCGATTCTGTGAGGAAGTTTTCAGAATGACATAAATAATCAGAATTCTGTAATTCACAGGCTCGGGGTTTTTTTTTGTTTTTTTTTTTTTTAACCCCAGCTGCTTGAGAAAAGCCCTGCAGCTTCGCTTGTTCTTTTCTTTCTTCTCTCGCACTCATACAACTAGATATTAATTAAAAAACGTACAAAATCATCCCCCTAAATACCTCCCGTCTGCTCCCACACACACTTACTAAAACTTTCTTATCAAACCTACTCCTTCTTCTATCAAACAAATGCCATTATTAACTCAGCAATCACTCCATTCCAGAGCTGGGTACGACTTTTTTAGCCTTTTTTTTAATATATTTCCATTGTGAATTAAAGCTTGTTTCATTAGATGTGAATAAACCCTTCAAATCCTGTGTTACACTTTTACAACATTCAATTATTTTTTCAACAAAAACACAAAGGAATAAGGCCAACAAAAAAAAAAAAAAAGACAGGGAATCTACCATTTGAAGCCATTTTTTGTCTTATTCCAAAAAACTTTTTCAATACCCAGCTCAACTCTCACGCCCTGAGGGATACATAAGATCTGAAGACACTGGCAGATGAAGAAGCTAAAATCAGACGCAGAATCAGTTTTAAAGGGTATTCTATGGACGGAGAGTGAGACTGAGAGAAGATGCTGTAGTGAGAACTCATTTGTCTCTCACTGACTTGCCGTTTCGTGTGAAGCAGCTTCAAAAACGTCAAGTGCTGCAATTAAAACATTGTTTGGAGTAATACAGTTTCACAGTTCAGGTTCGGAAGCGGAGAGCTCATTACGTCTGGGGCTTTTAGAAGTTGGATAAAATGGGCTACCTGTTTGAGGGAATTATTTTTCAGTGGAAGCAGTGCCCACTAGCCTTTCATCTCCCCCCTATCAAAGCAAAGCTCCTCTCACTTCGCTCTCACCTTGTCTCCTAGAATCCACTATCTGATTCATCTCGTGTCTCCCTGCATCCTGCTCTCGCAAATCTCCTCCTTGACCTCCAAATTCTCTTCTCCTGAGCGCACCTGCAAACAGTCCATCTCATCATGCAAAAACACACACATGCACACACACAAACCCCCCCAAACCATCCTAGATATCTCAATCATTTCACCGGGAATAGACTGCTTGGCTGTGTCAAGGAAGGAGAGAGATGGAAATATGTGGGGAGGGAGGGAAGAAAGAAAGAGAGGTGGGGAGCAGAAAGGAAGTGTAGCCAGGAGGAATATGCTATGGCAGCAGCTAGTGTCTGGGATTACAGAGCTTAAGGTGCTTCACGCCTGAGAGGTGCCGTCCATTTGTTAAAATAAAAAGCGAGTGAGGAATCAAACAGGGTGCCGGCGTAGCGGAGCTGTCTCACACGGCTAACCTTCGGGAATATGTCGGGAAACTCATATATTTCCTCTGGCATGACTGACTCCTCATCATCAGTGTGTGTTGGCATACGTGCACCCACTCGGTTTTGCAGGTGGAATGCAAAAATATTACCTCACCCCCTTTTTTATTCTGCCGTGTGGATGCAGCCAGGTTTGAGAGCAGTGGAGCTGAGATAGGCTGAACTGGTAGGCCATGAGTGAAAATGAAGCCTGTAACTTAAAGGAATAGTTAGACGTTTCGGGGAAATACACTTATTCGCTGTCTTGCCGAGAGTTCAGAAGACTGATACCGCTCTCGCGTCTGTACGCAAAAAGTAAAGCGAAAGCCAGCTGTGATGTCACAAAATCCAAGCTGACACGTACACGCCTCAAACCCAGATTTAAGGTGAGCACAGAGAAACTTCAGCAGATGTCTGTGAAAACATCATTCTGCACAGTCAAGGCCAAACATCCAAGTGAGGTAACACTAAGCAAAACACAGTTTTGAGTGGCTGTAACGACATGTCTTAAACTAAGTAGCTAAGTAAATCAGGGTATTTCCCAACATGTCAGACTATTCCTTTAAGGTGGATTTATGGACACAAGCCCCCCTAACGAAAACAGGCAACTCTGTGTATTTGCCTGTACACACAGGAAGTCTTTAGCACAATGACGTATTCAGCTGTAGCACGTGGATAAGGCCTGCCTGGGGCTCAGCAAAGAGAAAAATAAAGGTTTTTCTATTTTTGGCGTACATCCTGGAAGTTGATGGATTGAACTGAAATGGCCTGAAGGAGCGTTCATCTCCCCGCTCTGTTGTTTACCGCCGAGACTCTCCCGCCGGCGTCTCTTTGCCCGCCGAGGCCGGCAGTTCCAAATGTCACCTTCGCCGCGGTGATTGGTGAGGAAAAAAAGTCCGACTTGGTTTGACAACAGTGGGGTAAATGTCAAGAGAGGCATCCACGTGGGTGAAGAGAGGGGACACGCTCAAGAGGGGAAAACAAAAAAAGAACAAGAAAACAACAACAGCACAAAAACAAGAATCAAAAATCCATTCAGGCACGAACGTGACAGCCCAGAGCAGGGCCGCTGAGGCCCCTGATGATGGGCCCATGACTCTCCATCTGTGAAGAAGACCCCAGATGGCTGTAATGTCAATACAGAATGGGTCAGCGGGTTTCTGCCATGCCATTCACAAATCACTGTCCACTGCTGATCCAGGGCATGTTAGTTATTATAAAAGTCCATCACGTCAGGAGATAATGAGATGTCACATGACTGCTTTGGTCCAATGAGATTTCCGATGCTTTCAGGGCCTTTCACATCTGCTCTTTTAAACAGACTTAAAATAATACACTTGAAATGATGTTAAAAGCTCATGACTGGCAGTTTGAATGGGAATATCTACTCCCATCGGATGTAATGGCATTGTTCACGTTCTGTGATATTTTTCCTCTTGTTGAAGCATGATGTGTTTCTTATCTATTGCACATTTCCTTGCGGGTACATTTCAGAATTTGACAAAAAGTGGCAAAAAAGGGGAAATAAGAAAGAGAAGGTAAAAGCACGAATAAAGATAGATGCTACACAGCTAAATGTATGCCTGACACAGAACGATTCCCTTGCTATTTCAGCCAAGTAAATTCAGCTCGATCAAACAAAGCAATATGCAATAATAATAATAATAATGTGCTGGAGCGAAATGTTAAAAGTGATTCAACACATTTACATAATGCCTTCGTCTGGATGGGAGAGGCCTTGTTGCCTGACAGCAAATATTAACATCCTAATTCTTCATTTTATTATTTATAGGTCCTTATATGGTCATATTTTTAATTTATATATATTAAAATGAACGCAAATACCTCACATCCTCAACTAATGATGATATTTTAAAATTTTTACAGTGTAACAATGATAATCTGTATAATGCTATACAGTGATATTTTCAATGGGGGAATAAGGTGATTGTCAAACCGTGATAAGATATAAAACTATTCATAATAAATACATTAAATCAGGCATTATGTAAAGCACAATAAAGATGAAGGAAGTACCCATGATTTGCTAAAGTTGCAGCACACAGCATGGAGGAAAAAAGGATTTTTTTATTTTCAAAAAAAAAAAAAAATTGCCCAATAAAAAAAACTACAAAATATTTTTAGCTGCACTGATATTTAAAAAAAAAAACAAACATTCAATTTCTGTACAGTTATTAATGAGAGTCACTGACCAGCAGTGCATTTCTTATTGCACTGAGGTAGGACGGCTGGTAAGCCTTGTGGGTAAGAGGAAAATCATGTTGCAGTACCTTTGACCTCCCACAAGAGGTCTCTATTTCTCCAATTCTACTCAATCTTTGGCCACTGTCACGGAGAGAACTCATTAGAGAGTTGCACCTCTCATTTGAGGTGAGGGGGAAAAAAAGTTCAAATTAAATAATTCCAAAAACTTAATCAATAAATAATATGCTGAATATTTACTGCATCTTTACATTAATGCACCATAAAAACAGGTTTAAAGTGCACTAATTCACAAAACAGAATCACTTCGTTCCTCATTATTGTCACTGTGTGATCACAGAGTAACAAATTAACAAACAAAAAACTAATTTAGCTAAAATCTTCACTAAAATAGATAACTGCAATCTAGCAGGTACTGTACTTTGTTTAATACTATGATACTGTCCAGCAGAAACATAATGAAGTTAGTGTTCAGCCTCATATAGAGAGCTCAAACTGTTCGTTAGAAAATGTATTTCAGCAGTCTTGAACATCAGCCATTTGAGTTTTGAGAGTTGGATTTTAGCTCCAAATTCTCCAATTTCACTTCTGCACTGGGGGAGAATTATTCCTAACTTGATATTTTTAGGTGTGAAGCCTTATTTATACGATCTGATAACATACGATATGAAACCCAACTATAATTTGGAAAAAAATACCTCAACTTTGAAACAAGGTAATACACTATGTTGTCCTCTATTTGATGTCAAAACGCATACTGCACAGATTATCTCATTTTACTTGTTTACTTCTTGTTTCATAGATTTTTTTCCCCGTTCAGAAACCTTGTTTTAGGCATTTTGTTGATTACACTGTATTACTTTTATATAAATAAATAGTAAAATCACAAATCGAAAGCGAATGAAATGACATTTCTCTTTGTTTTGATCATATTTTGGGTTAAATGCTTTGCAAATATGTACCTGGGATACAATTATTTCCCCTAATTTCCAGTAATTATTCAAAGCATCTACGCAACAGCGGTATTATTATATGTATACAAAACAAAACATATACAAAATCAACTGTTCCTGGAACTAAAAGCACTACAGTAAACCTAAACCTTTGTAAACTAATTGTTTTAATCTTTTGAGGTTATTAACTAACCAGATATGAGGGGGTTTCTTCTCTGGAGAGCACTGAAGTTACAAGTTGTTCCTTTGATTTTCAAAGAAACTAAAATATCCGACTGTTTTTTTCAAGTTTCACAGGTTTTTTTATACATTTGTTATCCTAGATAGTTACATCTGGGATTAAAAACATGAATATTACCGTACCATATTTTTCTGGGGCTTGAGGATCTAAAACTATGCCAAAGTATCAAACCTGAGCACCTACTGTATATTTTGCCAGTGTCTGATTGTACAAGACATGAGGCAGGAGCTTTAACTTTCCCAATTCTAGGCTGCTGGTGGAAAACGGATGTCACAAGAACGCAGAAATAATTCTCTAAGGAAGACTCGCACCAACACAAGACATTATAACACGAACAATGAAACTAAATAAAAATACTGATAACGAGATTAAAAGTTTTAGTTTGCTTGATGACTTGTGGCTTAAAACGAATAAATTCTCTGCTGACTCGAGTCCCTTAAATCTCTGTTTTACTTTCTTTAATCTGTGTTGGACCAATTAAAGCCCTCTAGATCAAAACCTTGCACTTTGTTTGCACTCTAAAGTGGAGCTCTTAATTGGTTATGGAAATACTCCTGGTGGTGTTCATAGGCCTATGGCACTTTTAAAAGATTTGGTTGATTTAATGTTTTACCATCCACCATTTAGGACCATTCAGGTGAACAAATACAAAAGGCACTTATCGGCCATCATAGTCAGTGATGGGCAGGAATAAGCATAGCCATTACCCTGCTCGACTTCTGTATTACATGATGCAAACCTCTTTAAGAGGTTATCACTCCCATTCATACCATTTTATATCTGAAAGACACTGTCCTCCTCAAATTTCCAGGGTGAGCAATCCCACCTTTCTGTCTCTCTTTCCCAGCCAAAATATTAAAAATTTTTACACTCCTCTTCGTATACATTTTAGTAAACCAGCACTAAAAGTGTCCTTCCTTATCGGATTAAAACAGCTTTCTTTTTACACACAGTCTTTTCATAAATGTACATTTTCAAGGACATATTGCTTACGGGAGACTGCGGGTAACATTCTTAAGGAGTAATGCCACCCATGTCCTTGAAGACATCAAAATGGGGAGATGGGGAAAGGGAAGGGTAGCCAAAGGATGCGGGGTGCTTTTTATTTTTTTCGCTCTAGGTAGTTGGATGGGACCCAGCCCTTGCGGGGAAGCAGGCTGTCCTGCACCTGGCAGTACCACCATCCATTGGGGTTTCTCTCCAAAACCTCCAGACAGGTGCCCTCAGTGAAACCCATAGTTTCCTCATCGCCTCGATAGTCAGCGATGGATACGTACACATCCCTGCCAAGGTTGTTGTGGATCAGCTGGCTCTTCTCTATGGGCTTGGGTCGGACTGTAGACACAGGGATGCCGTTGCGTTGGTTCACTCTGCTAAGGGCGTCCTGGACATTGCTTGTGCTGAATGAGCTCCCCGAGGACCCCAGGCTGCAGCGCTCGGCAGGCCTTGTCTGACTTTCAACGACTACATGTGGCCGTACGGTGCTGAAGGAAGCATTTCGGCGGACACCAAGAGTGGCAGAACCAGAGCCATAGTGATCACTTCTGCCAAGCGAGTCGTTTCGCCTCAGAGACCCTGTCATGTAGTGCGCATCTTTGGCTGGCTGTGTTGTGGTCACAAATACAGACTGAGGCCTCACCGCCACCTGGCGTACCCCGTTTCTCATCCTAACTCCTCCGTTAACCATCCCGGACGGCTTCGAGAAGCCACCAGGAGGCTTGGAAGGAATCGGCGGAGTGTTCCTCCTCAAGCCTTGATGCTGCTGGCTCAGACCCTGAATATTGATGTTATTGAGGGCCAAAACATGCTGCTCGTTTTTCTCCAGGCTGTTAGACTTACTACCACCACTGCCGTGTCCATCTGATTCTAACCCACCTGCATCACCCACTTGTCTGACAGGTTCCAGGTAGTACGAGGGAGCCCAGCCCTCCTCAGATCCCCAACGGATGTACCACCAACCGCTTTCCTGCTTCTCCAGAACCTCGACCTCAACCCCGGCTGGAAAGCTGACCTCAGAGTCCTGGACCTTCTTATAGGCGTCCAGGGAGCGGTAGAGACTGGGGCCCTCCACGTCTGAGTCACCACGGCTCCCTTTGGAGTAAACAGAAGAGAGATCTGAGGTACTGCGCGAACACACTGAGTCCTCTGATGAGATAACAGAGGCTGTTTCAGAGTCGTCCCCACGAGCAGGTTTGATGCCATGTCGAAACTGACTTGTAGGCCTCAGCTGCCGTCTCAGAGAGCTGATGTCCATCCTCTCAGGACTCTGGGGCTCTGATTTGGTCAGGAGTGGTTTAGGTCTTACAGAAGGCTTGGGCCTGGTGGAGGGGCTCTGGCCTATTCTCTGCTCCACATCCCGGCTGAAGGCAGGGCCTTTCTTGGGGCCTCTGCTCAATTCATCTGATGAAGAGTGGGGGCTGTTGTCCTGCAACCTGAGGCTGATATCTACATGTCTGCCCAGGGTCTGGCTTCTCCGGTTCATCTCTGGTGTCATGGTCTTCATGGGTCTACCAGCTAAAGGTGAAGATCCAGAGGGTTTGCGTGGGACTGTGGAGGAATGGTAGCTCCTTGGGGAATTCGGCTCACTGGAACCTTTGACTGAAGTTCCTTCAACGCCACTGCTTCGCCTGAAGCCGTCGTTCTCATAGATACACTCCTCTTTTGCAACCTCCTCTACAGACCTGAAGGAAGCTCTTCGATGAGTGAACACAGGGGACGCTTTGCAGACAGGAGAGGCCTTGCAGGAAGGAGGGGCGCTGCAGTACTTGTCGCTGACCACGCTGCTGATCTTCACATCCAGGACGCGCTCATCCTTCAGGGAATCTGCGTCCAATTCACCTTCGCATCCAATTGCAGGGACATCATATTCAGGCTCCTCGTACACAGGCCTGCTCTGCGGCTCAGAGACTTTAGAGGCAGAGTTAGCAGGAGGGGGAGCCTCCTCGGAGTCTTGTTTCTTGACAGGTGGAGCTGGGGGGGGGACTTTGGGTCGGGTCAGGGTGCTGGTCCGACGGTTGAGGTTAGGCTTCTTCCGCTTGTCGATGTAGGAGCAGGGGGCCCATCCCTCCATCTCTCCAATCTGCACATACCACCAGCCTCCAGGGTTCTTCTCTATCACCTACACAAAACATGGAAGATAAAACTAAATAATAAATAAAACTATCTAAAAGAGTATTTCATTTTCTTTAGGATTTGTCAAACTTGCTTAACACTGAAATGGGATAGGGTTAGGGGTTAGATGATCAAAGACATGCTGTTATTACATCTGCTATTACAGTCTTCTTTCACAGACATTAATGACAAAAGTTAACACGCTGTCTAGAGCTGCCAGCTCAACATAACTTAAAAAAAAGCCTTGAAGGAATCTATGTTGTTATCTGTTGTTATCTCTCTACCTGAGTCTCCGCAGAGCAAATTCTGCCTACATTATCACGTTCAAACACAAATCCCAAGGTGGCATCTCTATTGCCTCAGCTTTCCTGTCTATCAGGGGAGCACTCAGTTGACATTCACATTCAGTGAGCCCTGACTGTCTCATCTCAGTGACAACAATGTAGACCTGGCCTCTTACATCAGCCTTTTGTCCTCCACGGAAACTGATGCCATCAGAGATCGAGGACTGGAAATCTGCTATAGTGTAATACTCTGCTTCCACAGCAGGGGGCTCTGGTGGCTTGGGTAACTGGAATCCCTGTACATCAAAAGGGGGAGAGACGTGAGCAGCTAACATCACATCTAGCCATCATTACATTGTATCAGACTATGACTTAAGAATGAGTATGACTAAAGACATAATAAAGACATCTTCAATGATTTCAAGATATGATTTATGGCTACATTGGTATGTATGGTATTTAAGTGTGTACTGTGGTAGACTCAGATGATCACAGATATGCTGAAAGAGTACTTGTGTTGTTACTGTGCTTTAATGGTTGCCATGCCAACTCTCGCAGTAACCTGGGAGCTAATTGATAATCTTTCTTTTATGTTGTTATTCTGATTTACTGTATTTATACTGTTTCGAAAATACTAAAGCCAGTGTTTGTAAATGTGCTAGAACATTCTTTACTGTGATCAGAGGTAGTTCTTTGATGCCTACAATTTCCTGCTGAACATACAGTCATATTAAAGAAAGCCCTCTTGGGTATTGTTAGGAAGCAGTAGCTTGTGAATTGTCTTACCAAGTTGGTTTCTCTTCTCGGGGGAGGTTTTTGTCTCAGATTCGGAGACCCTGATAAACAAAGAAACATCTCAATAAAATGTATTTGCAATGTACTTAGCCTCCTCCAACAATCAGGAACTATGGAGTTATATATTTGTGCCTCATTCCTGTGCGCACAACAACAGAAAGACTTATACCATTACACCAGCCCTGAGTGGCTGGCAGCCACGGCCCTCCGCCTTTACATATAACTGACGCTGCATCACTCGTCATTCAAAATAAGCACGTCGCTTCTCGTTTCACCCCAGCAGCAAGAAGGGCCGTCCGGTGAGGCTTCTCACTCATGCTACTCACAGACCCGGGTCACGCGAGTGACCTTAAGGTTTCTTTCATAGCACTCGTTTCAATGTCTCACTATGGGACATGGAGACTCCTGTATTACCAGACAAGATTATCTCGATGATAATCGAGTAACCTCACGCAGAAGTGTGTGGAGGAAGCAGGTGCGCCGAGGAGCCCACGCTCAGGACAGCACGAACAAGGCTCCAGTCGGATTGCTAGTAGCATTATCGGTCACTAGGGAAGCACTAGAAGAACGGTAAGTAGCTCCACAGTCCCACGAAAATCTTTTACACAGTTTTAGTTAAATACCTGGATTTAAGAACCTTTATTAAATTCTGGTTATAAGTTAGTCTGTACTTTATTATCTTGCAGCCTAGCTATCTTGCTAGGTTGCTAGCTAACTTCTGCCATATATGCAGTAGCTAACTAATCCAGTTGGTTACTTTGCTGACTGCCAGCTCTTTATAATCATTCATGTACTGTAGTTCCTTAATGTTCCCATTAACTGCGTCTCTAATTTTATTTAACTCTGCGGCACAAGTGCAGAGTCCTGAGTTGAGTCTAATATAGATATAGCTAGCTGACTTACCAATTACTATTAATGAACTTATAGCATGCTTTTAAAACTAGATGTAGCACACTCTGGCCAACATTTAAATTAACTACTGTACATTAATGATTGTAATGCCTTGGCCGTGTAGCTGGAATCATCAAGTTCGCCAACTAGTTTAGAACTTAGCTAGCTACCTATCAAGATAGCTAGGTTGCAAGCCAAAACAGAACCGATGGAAAGTCACGAAACTAGGTAAGTAACCAAAACTGTATCAACTAATTACATGGGGCTGTGGTGTACCTGCTTCCCTCCTCCCCTAGTAACTGAATACTACTAGCAACCCAACAGCTAGTCAGAAATGACCTACTCTAATTTTGTGATTGTCTGGAATTGCGGCACACTGTTACACTCTGCCGAGTTGAGGAGGCGCACAGTGGCGGGGCTGTGAGCAAGTGTCCAAGCGTTTGCCAGCATGCAGCAGGGAAACTGAGAATGAGTAAATGAGTAAAACTGGGTGAGAAAGGTTATCATTGTGCACTCATGTGGAAAACAGGCAAACACACAGACAAATATATTGAGCCCAAAATCGATTTGCTCAAATTAAAGCTCTTTCTTTGTGATATTTTCTCTACAAAATAATGTACTTGCTGTGCTCGACGTGTCCCATCACACGCTCAGGAAAGAGGCACAAATATAATATATAATTTAATGTAAGTAAAGTGGAAATCCACACCAATATTTTAAAATGGCAAGTTAAATAGCCTCACAGGTTAGTGTGACAAAGTATATGTTATTAGATTACACCACCAGCCATGTAGCTTACCTATAGCATCAAAGCCTACACAAAAGGAAAATGACATGTCTTGAATGTCTCATACAAAGACCTCAAATCCTCCTCTCCTTAGCTGCAATGCATTTACTGCTTTATTACTGGTACAGAAAGCTCAATTGTCTCCTAACACACCACAAATACTCACCAATTTCCACTCTATGCGGTGCCACTCTTGCAACAGCTGGAGACCCTGGCTCGCCTCTCCCTTTATTTTCATTTAGGGCAGCACTCGCTGCTATTCCCAGACAAGGGCTGTTGGTGTCACGGCCTGCGCTCAGCCTCCGGCCCGTCTCAGCGTTGATTTCAGAGTTATAGGGCATGGGCAGGCTGATCTCGCTCTTGGAGATGTGGCGCTCCGGTGTGGTGCTACCCTCTCCGTCTGTCTGGATGTCTTTCTCGCTGACCGACTTCTTTTGCAAAAGGTTGCTGATCTCCATGATGTTGCCGATGATCTCCACGGGGCCTGTCAGGGTCTTCTTGCGAGGGCAGAAGTCCTCTTTCACCTTTTTCAAGTAGGAGGCAGGGGCCCAGCCCTCTTTCCCTAAATATCTGTGGGTAGAACACATTAAGACAGAATGTCTATTTTCTATTTTCTATTGGTTGCATTATGGGAAATGTAGGATGTAGAGATTTTGAGCTTGACCAATACAAGGGACAAGAAATCTGGATATCTTAGCCTCTGTTGAGTTTACTCTGCCTTTTGTGAATCCCCCAGCTGGAAGTGCAATACTGAATCACCAGAGTACCCCTTTAAGATGAGTGAATAAACAACACAATTTCCACATTCTCTGACATTTAAGTATGTAATAAAATACACCAAGTAAGATCCCGGGTATTGAAAAACACGGGACACTTTTAATTCTAGTGACGTGGGCAAGTAAAAGAGACACTGCTTCCCACATTTCCACATTCATTGTTAAATGAGTCATTTTACAGTGCTTTGTGAAACAGTAAGCAATGTTTCCAAATGCAACTCTGAGTCATTTGCCCCTAGGTGGGCCAGTTGCTGATCCCCTGTTGCATGAGTCCAACTGCGACCACAAGGAGTCCCCATAACTAAAAAAATTCCCCACGCTTGGACTTGAGTGTATAAAAACGGCCCACTGAGAGCAGCACGACTCCGGCGTACATCTAGAGGATTATTTCTTGTTGGACAACGTGCTCTAAAATGACTCGCTGTGCATTGCAATAAAGGCAGAGGAGTGAACAAGTCAAGTCAGTTTTATTTATATAGCCCAATAACACAAATTAGCTTCAAGGGGCTTTACAATCTGTACAGTATACAACGCCCTCTATCCTTAGACCCTCGACTCGGATAAGGACAAACTCCACAACAAGCTGTTTGCGTATACATATTAGCCATATACTACAAATGTCACATAAGCACCTTTAACAGGGACTCTGTGTCTATGTTTGTGTGTATATAAGCATGCACACTCTTATGTGTGCACGTGTATGTCAGATGCCACGAGGCAGCATGTGATAGTAATCAGCTGTGCAGTGGAGCTCCACTCTCTTGTGCCCCCGGGGATACAAGGAAACAAACAACTGACAGGAAATACACACTGGCTGGGTAAACAACACGCATATGTGCAAACAGGCAGACAGACAAACACATACACATTAAAAATCTCAGGCAGGACACTCGGTTGATCTGCGGAGAGCGTCGTATGCTAACGGTTTCTCCTCAATACCATTCACAGCATTAAGCAATGACGGCTGCCAACAATGTCAATGTTCTGTGAGGATTACACTTTGAAATTGGATGACAAAAAAAAAGAAAGAAAAGAAACTTTGGACAGATTCAACTTCTCTCATTTAGCTGCTATGCATTGATGCTGCTGCTGTGGTGGTCCGGTCAGCTGAGCACCTTTTATACTCATCAGCGTTTACTCACCTGATGTACCACCAGCCCTCCAGGTTCTTTTGGATGACCTCCACGGTGACCCCTTTCTCAAAGCTGACTTCATCCTTCCCTTGACTGGTGTGCGGCTGTATCGTGACATATTTCTCCTCTGGAAGTCAAGACAGGTAAAGGAAAGAGAGAGAAGGGCAAAGTGAGTGAACGGTTATCATTAAACAGTCTTACATCGAGGGGTTAAACCACTGTATGCTTTACATCTTTCTGAGGGGGAAAAATGCCGAGTGTGACCTACTTAAAACGCTCTATTACAATACCAACACAAACACAACCCTCTCCCCCTTGTCCTACACATTAATAACCGGCTCCCTCTACTGGCTGAACCTCTCGCCCTTGCTGCTTGTTTCTTATCCACGCTAAGACATTCAAGCTATTTAATCGCTGATTCAGTGTTCATCCCTCTCCAGAGGGAGATTCCTCTTCTAGCAGCAGGCCTACATCAGGGCCTCCCTCAAGGAGATAAGATATTTGGACCAAGATCTCTTTTCTCAGATCCCTATCTGACCGCCACTCCTCTCTCACGCTCTGCTGGGCTTCCAAGACCCTGTAGGGAAGGAAATCCTACAATGGGCTTAGTGGGGAGCAGTAGAAGGTTAGGGGATTTATGGACACCAAGGCAAAAGATGGGCGCAGAGGAGGAGACAAAAGACTAGCAGACAGATCAGACCAAGCTTCCCAGCAGTGGGAAAGATAATCAGCGGACAGCACATTGGCTTATTTCAGTGGCTGATGAATTGGTATGGTATGCAGAAGAAGAAAAATCATCTACATATGACATTCAGTGGCAGAAAATATGAGAGAAGAAAGGGAGGAAGAAATGGCTGTAGGAAGGGATCTAAACATGAACGAGACCTGAGTTATACAGGCGGGAGTGTGACCTTAGATTACTGGATAATAATAATAATGTTAATAAGATTGCTCAAGCAAATGTGAGGGGCAGGGCTGATATCTCAGAGGTATGTGTGCGTGTGTTTATTAATCTGAGTGCATGCGTTCAATAGGTGGGGTATGTCCAGACAGCAGGGATTCAAGTTCCTCTCCTGCCTGTCACTGCAGAGCAGCTGAGGTCAATAATGTGGACCAGAGTGGAATGTCTGGCCCTGAACCTCAACTCGCACAGCATGTTGTGTGTGTGTGTGTGTGTGTGTGTGTGTGTGTGTGTGTGTAGAGGTTGTGGTGAGTATTTGCAGATGGACAGGGAATAACAAATGGGGTGGCTTACAGAGGAATCTGGAACATCTACATTAATGTGTGTGCTTGTTATGTGTGTATTGATGTACTACTAACAAAATCTTTGGCGCTGTGTGTACAGAGCGCATCTTTTTGTGTGTGTGTGTGTGTGTGTGTGTGTGTTGTGGATTATCATGTACATTTAATTCCCTGAGGAATGAAAGATTGTATTAATCACATCTATATATGGAAGCGTATACTGGACTATACTCAAAAATGATAATGTAAACTTGAAAATGTAATTCCACAATAGCGTTATCATTTTCCACATTTGCATGTGTCATTTGAGTAAAAATAATCCAATTTTCATTTTCATTTTCACATACTTCTATGGGCGTTCTATGGCTATATTAAAATGAAAATGGAAAAGCTGTTTCACATTTAATTTTCAAAGTTCTAACCCGCTGTACAGTGTTTTTACAGACAATATTCAAATGTTAATTCAAATTTGAAAATGAAATATAAACAATGTAACCTGATTATCCAATTATGCAAGCAATATTTAAGTCAAAATGAAAATGAAAACTATATTTGACATTTCATTTTCAAAGACTTAACCCGCTGTACAGTGGACAATATTCAAATGCAATAAGCAGCGCACCCAGCCTTTGCATTAACATTGTCCACTGTACAGCGGGTTACAACTTTGAAAATTAAATGTCAAACAGCTTTTCCATTTTCATTTTAATATAGTCACAGAACGCCCATAGAAGTATGTGAAAATGAAAATGAAAATTGGATTATTTCATTTTCATTTTTACTCAAATGACGTGACAAATGACACATACATATGTGGAAAATTATAATGCTATTGTGGAATTACATTTTCATTTTCATGTTTAAATTATCATTTGATTATAGTCCAGTACACGCTTCCATTTCTATTAATCACATCTGTGTGTGTTAGTGTGTGTGTGTGTGTGTGTGTCTTTCATGTGCTACACACGTGCCTCAGTGTCCATCTCTGTCTGTGTGTGTTGGCGCCTGCGTCACACTGCAGGGACAGAACAATGAGTTGAGTGGAGGGTCAACGGGGCTCCAAAAAACAGATTAGGGGCCTGCTGTAAATGATAGCACTCTGTGAAAGCGCAGCCCGCTGCAGGCAGGGCGGAGGGAGGACGGCTATTATTGAACCTTGGGGTGCGAGACGCCACTCCTACCGAGGACACAATGAGGTCACTTTGCCGTCAGTAGCCAATAAACACACCCAGCGAGGTCAAGACACCCTGACCTGCCTTTGTGTCAGAGCACGGGTGAGTCAAAAAGAGGAGATGTGCTGTAATTTAATTTCAATCCCAAGTGCGCCCTTATTTTACTGTCAAGATCTCTGGATCGCGTCCCTGTCTTCCTTATGAAGCAACACGTAAAAAAAGTCAAAGAAATCTGTGTCAGCAAACAGGCTGCGGAGTATACGACTGCTCTCTTCCATTAGCAAATTACATCCTGAGAGAACATAAATCTACGTGATCGCTCTTTGTTTTTGTACTTTGCTAGTTCTACTAAATCAAACTGTATCTCAAGTGTCTGCGCGGAGCTGTAAAACCTCACTCACCAGTTTCTTATCGCTACCTCAGCAATTCATTATCAGGCAGGGACAGTGGTGCCTCCATTCACAAAGCAAAAAATGGGGAAATGGGGATGACAAGAAAGTGGGGAGGATAAGAATAGGACAAAGGTGGGAGGACTGAATTTTGGCATGGATCAAATATTAGCTGCAAATATTTCAAATTTTCTTAACAGTGCTAGAACTTTCAAGATAAAATCCACTCCTATTATTCCCAAGCAATTAAACACAAACCACTACTGTGGTTAAAGGCATAGTGATCAACTATAAGGACTGCAAGTTAGCTGTCCCCTGTGAATGCCTGAATGGTCTGCACTGACATTCAATAGATGTATGTAACTTCGGTACGCAACAAATGATGACAGAAGAAACATCTTTCCATAGCAGCATGAACAGATTAACCTGCTATGGGGCCCCAGGGCAAAAAGGAGCTGCTGGCCCCCCATTTACCGACCATTTATTGGAACCCAGCAACATATAATTACAAAATTCATTAATGAAGGTCTTGAAACTAGATTTTGGTACAGGGCCCCTCTTTAAGACTCATAAAGCAGGACCCACCTCAAGGCCTTTATGTCAGTTAACGTTGTACTTCAGTGGTGCATATTCCCTGATCAACTTTCAATTAAATTATCACAAACCAGATGACACACAGTATAGTACCGACAATAGTCCGGCGTGAAATTACGCAGCCCTCTCGTTCATTTGAATGGGGCCAGTCCAGCGACGCAGCAGGGGTGCCAACGCAGGGGCCTCCAGTCAAAAAGTTGAACCTGCCTCAAGTTTTGCCAGCAGCACAACGTAATCTGGCAAGACACTCCACTGGCCAATCAAATACATGCAAGAGTAGAGTAACGAGCTTATTTCTACGGTTTACCTTGCCATCGTCGCGGCAACAGTTGCCGCCGTGATAACTTTGCAGAGTTGTAAAATCCTCGGAATATTATAAACTGTTGTGCAGCGTTTTGGCAACAGATACGCCTTCTAATTCACGGATCTGTTACTCAAACTGGACTTCCATCATATTTCATCTCTTGCCAGTACCTGAGCCCCCCCCGCGTTGTTTTACCGCAGGGCTGTTTTTGGTCTCAATGCCCACTAAGCCTGCAGCTTTCAGGGCCCCTGAAATTCTGGGGGCACTGGGCCACCTTGCATGGCAGTGACCGTAAAATTGCGCCTTTTGAAGTGTATACATATGTGGCTTAAAAATCAAAGAGCCATTACACTGCATAAAACAAAAACATAGGCAAGTTTAAATAAAGCAAAATACAAATGTGACCTGAAATAGTACCACTACCCTATGAAAGTTAAAAGTTTAGGTGTCTAAAAAAATAATGAATTGAAGAACATGGCCTCCAAAAGTGTTTCATGCCCTCATTCTCTGGTGGCGACAGCTAGCCGGGTGACTCATCCACACTCTATAGAGGTTGAGGTCTGTGTGATTAAAACCAGTCCGCGGAATGGGCTGCTGCCCCACTTTCACACTTTCCACCACTTTCTCACTGTTCTGGGAGACATATCTAGTTAGGTAACATTCCTGCAGACCTGGCTAACACTCTTCCCCTAACTTGCTACAGTATATGCTTTGATGTTCTATGAATGATGATCAACTGTAAATGGGTGATCCTTTATTATTTCTACTTAGACTTGTGACAAAAAGGTTGCCAGTTTGAATTCCTAAATCAGCTGTGCGGGGGAAGTGAATGAGTAATGTTCCCCTGTCTCTCAACTCAACAGCTATCCCTCTTCTTCCCCACAAAACCAAATAGGATTAAAGCCATGGGTATGTGGCCATGTGTGTAACTTACCGTGCATCAACTGCTTGAGACTATATAAGAATATTTCCTGTATGTCAGTGTGTTTGTTTTAGAAGGAGCCCAAGTTGTTTTTATTGCAGTGTTGTTCTCTCCTGCACAGTATAAGTTACTATACGCTCTCTAGAGTAGAAGCACAGAGCAGTCGACCTGAATTTTCCTTGTATTCATTCTCCTCTGATTAATCACTAATCTATGCCCCGTTCCCCGCTGGTCTGGGAGAAGGTGGTAACACAAGCCAGTTCAGCCAGGCTATATTATGATAATGGCAAACAAAGAGTGTTTTTAAAGGCTTTACCGAGGTTGCAAATGTCCAGGAACAGCTTAAACAAATTATAACTACAAGGCGTCTGTTAGAAGCCCTGACTAATCCTGGAACCAGACAGGTGCCTAACTGAGTAGTCCGAGAAAGGTTTGAATTAGAAAGTGCTGACTCGCCCCCCAAGAGAAGTGACTGTGTTTTTGCAGCATAGACTCATGTATCTCTTTCAGTATTACAGCAATAATGACTTGACAAAACAGCAGGTAACTTGCCAAAGGCAAAAATTAAAAGCGTGCAAGAACATTTATATGTTTGTCTGTTTCTTTTTAAAGAATTGCAAGCAAAATGTGAAAAGTCATTCACAGCATTTTAAACCTAAGGGAGCTTGCTTTAATTAAGCAGCAACACTGTTATACAATCATATATGTTCACACAGCTCAGTGGCCGTCAAGGTTGTTGCGTATGTGACGTGGGAGCCGAACAGCTCTAATTACCCAAATGTGTTTAATGCAGTCCAGTTATTTTGTTGCTCTGCGTGAGCTGAAGAGCGTTCCAGTTTGATGGAGTGAGACTTGAGATTTTACTGTCAAAGCTGACTCGTGGCCACCCAAAATGCTGCTCCCGGTAGATACTTGAGGCCAGTTGTTGTTGGCTGACTAGTGAGGATGTAAATGAGGTTGTTTACCATGCAAAATAAGAGCGGGGCCACAGGAGGGGCTCAGCAGTTTTACTGTATGTTTGTTTCTTACAGTATGTGGGGAAGGTGTGTACTGTATGTGTGGGTGAGTGAGTTTTGACTCTATTATATATTCTATTACAATTATCCACATTTGCATCACTCAGGTACCATTACGTGAGTAACGTTAGCTACCTTGTACACTAATTCTTTTGATCATAATTTTAAAAGTGCAACATTTCAGCAAATTGTATAAAGGTTTTTGACAAAAGATAATGTTGTTATGATAAAATGTATCAGAGAACAACTGTCCAGAATTTTCTCTTAAAGCATCTTTAAATTAACTGTGTATTTAGCAACATATTACCATTTATTTTACATATTACATTACCACACTGCAAACATTTTATCCTGGCAAACTGTTAGCTTGCCACAAACAACTACAGGTTAGCACTGAAGTACAGGTTATTTGAGTAAGCTGCAGGGTATTCTGTGCGTGTGAGTGTATGTGTGTGCCCGCTGTCTCCATGTTCACCTCTGCTCTGCTGGCGGTTGACTATACCCCCGAGGGTCCAGCGGCGGTCCAGCCTCTTCAGATGCGCCTTGCGTCTCTTAGTAACTGATGATGATGAGGAGCAACCAAGAAGGAAAACAAGCAAATAAACGTGGAGTTAGTGTAAGAAGCATAGATTAACAAAGTGAACAAATGCAAAAAAAGCTGTTGTTAGTAGCACCAAAATAGTTTCCAAGGGACAATGGCAAATAAACAACTTGTGTACATCAAGTATGAAGCCAGTAGATCATCTCTTGCAGTCGTAACAGGGTTTGTCAGTATTTTAACTAAGGATATGTTCAATGCAAAGTTAAGTGCTGTTCGATGAAAACAACCAAATCTTTTTTGTCTTTATTAAAAAAATGTTTAGACGGTCACATTCCATTACATATAAAGTACGTACATAAGTAACAACTTTTAATTCCTTAAGTGTGAAGTGTATGGAGTCAAAAACAAAAATCTAAATGGCATATGAAGGATTAATTTGAGGGCAGGATTTATTTATTTTGTATGGATAGCTAACCACCACGTGTGTACCTTTCAACCACTAACCTCAGTTTATTAAATGTGTCAAATCTGTTTAGGGCTGAAACTTGCTCTGATTTTTCCCCCCAATAATACAAGTTTTTATTTAGACTATGAAATGTTTAAAAAAGGTTAAAATGCCTTTTACAATTTGCCAGGCATCTAAGAATGATTTGTTTTGGCTGACCAACAGTCCAAAATCCAAAGGTATTCCAAAAGATATAAAACATAGAAAAGCAGCAAACATTCTATAAATGAGGATTTCCTTTTGAGAACCTGTTTAAGTATAATGTCGTGTAAGAATATTTCAACCGAAACAGGTTGAAATATTCTTACACGACATTATACTTAAACTCTCAACCTCTTGCACTCCTTATTAATTCAAAGCCTGTATGATAAAGCCTCAGTCATGATGAGTCATTTTCCTATCTCAGTGCATTCTCTGAGGCCATATGAAGAACAAACACATTAATGCAGGAAAGGATAGATGGTAAACAGCACTTGTCTTCTGTCTGTCTTTCTACTGTGGTAATCTAATTCCTTCTCTGTCGCTCACTTTCACCATCTTCTGTCCTCTCTCCACCCTCTTATCTCTCCATCTTTCCTTCTGCTCATCCACCCTCTTTCCCTTTGTGTGATTCTGCTACTTGTTATTTCCTCTCCCTTTTGATTCCTCTCTGCCTTCCATCCATCCCACTGAGCACCACTCTACTCCTGTTGACTTCCTAATTGAAATATCAGCTAAGGGAAGGCACAAAGGGAAATGTTATTTCGAGGTAATTTCAGCAAGGCCAGGCTGCGCCTGTCGGTTCCTCTCCAGCGAGCTGAGCTGTCAGTAGAATTAGGTTACAGACCACGCAGAGATAATGAGATGTAAGAGAACAGTAACAGGAAGCCAGAAGGGGGAGATCAGAAATAAGAAGTGACGATGTGTGCAAACACAAAGACACCAGGTCTAGTAGGAAAATGGGTTCCACTGACAGAGGATGGGGATAGAGGGGAAAGAGTGTGCGTATGTACTTGTGTGTAGTTGTGAGCTCAGGTACTTCCCACATAAATTCCCTTGAGTAAATTTGTTAACAGAGAAAGAAGACAGTGAGAAATGCGATAAGAGAGTGTCTCCTTTAACATAACTGCCAGATCCAACCCATAAGCCTAAAGGATAATTCTGGTTTATTATCACCTGCCACCCTGTGTAATCTGGCTCTTCTAAATGTGAGATCTCTTATACTGTTCCCAAACCTCAATTACCTGCTTGATATTATTTCCAGAAATTCCCACTCTCCCACAGTACTATTTGACACAATGAATACAGTCCTTAACCCTGCTGCTACTGCCTGCTCTGTGCCAACTACAGTCACATGTGATGAATTTCTAAACTTTTTCACAAGTAAAATTGATAACCTCCGTACTCTCCCCTTGCTCCACTGTCCTAAGTAAGTTTGAGGTTGTGTCTCTTTCTCATATTAAAGACATAGTCTTACATACTAAGCCGACAACTTGTCCCCTGGACATTGTTGTTACATGCCTGAAGGAAGTGTTCAACACTGTAGGTCCTACAATTTTCCTCATCCCCAACAATAGTCTAGCTAATGGTTCTGTTCCTTCTTGTTTTGAACATGTGGTAGTACATCACATTATTAAAAAGCCTAACCTTGATGCAACAGCGCTAAATCATTTCCAGCCTATTTCCAAGTTGCAATTTTTATCTAAAGTCATGGAAAAAATTGTCTATACTCAGCTCTTGTCCTTTTCAGAAACTAACAATATCATGGTGAAATTTCAGTCAGGCTTCAGGGCACGACACAGCGCAGAGTCAGCTCTACTTAAAGTCTCCAACAATCTACTGCTGTCTCTTGACTCTGGTAAATGTGCCATACTCATGTCACCAGGTTCGCCTCTTACCTAACAGACAGATCTTTTTCTGCCAAAATTGGAAACCTCTTCTCCTCATCTGCTCCCATCACCTGTGGAGTACCTCAAGGCTCCATTTTAGGGCCCATAGTATTCGCCTTATACATGCTCCCTTTAGGCTCAATCTTCCATAAAAACAATATCCCTTACCACTGCTACGCAGACAACACACAGCTATACCTCCCACTGGGACCTGATGAAAATAACAACACAGGTCTCTTCTTGACTGCCTCCAAGATGTGAAATACTGGATGGCAAAAAACTGTCTTCAATCAAATAGTAAGACCAAAGTGGTCTTATTTGGTCCCTCCAACTCCATCGGGAGTATAGCTAATCACCTAGGACCCCTGGCACCTAATCTTCATCCCCATGCCAGAAATCTTGGTGTCACTTTCGATCCAGCTTTAAAATTTGACAAGCAAATGAACACGGTTGTGAAGAGTTGCTTTTTCCACCTAAGAAATATCGCCAAACTCAAGCCATTCCTCTCCCTCCTGAAGATTGTCACAAATGCCTTAATTTCCTCTCAGCTAGATTATTGCAACACTCTTTATTTTGGAATTAGCCAGTCATCCTTGTCTCGCTTGCAGCTGGTGCAGAACACGGTAGTACATCTCTGAGCTCCCCCTTTCCAACCCCAGGTCTCTCAGATCCTCAGACCAGCTGCTCCTGGCTGTCCCTCAATCAAGGCTACGGGGTAAGGACAATCGTGCATTTACAGTAGCCCCCCCTAAACCTTTACCATTATTAATTAAGTGTTCCCCCTCTGTAGACACTTTTAAAGCTAAAGTGTTTTAAAATGTTCCTTTACTTATTTATTTGTGTATGGGACAGTATTGTTATGGTGGTTACCATGTTATGTTATTTTATTTTATTTATGTTATTTTATTGTATTTGGTCAACTCTGGTTGTTTTTAAATGTGCTTTATAAATAAACTTGATTTGATTTGATATTATATCTTGGGTCTTATTTTGGTAGATTTGGCCATGTTTCCTCTCACTAATAAGCCGATTGCACTCACCAAGTTAATTGTTATGATGTGGTACAACTTTGAGCTACCATACTTGCTGTAGATGTGCGCACACAGTTTTCCAGAGCATTGAGGGATTATTACCAACATTTGGGTTACGCTTTATTTCCACCTCTAAATAAAGTGGTTTGGATAATCTACCTTAACCGTCTGACTACTTGTGATTCTTGCCCCGATGGACTTCTTTGTAGCAATGTTGCTGTGCTCCCAGATCTCAGCAATTTAAAGAATACTTCACTGATTTAGCATTACGATCTTACAACATTGTCGGACTCACAATGGACAGTTTAAAAAAAGTATCAAAATTAATGCAGCACAACCAGAGATATCGTCTTTTGTATTCCACAGAGTCTTCTTCCTTGTCAAAACCTGGCACCTACATTACCCACAATGCAACTCGACCACCAACAATTTGGAGATTCAGGTGTGTTATGCCAGTACCAGCTAATTTAGCCTTAAGCTGCTAGCCTCAAGCAGAGATGTGGAGAGGTCTGGTAAGCTCACTTCTTTTGAACTCCACAATGTAGCTGTTCCCATGTATGTTGCTTGTTGTGATATTTCAGGCAAAAACAGGGAAAAAAATTCAAATGCCACATTTCAGCAGAGCAAAATTGCCTTGTATGTGTTGTGAGTGTGTGTGTGAGAGAAAAAAAAAAATCAAGAAACAAATGAGAACAGCAAATAACAGTGACTGTGGCAGCTGTGCAGGAACTGTCATCTTTCTGGCAGAGTGTTTTTTTTGTGTGTGTCTTGCAGAATGTACACAGTTCAAAGAAGCGTGGGGGCTTTTGTATCTTAATGAGACAGAAAACGTTTGTTAGATAATCCAATGGCATTCTACTCTCTTAAAACGCACACACAGACATCTTCCTGCCATTTTATAGCGCTTAGAGTCCCTCATTGGCAGTAACGATGGTTTGTTGGTTAATATCTTTATAAACACTTATATATATATATATATATATACTCTTTTCCAATGGGACATTCCTATTTTCAGGACTACTCATGCATCCCCATGCAAAGTCCACAGACTTGTGTGCATGAGGTGAAATATGCCCAGCTCTTGATGTCAGTTTGACTAAATGCAATTCAAATTTAAAAAAAATTGTTTTATGATTAGTTATTTTCCCCCAACCCTTATTTATCTGCTCCTTTTTTAGTACTTAATAAACTATTGCACCATTGCTATTTCATTACCACACGCTAGTGCAGATAAACTGTGTGTCTGTGCGAATTGTATGGATTTCTGAGCATGCATGTGAGCATGCTTGTGTGTTTGCACTTTATTTATCTCTATTAGTTTCCCTTGGTCTAACAGCAGAAAGGGGCTTATAACACGGTGATGAAATGCTCCATCCCAGCAGTCAGACTAAACATTAGGGAGGAAAGGGTCACAACAAAACAAGGCTCCTGCAAGAGTTGCAGCCTCCCGGGGGAGGTGAAAGGAATTTTCAGTGGTGCCAAAATATTGCAAACCCTTTGGCTGCGGTCTGGTACCATTTCACCATGGAGCTGTGACTGTGGTCTTCAAGGTTCCTAATGTGTGACTGGAAGTGTGTTTGTGAGTATGTGTATGTGCATGCATGTTTAGCGCTGACTTCTGTATGCTGCTTTTAGTCTTTAGTCTAGAAAAACCGCCCACCATAAACCATTATTGAGAAATCATGGCCTGTTCCACGCAGATGTTTCTCAAATAACGAGTAGGCCAGAATTATGTTTATGTCTTTCTGTGTTTTATGAATCTAATAATGTTGTGTTTGTGTGTGTGTCTGCGCTAACCTTCTCCAGTCCTGGAAGTGCCGAGATCCAAATCATCTCTGGTTACATTCTGGGAGTCCAGGTATGTGGCCGGCACCCAGCCCTGCTCTTCTGCTGTGCTGACAAACCACCAACCTAGAGAGAAAGATAGAGGAAAGAGAGATGGAAAAAGACAGAGAGATGAACATATTAGTACTGCTAACAATCATTAAAGCTTGAAGGGTGGCATCATGCCCACATGGTGATTTACACAAAACAATGGAAATTTCATATCATTGTTGCTCATCTCTCAAATAGCACAAAGTACTGGGACTGTGGATGAGCCAGCATTTGCACTATAGCAGATTCAGCCTGTGTATGGGTGGTAAAACTGTACATCTAATATGTTGGGCTTGTCTGTAGCGTGACAGAGAGGTCTGAGGCGGAGTCATGGCGCATAGAAGTTTCACCGACTTGGAAAGCTTTCATCATTACTAAACCAGACATTGAAAGAGAAGACAGATACTGGAGAGAAGAAAGTGTTAGAGCTTGAAGCAAAACACAGATCAGCACAGATATAAAAAACAATTGTTGCAACAGTTGAAGATGAATCTGTTGATTTTAAGAAGTGGCTTCACTTTTACTCATTACTCATTATGACACATGTTACACTGCTGCAGTTTTGGCCAGACCACCCTAACATCCCCAAGCTAAGTGGCTCCAATAATAATAATGTTAACATGCTAATGTTTAGCAGGTATAATGTTTATCATGTTCACAATCTTAGTTTGGTGTGTTAACATTTGCTAAATAGCACTAAACACAAAGTAAAGCTAAGGCTGATCAGAAATCAGAGTCACAATCAGAAATCGGTTTATTGTCAGTAGGTTTTCACTTATAAGGAATTTGCCTTGGTATTTTGGAGCATGAACATGGTAAAAGAGAAGAAAAAACAAGTACTGCAAAAGACTAAAATCATGGATATAAATCAGAAATTTACAATAAAAAAATATGTAAAATATATCTGTTTTAAAATTAAAAGAGCTGTACAGTGTTTAACATGAAGAGGGTGTGCAAAACATTGACTAAAGAATGTGCAGTTGTTCACAATATGAAGAATATGTGCAATGTGCCACAATAATGAGATTTGCAAAAATGTGCGTTAATGTAACGCATGGGAATGTCATTACTTTTGCAGGAATTTAGTCATAAACCAAAGTACTGCACAAAGTGAAAATGTTCTCTGATGATGTCAGAACATAAATTAACTTTGGGCTGACCAAAATATGTACAATTCATCCTGAGGGGAACATGAATGTCTGTACCAAATTCCACGGTAGTCATTCCAATAGTTGTGGAGACGAACCAAAAATGTCAACCTAATGGTGGCACTTGAAGAAAAATCAGGGGTCATTAGGATAAAATGTCTGGGACCCACGAATGTCTGGTCCAAATGATATTTCACTGGAGAAGTCATACCTTTGATGCGCTGGTGGTGCTGAATGAAAAGTCTGGGGGATCACCAAAGTCATAAGGATTCATCCTCTGGGGATCAGGAATGTCGCTGAGATACTGTATTACATTCTTTGCAATATTGTTGATTAATGACACATTGTTTTGTAAAACAGCCAGAGAACTCTTGCTGGGCTGTCTACATTTTCCCAGACTATCCTTCGTCCACTGACTGACTAATCTTGTGTCTTTAGGGAGTCTCATGACGCTGGAAGGGTTTCCACTCACGAATGAATTAAATATCCTAGTATAACATCACACTGTTGCACTGCATTTGAATTAAACCGTACTTACAGTACTTCATCCATACCCTGACCAAAGTTGTAGAGGAGAGATGATACTTTGACTACTACTGACTAATGAGAAGTTTGTGGTCACATGTATGCTATTCTGTTACAGGATTCACTGAGCTGACTTGACACAATTACATAAACAAATGTCATTTTGGGCAGCAACCAAAACCAAAAGAACCGAGAGGCAAGTCATTTACATCAATCACATTTTGACACTAGCATGTGTCATTCCTTAACGAAGAGTGTGTTCGGTGAGGTGTCGAGTATCGCTTTCGTAACATTTAGGATCATATCAATTGTGCTGAATAAGTTGAACATGTCACTTGTCTTAAAATCAGATGTGACTTCATTTTTGTTGTCGCTCCAGCTTCTGGCAAGAAAACCATTGCATGACACATTATTCCAATATATACAGTACAAGCTGGCATGACAGCTGACTCTGTCTGAGGCAAGAGTGAGATTATTTATCACAGCATTTTACTTTTTATCGTGGAAAGTTGATAAAAGACATATTTCTGTCCAACAGTGTGGAGCAATATCTTTAGGAGGGTACTGCAGCTCCACCAAAGTGAGTGGTTCAATGCCTTGCTTGTGGGCACCTCTAATAGTAGCTGTTATGTGCTATATGTTTACTACAACCACTGTAAATTTAACCAGCATCCCATGGATTTAAATCGGCAAATGGGTGGAGATAGAAAAGTAGAACGAAAATTGAAACAAACTTTTTCCAAATGAGCCCAACAATCAGGTCATCACTGCTCCAATGTATTTACAGCCATATGGCTCAGCTCTCTAATGTGGTAGGAGAAGCCTGGATGAATCAACCCATCACGCCCTTTTTTATTACCCGCCAAAGGCACCAATCACATTAACACGTATTATGAATGATGTGGAAAATATGTCTGTAACAAAGGGAATGTGTGTTTCTACTGTATAAAGCAGCCACAGTATAAGCAACTATATAACATGGCCCCAGAGAAACTGAGATTTGGTTGGAACAGAGAATGTGCATTATTTTCAGATAACTGCACGGTTATGCTATAAATTACTACTTATAGCTACATGGGTAATCATTTAAAGGGACAGTTCACCCCAAAATCAAAAGTACATATTTTTCTTCTTTATCTATCTAGATTGTTTTGGTGTGAGTTGCCCAGCTTTGGAGATATCGGCCGTAGAGATGTCTGCCTTTTTGGAATATAATGGAACTATATGGCACATTTGAAAAACTCAACAGAAACAAACATATAACACAGAAAAAAGTCAATCTTTGCATTCAATAAGGTTTTGTATATTTTGCTAGATAAATGACTTAATTGTACAATTGATCATCAAAATTATTGCTGATTCATTTTATGATGATCAATTAATCAATTAAACGACTAATCATTTCCACAATACAAATATTCAAATGTTATTTTAGTGCAATGGTTGATGTGTGGTAATCTTTCTCACACCACTTGCTACTTTTTTTCACTTCTGAACTCATATAAGAAAGTGAGGCCTGAGCCACCCTGACATGTGCCTATGTGTAGCATAAAAACACACACAAGCTCACACACAAAATCATGTTGAAATACTGTCTGCCTTGAATTTCCACACAGCGGGTCATGTCGAGGACTTGCAAACTCAGGAGGGGCTGTCAAACTTGGGCATCTAGAGGACTTTCCTGTTGCGGGAGGTCCTCTGCTGGGTAAAGGTTAGAGAAGTGGGCTGTGACCAGACAGAGGCTTTAATTTATGAATTTAACTATGATTTTCATTTGTATGTGAACTGTTCAAGCAGCCTTGGGTGCTTCAGTGGAGAGTTTGTCTTTTGATTCCTGAAGGTTAATTTAGTTTCTGTTTTGCTGCAGTGCGAAAGGTCCACCTAGCAGTAAGAATAACTTGCTCCATATGAAACACATTAGGGCTTTCATAGGCTGATTCATTGCAACTACTTAAAAAGCTCAAGAGGAATTGGAGCCACCTGTACGGAGGTGAGCAGTAGTTCTGCACAGAGACAAATGCAGTTCTTCCTCTCTTCAGCACACCTGGCATGCAGTGGAAAAATAGAATAATAAATCTCCTGTGCTGATAGAATTGAGGTGACTGTTTGCCATCAACAGTGGCAAGTGTGAGATCCTAACCTGCTGCATATTTCATCTTACCTTCAGTTAGATCTCAAGTTACTGAAGGTGATATAAGTGCATGTTTTTAGAAGAATCCTTGAGTGGCGGAAGTTAAAAGGTGTGATCATTTGGAGACGGGCATAATCATACTCCACCACGCATAAATCCAAAATCAGCAATGATGTGATTTCATCCATTCGTGCTGGTTAAAATCACAGCTGCAGCACTGCCCAAAATGAAGACATTGTAGCAATTTTTGATTGATGCCATAATTATGAGGATTGCAGAAGTCCAAATGTGGGAAATACAAATCATGAATGTAAACTTAATATGTAGCTGGAGCCACCAGCCGGTTAGCTTAGCTTAGCAAAAACACTGGAAACAAGCTGGAAACAGCTAGCCTAGGCTCTGTCCAAATTTAACAAAAGCCATTCCAGCACTTCTAAAGCTCACTAATTAACATGTTATACAGTATCTACATTATATCATGTTAAACTATTTTATGCTTAAACAAACAAGATATAACGTGTTAATTAGTGTGCTTTTGAGGTGATGGTAGGCAGGTTTTGTTAGAGCCAGGCTAGCTGTTTCCCCGTGCTTCCTGTCTTTATTCTAAGCTATGCTAACCAGCTGCTGGCTCCAGCTAAATATTTACCGTACAGACATCCGAGTGGTATCAATCTTCTCATCTAACTCTCGGCAAGAAAGTAAATTTCCTAAAATCTCAAACTATTCCCTTAAGTCATGCTCTGCTACACAAACACAGGTTTTCAGTGGAAAAATATGTTATACAGAGATGGTATGACAGTTGCGCAAGTGGTGCACAGCATAAAATAATCACCATGGAATTTTTTTTCATTTGTAAGCACTGACAGGCATCTGTGAAGAAAAATGAACAATATCACTTGGCCATCACCATGCTGGAAGATATTTTTTGGTTTTCTGTATTCTTCACATATGCACACCAAAACAAAACATCCTAAAGGCCAGAAACAGTCAAGCAGGCTCTCTATCTTACTCACACACGCCAAGCTTCAGACTCCATGGTGTGCACACATGGTAGTGCAAGGCAAGGTTTTGACAGCACCCAGATCCCCTATAAATCCAGCTCTGGAGAAAGTGGGCACAGTAAAAGCAGATAAGTGAGGACCAGAAACAGTGCTGAACCCCCTCAAATATACACATACACTTTACTCTCATAGAGCGTAGAAGAGACTGGGGACAAAGGGTAAGAAAAACAAAATGGAGATGCCGATATAGGGTATAGGAGACTGAATGAGATAGATAGAAAAGCAGTCACTCTCTCACTATAATATCGAGTTGGCAGCATGGCAAACCTGGGCCCTGAGAGAAGTGGGCTGACCCTCATGTGTGAGAAGCCTGTAGTCAGATTACAGTTTTCACAGAAAATCTGTCCCGTAGGAGGAGATCTGGGCCAAAGATTGGCAGCCAGATGGAGAAAAATTACTCAGAGTCAATTAAAGTGAAGCATAACTTGGCTCAGCATATGCGTGGAATGATTCATAAACTGACCAGTGACATTCAGTGAGGGCATGGTGGGCCGAATTACTTATCCACAGATGAATTCATTCATTTGGGTGATTGTTAACTGAACTTTTGTTAGGAGACCACATTCTCTTTTGTCCCACAATCCTGAGAGCCATTGAACGCAGCACTGGCCAGTCTGACCTGTGACGCGGATGTCACCAGGTCAATAAAAAGGTCAGCGATAATTTGTTCCGTCTCTTTCTCCTGGAATCCTTCACTGTGGCAGACATCCGTGGCTGTCTCCCTCTCAGTGTGGCCTGCTCACCAGCAGACACCCAACTAAACTCTTCCCTCTTGGCTTTGCCTCCAGCACACAGCAGACGGTTGTCTGCTACCACCGGCGTGTAATCTGCTCAGAGCAGAAACACGCAGCAGAACCGAAATCTCCTGATCTACGGCAGCGCTGCGAAGGCCTGTTAGATCTCTGCAATAAAGTTTAGCACCAACGGCTATAGCACAAAGCCTGCTAGCTAACCTTAAGAAGCACGAAGCAAGTTAACGCCGAGCTGTTAACTCTGTAAGGAAAACCACAGGCAGAGCGACCTGCTTCCTCCGATCTCTACAAGCGGACACTACACAGTAACAGATGCTTCCACAGCGGAACCACAATTCTTCTCAGCTTGGCTCATCTACAACAGACTGACTGCCAGCTAACAGCAGCACCAAAGCCAACTCTCTTTCCCTACCACGGACGGGTAACATAGCAACTGGGCATAGCATAGAGTAACAGTGTATATAGCTAAGCAAAGGACTGTTTAACTTTTGTACATGTGACGTTACTGATGTGTTTTCATTGAGGTTTTATTGTTGTGATCTTCCCCATGGTTAACATGAGGTTATTTTTGTAACCCTAGTTCTCAGCGATCGCTAAGTTGATATTAGTTATGTAGTTATCGTCTAGCACCACCCTCAGGACAAATGCACTATTTCGCACACAGTTTCTCTTCATCTGACAGGCACATTGCCCTACTTTACTCTGTTTTCAGTTTAAAATTCCCCATTTCTTGATATTTATTCATACTTCTATTACTGCTGTGCAATATTGACCGTCTCATCATCTTCTTCATCATCATCTTAATAAGCTACACTTAACTTGACAGTACTCATTATTGCACTATTACTTATTACTTATATTATTACATTGTATTATACCGTACATACTTATCAACCACTAAATCCACGTGGTACTTACACCTATTTTAGCTTTTATACTTATATCCACTTTGTACTTAATTTATCTTACCTGTATTGTAGCGTATTATATTTTGATTTGCTTAGTACTTCTATTCCTTCTAAGTGTGCATTGACTGCACACTTGAGAATACTTGGTTGAGTGTGTCACACCGATGAGCAAAGCAATCCCAGAGCTCTGCGAGTCCCCTCGACTTGAACCTGAGCTGTAATGCATGGAATTCGATAGGATGAGAACATGAGTGCTCATTTCCTGTTGGATGTCAGGTCTTTTTATTGACCAGGTGCTTGGTGAAGTGGAACCTGACCTACTCTTTACCTAAAGCAAACACTAAAATACAACGGGTCCAATAATCGTGCTGTAGTTTTTTTTTCTAAATTGACGCTCTTGCTAGTTTGTCTGACATAACAGACCCAAATACTCTGGAGGATTTATGAGGCGCTCAACAACTAATGACTAATATTCAGAAAGGTTATGCAGCAACACCTGCTGTCTCCCACATTTATACACCCACACACACTAAACAAAATATGGATATGTAAGACAGTAGAGGGGCTGTAATTGGCATTTCTTACAGCATTGAGCTCTAATTGGAGTTTCTAGCTACACCATGTTTTGGAAGGCAATAATTGCTTACTTTCTCCTGCAGAGGGAAAGCAGAGGTCACGGTGAACACAGTGAGCAGAGCAAGATTATCATCGTCACAGGCCTGGGCCCCGTGGGAGAGGTTTGGAGGAACGGGAGATGCAAGAAGTGATGCAGGATCCAAAAAGTAAGGGGGATAAAAAAAAGACAGAAGGGACAAGAGAGCAAACAAGTGAGGTGGAGACGGAAATTGAAAGAGTGGTATGGGGAAAGACAGAAAGAAACAAGTAAGAAGAAAGAGGGAGAGGCAGCAGATGTTTGGCTGGGGCTTCAAAGCCATAGTATTCACACTTTCGGTTTTTCTCATTTTGGGATTGTCAGAACAGTCATCAGACAGTTTAGACAATGATGTCTGTTAGAAATGTGACATTTGTGGTAACGAGGTGACTGTCATTCTTATTTTCTTGTCTTAGCTTCTAATTAGGAACAGACCCCTGGAGATCAGCAAGGGCTGGAATGCTTATTTTCAGACCAACATATTGAATTGCCTGCTTATATTTCTGCAGAGTAAGCAGAAGGGGAGATTCAAAGAATATGCCTAAAATAGCAGCACAACAATTGTTGCTGCCTAAAACCAGCTGTGAAATCAGCCACAGTATTATCTTTAACATGAACTGCAGCAGCTTTATTCATGGGATTAAACTGCAACAAAGTTTTTTTGACCTAGATCCTCATCCATCCATCTTTATTTAAAAATATCCTTTTGATCCATCCAGTGGATATGCTAAAGATGATAAAATGTTAGTTAAGTGACTGAACCACATTTCCAACTGAGAACCAGACACAATCCCCAGCAATTACATATATGTATTTGAAACTCTGTTTAACCCCCCGTGAAGCTTTAAAATATCCCATTTCTCAGTGGCAAAGTACAGCCATGCAAATGCCTGTGTTAAAAAAAACTTACTTTGATACTCCATACAAAGTCTATAAGTAGTTAAATGGGAGAAGTTACTTCAAGCGTTCAGGCTTCCCGAGGCAAAAGTCATGTCCATTCTCTACATTGCCAAAGTTAGGTATCAGTTGGAGTACTTTCAAGGATTAGGTCTAGTTGAATAATCAGTGTGAAAGATGAGCAACTGTGTTAGAAAATTCTGGGTGCTTTGACAAAAAGTCAAATGTCCAAGTCTGTGTACGTTAAAAAGTAAGGAGACAAGTCAAGTCAACTTCATCTCCCATTGAGCATTTGTGTAAGAAACATCTTTTTACTGAGCTTAAAACTTAAAACTGTTTCCTGTGCTGCTAATGGTGAGATAAAGCTAAATACTATACTGTGTGTAGAACTCTGATAATACATTCAGCAGTTAAGATAAATTCACTTGGAACTGGATTTTGCTGAAAGGGCTAAAGCCCAGATTTGCACCTCTGATTGACTTCTTCTCCATTGCAACAGTTCCTGAGGCTTGTGGTTACCATACTATTTAACACCCATTTGCCATTCATAATTGGTGGGAAAAGACTGGATGTCTGGACAAACTTTGATACTAAAACACTGGCTAAACTGTTTAGTTGCCACAATAAATGCAGGTACTTCTACCACTACTGGTTCAAGGGAAGATGGCTGTAAAAGACTTACTACTCGAGGGCAGCTGTGGCTCAGGAGGTAGAGCGGGTCATCCACTGATCACGGGGTTGGCAGTTCAAACCCCAGCTCCTCCTTTCCACATAGGCAAAACACTGAACCTGAAGTTGCTCCCGATGGTCAGGCCAGCACCTTGTATGGTAGCTAGCTTCTATATGTGTGTTTGTATGTGTGAGAATTGTAAAGGGCTTTGGATGAAAGTGCCACCACTTACACAAATAACCAATTTTCTTCCTGAACAAACCTTCGATTCATCAATGTGTATGAAAGATACACTTCTTTGTAACCTGTGCTTTTTCTTTATGTTCCATGCAGGCGTTGGGGTGGTGATTAGGTGATCGGGTATTCCGGTGCAATGTGCATTTCTTAATTTGTTGAGTTGCTCGATTGCCCAACAAAATTAATAAACAGTGAATCATAGAAATAATATAATATAAATAATAGAGCACCCTTAACTATAGTATGGTCAAGTTATCCAAATCTCAATAATCCCATACCCCCATGTTTCCTCCTGTGTTGAGAAACGTTAAGGTTATCAAGATACCTTTTAAATGTCAATTTACAATGGGGCATATACTTCCTGAAACTGCGCCTCCACCCACTCCACTACTCTATGGAATAAACTGAAACTTTTTGCTGCTCTGAAAACAGGCCAGCTGATTGGCCTGGAGTGTCAGGCCAGTGTTAAAAATGCTAAATGAAATGGGTAAATCGTGTGTGTCCCCCCCGCAGCGGTCTTGTTACTGAGCCAGATTTGTTACAAGTGAAAGGGGATAGCCGGCGGTGGGGCTTTCAGTAACCAGTGTTGACTAAACATCACGCTCAGTGGGGTCAAGCTATCGGCATTGCTCCTCCATATGGTGTATGTGTGTGTGCAAGCATGTGCTACCAACCTCTAGCTAAAACAAGACACACCCCTTTGTGCTAACACTGAAATGCAGAGCATACAGCAGCCTTTCTGCCAGTATCTGTACACATCTCTTTGCTATGCTTATTGAGACACGCTGTTTTTAACCTGAGCTCCTGAAGGTAGCTCCCTGGTCAGCTTAAAGTAGTATCCTCTGAGCCTCTGCTATCCCCAGATTGTCTGAGCTCAACTCTAAGAATGAAGTGACTGAAGCAGTTCAGCACGTTTTTTTACTGCCTGAGGGTGAAGCTAGCTAACACGGCTAAGCTAGCATGTTGTGAGAATGATACTAGGCCATCTCTTGGCTCAAGAAGTACCACCCTGATTGATGTTGGCTGTCTGTTTTATAGCCTGGAGGCAATACTAATGCTTGCCTCCAGCCTCCCATGTGAACTCAGTCCAAAACAGCTTTCTCTGTTCCAGAACATCCTTTAAGATAGCCCTTAGTACACCTTGATTAAAGACATAGACTACATTTGACAGCATACGGCAGAGGATATGTCAAGCTAGCTTGTATGCAAAACCTTTTACAGCTCCCTACAGAGAAGGCTTTAAAAGGGAAATGCAATTCATTTTACATTTTGGAACTTTGATAATTTATATGGTCCTTCACAGTCCACTTCATATTTAAAATATAATCCATTCTGGAGTTTAAAAACAATGTTTTAGCTTTATTTTACAATGGCTGCATAAACCAAAGATGTCACTCATATCTTTAGGCAACATTATTGGATATATTTATTGTATCTTTGTTGTATTCTCAATGGGGCTATTGGTGTAGTTCTGAAACAGTTGATTAATGGATTAGTGGTGGCTTTTTTCCATTTTATATAATTGTAAATTGAATATGTTGGCTTCTTGTTTGGGTTTTTAAACTTATGATGGGCACTGTTAATGAATGATCATGTTCAGGGCCATAATAATGAACTCCTTTGCCTCAAACATCAGATTCTGTCTAAGCTTTCGGACTACGATTTCTTAACACAAGGGGTAGAGCCTTAAGGGACAGGCAGTCCAATATATTGGTAATAGTAGAAAAACTGACCTCGACAAGGCTTTAATTCAGGAATTTCTTGACATTTTCCAGCCACTATAGTACAGAAATGCTGTAATTATTCCGTAGCCTTAAGGTAAGGCTTACCCTAAGCTAACTGGAGCTTGTAGTGCAAATGACCTGATGTAATGTGAGGTTCTGATTCTAAATTTTAGCTCCAGGCTTTTTTTTATGAAACTGATCTGCACAAGGAACAGTCTCGAGCCAGACCAAGCAATGCAGTGAGGATAAACCCTTGCAAAGGCGTTGGGTTAGACTGAGTGCTACCAGCCTCACTAGATCTCCTGGGCACTGGGGAAGGTGTGGTGGAAAAATGTTGCCAAAACTCCTGGCATTGATTCTCCCTCAAACAGCATTGTACATACTGACAAGCAATACCACATTCAAGAGATGTCTTTAATGTTTCCATGTAGACCATAGAAATGTATGATGGAAGTCCACAAAAACATAGTTGTTATCATTTTCCAAAATCGAGGCTTAGTACTATCTGGCAACACAACAGGAAGTCATACTCTATGTGAGGTGTAGAGACAAGTCCAGATAGAGGTAAGCAAATCTGTCTAATATCTTTAAATCAACTGTGACAAAATGCCCCTGAAACTTGGCAGCAAGGACGGCCAAGATATTTGGGCCAATGGCTTCTCCGCCTGGTGTTGTGGCTTGGGCGGTACACTAACCCAAAGGATCCTGTTTGCAGTTTAGTGTCAAGGTCCTCCTGGCAGATCCATTAGTCTCGGCTAATAAAACAAGGAAAAAAAGGGTATTTCCCCCCCTCTGTCACTGTGGCCACGAGTGGAACGCTAGTCACTTAAAATTACAATTAATTCTCTGAGAAGATTTCAGAAAGTGAGGAAGAAAACATCTGTAGGATTACTGCTCATGAGGTCATGTGTTCTACACAACATCAAATATTTGTTTGAGCATTTGAGCATGCTTACACACTACACTAAGATGGTGAACATGGTAAACATTATACCTGCTTAGCACCAGCACGTTAGCATTGTCGGTGTGAGCACGTTAGTATGCTAACGTTAGCATATAAGATTTCATCAGGAAAAATCACAGAAAATAAACATACCTTTAAAAACTTGGCATCTTAACCTTCTAGTACTAATTGTATTGCTCCATGTGTCCCATCTTGTATTCCAAGAGGGATTCTCATCAAGTACTATCTGACACAGGTCTGTGGCTTTTAAACCACACTGACCTTTGCTCTCGATCTCCTTCACATTACTGCCTCCCCTTAGTCCAACACAATATAAATTAACTGGTCACATATGCAGATTTATTTTCTCCAGCTGGGACATTCCTCTCTCCAGACGCTCTATGGTTCTGACGAGGAACCAGAGGGAGAAAACCAGGACAGTGGCCCAGACGAGGCCTCTACTCCTCTCTCGGGGACAATTCCGGCCTGTCCAAGCCCCTTGGTGATTCATAAATCTTACTTTACTAGATAGCAGTTCCTAAATTGCAAGATACTTGTGCAAGGATATGTATACACAGAATTCACACACACAGAGGCATAACCACGCGAACTCATCCAAATACACACTAACCCCCCATTTCCCACACAGCTTATGATTTAACCAGTTTTCACTATGACAATAGTGACACTTGACACAGTACAGTGAAACAGCTGGGTCTAGATTTGCAAGGGCAATAACTTCTCACAGGGGCAGAACAACAACATTCAACTCTAGAGTTGAACCAATAATTATATCAGGTCAAGCCTGCAGACACTTAAAAACTGGTTGAAATATTCTGTGTTGGAATGAGGAACAGCATATTAATGCATTATACCATCTGTGCTCAATATGTGGAGGGGGGGGGGATCAGCATTTGAAGAAAGAAGCAGGTAAAATATGGATTTCAGCCTTACTTGGAGAGGATTAAAAAACATCAGTGTACTACTCTGACACATACTGACTAGGATGTTAGAGAAAATAAGCTCTAATTAACGGCCGGACTGTCAGTGTCTTTGCACTGAAAACGTCAAAGGAAATAAGAACGTGTAGACCAGGAGGTTGCAGTAAAACCTTGAAAGGGGGAAGGGGTTTGTGGGATACTATACAAGCTCTCAGATGTGTTTGTCTTGGCATAGCCTCCGAGTGATGTCATCATCATCAGCATGGCTGTTCCTCTACTTCTTTGGCCCAGTAAATGACGACAGCATACATATCCAGCTCTTGGGCAAAAGTTCCTCAGAATTCAGGAGTTGCTCATATTGCTGTAAGTGCTTCAGTCAATGTTAAATGTTAACATTCAGAATGGAGCTTTCAAATGGGACGGGTGAGCAGATGCTGTCGAGCCAGATATTCAGAAATGGGATCGCCAAAGAAAATGGCTAAGGCACACTTATGAATATTAGTATTAACAAAACATTCAATGATGCATGTACCAAACTCCAAAGAGTTTCTGGTAATGAAAGTTGCTTGAGAAGTAAAGAGTTAACAGGAACACTTGACATTTCAAAACCTCAAAAACAAAGCTCAATGGAGAGCCGGAAATTAAGACATCCACGTCCTTGAAGCCAATCTTGAGAAGACATCGACTTCCTTGAGTATAAGTTTGACCGAAAGCCACAGTACAAAAGAAATAATTTCTCATGCAACTTCTTTACTCTGTCAAAACTTAATTTAACAATTACCTCATTTATGCTGACAGTGGACAAATTGGAAATGCACCAAATGCACCAAGCTGCTGGCTGTCAGTGGCTGCTTGCATGGAAAATGAGATCCAGCTCAGAATTTCCACAGGGGGCAGGCAAGGTGAAACATGAAGTGTTGCATCTCTTGGTGATGCAAATACTGTCAGTGTTCAGTAGCTCAGCATTGTCAGTCAAATATTGTCACTGTAGTTCATTGTGTACACACTGGATAATACTTTATCCTCACAAATGTTGACCCCTTCTGCAACCTGGCTCCAAAACACAAAGTAACCAATCAAACATCTCAATTCTCACTTTTACTAAGTGAAACAATTACCTCCCCCAACACACACGCGCACACACAAACACAGACTGCTGCCAGCCAAACAGCACCTCCAGGTGATGCCAAGCCCCAGCTAGGAGATCAGGAGATTGGGAGAAGAGGGGAGAGACTGAGGGAGAGCAGAGGAGCGGGAGGGAGGCAGGAGTGGGGGACTCTTGCGGACAAAGGCGTTAGAAAAGGAGGGAGTAAAATCAAGACAAGGGAGAGAGAAGGGAGACAGAGAGGTACTGAGTGAGCATGCTTCTCTGTGTATGTGAGTATGTTTATGCTACTAATGTGTACTCGGAGAGAGGGAGATACAAACAGGAAGAAACAAACCAAATCAGGCAGTTCTAAGAACATGTCCTTTATAACAAAGCCCCATTTTTATGCTACTTTTCATATAACGTATGTTAATGCTAATGTTCTGTTATGATCTAAGCATGTGGATGGTTGTCAACAAAGAGAGAGAGTTCAACAAAGACATGCTTGGCACATAAACAAAAGAAGAATCCACTCACCACTTTCGCTCTTCTCAATCACGTCCACCGTCTCGCCGGCCTTTAGGCTGATCTCCGAGTTCTCCTGCCTCTCGTAGTTGGCCACGGCCACGTACTGCTCCAGCACCATGGGCTCCGAGCTGTCAATCCCTGAGGGGAAGAAACAGGCTGTCAGCCACCTGCCCGCCGTGGCACCTCGCGAACGCCCACTGCAACCAACTACACTGATGCCGCTGTGCACCCGGTACGCCGCCATCGGCCAACCCCCGCTCCCTGCCGCCCTGACCAATCAGAACGCAAGCTCACGACTTGGCTGCATAGTCCCAAACGTCTGGCCATATAGCTGAGTCGACCCCCGGCCCACAGCGAAGGACTGAGGAGCATCGGAAGGAATCAAAACAAAAGGAGGGAACGGGATGGAAATGTTTGTAGGGGCTGCATCTCGCAACTAAAGTGGATCCATGACCTTAACCCAAACTTTAAGAACCAAAAAGAAAGAAATAGAGAAGTCAAAAGAAAAAGGAGAAATAGAGGAGCTGCTAATGGTTTGAGGGGAAGACCGGGGAGAGAACGAGTGGAAGAATGGTGAGTGAAGAGTGGTTTCCCTGTGGAAAATCAACAGTGCGGTTGAGAGGAAAGGCCTCCCCTCCACTGCCTTTAGGAGCCAGCCGTTGGACGGCGAGTCGGGAGGGGGGGTGAACACACCAATCATGGTAGTCAGCACTGCTGGCCTTAAATAGAAACATATGAGTGGACTAGAGAGAAAGAGAGAGAGAGAGAAACAGGGAAGGAGGTTGGGTCCATGCTTATGTGAAACAAAAGAAGAAAGCATTTCAGTTGGGGTTAGGCCACTCTGTTTTCTCTCTCCTTCTCTCTGATGTTTAACCTTTTCGATGCCAGCAGTGATTTCATTTACTGAGTTGGCGTGATGCATGTCTGACCTGAGAAGCTTGTTTGCTTGTTTGGTAACAAAGAGATGACCCACGCTTCACATCCTGGTGTGTTTTGTTGTTAAAGTGTTTAAATTGCCTGTATCAGTGATGTCATCAGGAACAGAACATTTATGCAGTAAGAACAACTAAATTGATGAAAAATCACATCACTCCATGACTCAGTGCATGAGGCGATTCAACAGATGTGGTCAAAAGCTGATTATAACAAAAGTGCAACCCACTCACCAAACAGAAGATTGATCAGAATCAGAATCAGAATCAGAAATACTTTATTGATCCCCGTAGGGAAACTCTTTGTTACAGTAGCTCGCCTTTACGTCAGTGCACACAGGAGAAAACGATATTATACACTATAAACAGGTCAGAAATAAATAAATTAAGTAACATGTTGGTATAAGTATAAGATAAACTAAGTGTCGAGTACCAAGTGGGTTTACTGGTAGATGGTGAAGTACAGTATAAATACAATGTCACTAATTATGTAATAAATAATAGTAAAAGCGGAGGTGCATGTACTGTCGAGAGTAATTGAGGTATATCCGTAACAATAAATAAGAAAAACTAACAAGGGAAAACTAATATTGCACTTGAGGAGTAAACAGAATATTGCACAATTATTATTAATTATGGCGGAGATGTAATGCTCAATGTCCAGTTTAGTGACCTAGGGTCAAACAGACTAATCCTTAGAGGGAGGAGTTAAATAGTTTGATGGCCACAGGCAGGAATGACTTCCTGTGGCGCTCTGTGGTGCTCTTTGGTGGGATGAGTCTTCCGCTGAAGGTGCTCCTTTGTTTAGCCAGCACGTCATGGAGCGGGTGGGAGACACTGTCCAAGATGGCGTGTAGTTTGGGGCAATTTAAAACATTGTATTTTCATGATTTCCTGATGAAGTTCGTTAACATTTAATGCCATTTTTAAAACTTGATTATTCTTACATTAGCGCATGACAGCTGCAGTACGGTTAAGGGATGGTTAAGGTTAGGCAATTCAAAGATGGTTAAGGTAAGGGACAGCAACTTCACACCCACCTTTAGCTTGAACACGTATAATACTATATCTTCACAAATGCAACTTTCTTCAGAAGTTCTAATGCCTAGATGTAACATTTGACGTTCACCTAGAATTCATACTGTACAACATTCATTTATACATGTTTCACTCGCTCAGCCTGAAGCATCTTTCTTGCTGGCCGGAACTGAAAGCAGTGACAGTGACTTCAACGTGAATGTGTCGATGCCTCGTAGTTCGGGGGCGAAGTGTCCCACTACGTACGTCATAGAGTTTTCACAGATTTTTGGGAGTCTAGAGGACAAAATTACTGGTAAAAGGAAAACAACTGTTGTAATGAATGCTTTACAAAGGGACCAGGATCAATTGATAGTGTCAGAAAGTGACTATACATGCAATTTACAAATTTAAAAAAGTGGATTTAGTGTAAAAGGTCCAGTGTAACATTTAGAAGGAGCTATTGGCAGAAATGGAATATAATATATATACAGTAAGTATGGGTATAAATAAAACACCTAAACAGACAAACTGTTGTGTTTTCATTACCTTAGAATAAGCCATTTATATCTACAGAGCGGGTCCCCTTCCACTGAGGCCGCCATGTTGCACGCCATGTTTCTACAGTAGCCCAGATGGGACAAACCAAACACTGGCTCTAGATAGGACCTTTCGCAACTTTGGCGGCCACCATAGTTTCTCCTACACGCTTGGAAGGAGAGGATGATGCGAGCGGTATTCAGTGGGTTGCAATCTGCAATTTCACCGCTAGATGCAACTAAATCCTACACACTGTACCTTTAAGTTACAGAAAATAGTTCCACATTTTGGGGAAATACACTTACTTGTTCTTTTTGCAAATAAGTGAAGAAGATCGATACAGAGCTAAAGCCGGGAGGCAATTAGCCTAGATTAGCATTAAGATTGGAAGTAAGGGAAAACTGTCTAAAAGAACATGCCAACAAGCACCTCTAAACCTCAGTAATTAACATGTGAAATCAAATGTTTTTGTGCTGTAACTATTTATTGGAGAACAACAGCCAGGCGCCACATTGTCACAGTGAGGTTGCCAGGTGTGGTACCATCAAGGCTGGCAACTTGCACTATTGGTAGAGACGTTGCACAGAAGTGCTGTTCATCGAGAAATGGGGGGGGTGTTGGTAGGCATTTTTTAACTTTGGACAGACCCAGGCGAGCTGTTTCTCCTGCTTCCAGTCTTTAACCACATCCTGCCTCCAGCAGTCTACCAGTCCAGTCTTCTCATCTAACTTTTAGAAAGAAAGCAAATAATGTTGAACTACGCCTTTAAAAAAAAGCTAGAACTCGTAAGTGCTGGTCTTAAGTGTCGAACAAGAATGCATTTGCACACCCATCCATCAACTTTAACTTTGGCTGCATTGGTATTAAACGTTGACACTGAACGTAAATCCTGCAGTGCAGTATTGTCCTAAAGAATTCCATGGAAGCTAGGGCTGAGTTTTGAAAATACTTTAAATGAAGCGCTTTGAGTAGTCAGAAAGACTAGAAAGGCGCTATAAAAGTACAGTCCATTTACCATTTAAATTTCTTCTACTGAAATGAAACAATGCACAAAGCTCTTATATTTGCACCTATGCTATAATATACTGTCTTAAACTTTAGTCAAATGTTAGCAGCTAATTATCGTCACACTAACTGCATGGTTGAAATCAGGTAAACCATCCCTGGCAAACAGCACTTTGCTGCCATCAACCTGTCTCATGACAGCGACAAGGTTGATGATCAATCAGGCATTTCCAAAATGCTAAAGAAAGGAACAACTCCAATAACACAGGTGACCTGCAGTGTTTTTTAAAACGCCTTAGACCTCCATTTGCAGCAGCAGGTTTAGCGGAAAGCCTTCTGCAAGTTGTTTTTGTAGAAACTAAGATTGGATCAAATGTATAGAAAATAGAAAACAGCCAGAGATCCTGCTGTGTGGGCTTGGTGGTTGGCTTGCTAGCACCTGGCTAGCTGCTGACCCCTATCAGACATAGGCAGACACATTTTGGTAAAGATATATGAAAGACGCTAAATGTAATGTTAAAGAAAGATACTATACATCATTCATAAAGGGAAAAGGCACATCAGTCCCAGCAATGACACAGTACAGAAATCATGTGGAGTCTCTGATGAGCACATGCGCTGGCTAATTACTGAGGCTGAGAAGAAAAGTATCATACTTTGTCAGCAAATCCCTCCATCTTCCCACTTACGACTGCATCTGAGACGGTGAATTCTCTGCTGTCAGCCTCTTTGTCATTTTGTAAATGGGATTGGACCTTGAGTTGAGCTGAGCATATCCTGCACGTTAGATGACACTGTCCTTTAAGATCTAAGAGAAGATCGCTCTAGCTTAGAACCAATCATCAATCAAAGCATGCTCTTAATCAAAGATGAAGTCCAAGTGTTTACTGTGCAGCTCACATCTAAATACTATATCTTCTCAGTGGCCTTGTTTTGTTTTCATGAGAATGAAACAGGTTGCAGTACACTCATGTATTAAGCCTGGATGAATAAGAACTAGGCTAAAGCTTTTGCACAGTGATTAAAACACAATTAAGCATCTCTACATGTTGTTACTCAAATCAACAGGCAGGGAACACCAGGGAATGCTCGTAACCTTACTTCCCCACTGTGTGATGCTGGGCATTCATCTCTGTCTTTCTTTAGCATTCTCCTAGGAGGCGAAATAAAGAAAAGGAACATATTGAAGAGAACGTAAGCAGCCTATGTGCAGGGAGCAATCAAAGTCAGCCTGAGGTAATAAAGCAGCACAGATCCAGCTATTAAAAGCTTTATGCTGTTGTAATGGCAACCACGCCTTGTTGAGAAATAACATGAATCCTAAAGACCTGTTACAGTCTGCCTTCAATATTCCAATACTTTTATTGCACAAGATTTCTTGTTAAAATTAGGGGAGAGTGTTGTTGTCTAAGTTCTATACACTTTGCGTCCGCAAGAAATATGGTAATTTTTTGGTGATTTGTCTTTGTTGTTCCTAACTCGTACTGACACACTGATAGTTCCAAATGAAGGAAACAACAAATCTGTGTCTTTCCCCAGCAATGCCTCAATTACAGTTACATGTCTCAAAGAGCACTGACTAAATGTTCACCAGATGGGCAAATCTGTGATTGTATTTGTGTCAAAATATGTGTTTATATCTGCAAGAATACATGCTCTTTCTTGGGATGTTTATTTGAGACAATTTCAATTCCACTTCTTCTTCTCTCTCGACTCATTACTCCTGTCACAGGCAGTGATCTACAGCCATGTTGCAGACAAATGTAAAGAGCCAGACGTGACACCTCAATTCAGTCTAAGACGCTTCACCACATGCAGGCCTAAAGTCCATGTTCTGGCCCTGAAAACTGTGCCCAGCTGTTGTGTTGGACAACCAGGTCTGCAAAGATGGATGGACAGACTGCAGGGAAAGAGAGGCTGAATTTGAGCAGATGGGTGGAAGGAGAGGTTGATGACAGCGCATGCAAAGCAGATGTCGAGAGAAAGCTCAAGTGTAAAAACCAAAAGGGATGCAGCTGGCATGTCACTCTCACACAAGCACAGTAGCACATGCATTTTCAACATGTTGACATAGATGCACAAGGCTACCTGAGGCCTCTTTCCTCGGGCTGTCTGTAAAACCGTACATCCATACTGCAGACGAAGAGAAGGAAGAAGAGAAGCAGAGAGAGATTATTCAGTTTGACAGCATGCAGAAGCAACAGTATGGCAAAGCACACCTTTATCACACCTACTGAACACAAAATACAGAGAGGCAGCGATAAATTCCTGCAAATTCCCCTCATCTGGGAATGATGCACAAAGTCGTGGCCTATGTTTTTAAGCTCAGTGTTTAAGTGAGTAACTTGCCAATGCATTGGTACTAAATATTACAAAACACCCCTTCCATTTTTGATCTCTTACTCAAACCCTTGCTCCTTTAGACTGCAAGACACTCGCTCCACTCTTCCCTGCCTGACAGATATACAGTATGCACATTCACACCCTACTCCTAGGTTTGTCCAGGAATAATGACGTTCCAAACAATACACATTTAACATTTACATTTCTCTCTTCTCTTTTAAATCTATGGCTGGAACTTTTTGTAAAATAAAAAAGAATTGAAGCATGTTTATATTCCCCAAATAAAGGCATCAAAAAAGTATTGGTTTGTTATCAGTACCAAAACTCTTGGCACTGATATTCAAAATTTGATATCTGATATATTTGAGATATAAATGATATCCAGTCCAACTTCTCTTGGATTTTCTTTGCTTTTAATCTAGACATCCTTTTGATTAACAATGGTTTTAATTTTTTCACCTCTAGGTACTTATTGCGCTATATAAATAAAATGTTATTGAATTGAATTATGTAACTTAACGTTTTTTTTTTTGCATTAATCAAAGAAATGTGTGAGTTTAGGAGTTATTTCTTTCAGTTACAACAGCCCTGATTGTTTCTGTAACTGGGAGAAAAAGCCATCAATGGGTACATCAGCTGAGATGTGGGCAGTGATTCAGAGGTCTGGAACCAGGCTTACTAACTGGTAGTTAAAAGAACATTTATCCCACCTCAAAAATATCTGCCTGTTTCTCTTCAACTCATTACTTTCGTTCAACAATAAACAAGTAAATCTCGTTTTATCACTCTAGGGTCCATGAAAACATTCAAAACCCATGGCACATTTTCAACAATTAACGGTCATTAATCTGAAAATAGGCCGGTTTCCTAAATAGTCAAGTTATCTTTTGAAGAGTCTAAGTTTTATACTTCATGAGCAGCATCCTGTACTGGCTCCTGACGAGCACTGACCCTGCTGTGAGGCCTACAGCTCCTCTCCGTTGACTCACGTGAGATAATAAAAGCCAAATCCCCTCTCGCTATCCACCAGAGCCTCAGGGGCTTTGCTGGATTGATGTTGGCCCCAGAGGGAGGGATATGGGCTGATCCCAGGTCAGCCAGGGTCAAACCCTGCTCACTAACGCCCTACCGTGATTATTACCCACCCGGCTGCTCTCGGTGTAGCAGTCAACATCTGATTAATATTAACTCTCCTCTCCACTCTGGGCCCTCCATGCTAACCCACTCCCCCTCTATACAAATACACACACATACGGATACTTAATTCCTTTCAGGTTTGTGATGACGCCACAAACCAGCAGAACCAGCAGTGTATTCTCTGTCCCTTTTCTTCTTAGGGTAATGTTCCTAGAATTCTGACCCCAAACGTCTACATTCCCCTGCAACTGAGGGCCTAGGGAGGGTGAAAGATAGCATCTCTGAAGTCCTTCTTTCTAGGATTGGATTAGAGGGGCTTATTAGCCATCTTCCTTGTTTTTCTGTCGACTTAGTAGATTGTGTTAAGAAAGAAAAGTCCCTGTTGCTGACATCACATTCACCATGTCTAATCAATTTAAGCAATGTCAAAGATAACACCAGATTGTGTTTAACAGCTGCAACATAAAGTATCTTCACATATCAAATAATAATAAAAATTAGTTGAGTAAGTTGAATTTTCTTTTTTTGTAATTCAAGTGTATAAATTCCTCATTTGAGGGAACAAAATAAGTATACTGAGCATACAAATAAGTATTTGACAAATGCTTTGTAATTTGAGGTCACAACTGACAAACAAGAATCTATAGCCACGCTAGCAGCTCTGTTACACCGTGGTACATGCTGACAATGTGGCAATGTTTATATGTTTAGCAGGTATGTTGTTTAAAACGGCCAGGCTGATAAATTGGCAGATATATCGGTATCAGTGTATATGTCGGCCCAATAAATAACAAGAAATTGCAGTACAGAAATGCTAAACTAGGTTTGAGTTTGGCAAAAAATAAAGTTTGTCCACCAGAGGGCTCTAACGAGTTGATTTTTCAACTGTAAAATGTCCCGCTCAGTGTGTATCTTGGTCACAATTTTTTCTTTAAAAAAACAAATCTAAGGGATCTGTATCAGGATTGTTTGTTCATGTTATATGTTTATATTAAAAAAATACGATCGTTACTAAACTCCCAAATATCGATGTCAGTATCGGCCTCAAAAGCCCAGTATCGGTCAGGCTATAATAATGTTTACCATGCTCACCATCTTAGTTCAGTGCGTTAGCATACTATCATTTGCTTATGAAACACATGGAAATGTCATTACTTTTGCAGGTATTTGGTCATAAACTGGTCCAATAGTATTGGACACATTTTGACCTGATGATGGTGCTAGATGAGAAGTCACAGGATCACCAAACTTTTTACAGTGCATCCTGAGGGGGGGATGAACGTCTGTACAGAATTTCATTGCAATCCATTCAATAGTTGTCAAGCTGCAGGTGGCGCTAGATGAAAAGACAGGGATCCCAAAGTCAATAAGAATCATTATCTGGGCACCGTGAATGTCTGCACAAATTTTCATGTCAAGATATTTCTGGACTAAACTGCTGCACCAACACATCGACTAACATTGCCATTCCTAGAGCCACATTGCTAGCGTGGCTAAAAAATTCCCCCACTGACATTTACTGGGCTCCACATTTCAAAACATCAGTGATAAAAAGGGAGAAAATCTGTGGATTTGGGGTGCTATGGGACACTGTAGCAACATCAGGGGGTGTGTGAACATAGAGAAAGAGAGCTGAACTGTAAGAAAAAAGAAGTGGAGACATCTTTCAAATTCTAATGTTTCATCTGGGTGGAGTACACATATGAGATATTCAGCATCAACATTATGTACATATTAAAAACGTAATCCCAGAAACTTCTCTACAAAAACATAAAACAAAGAGAAAGTAAGATCTGAACCTTATGAATAGGTCCAATTATCATAAAAAAAAAGCCAGACTGAACCTCCACCCTCATGGTGGCACTCCCTGCAAATTCTTCACACAGCAAGACACAGTCAGGAGCTTAAATGATCAAATCATTCTTTTTTCTTCCTCATTGAATTATTAAGAATACTAAACATGTGCTATACAAAAAGCTATGCCTAGAACTTCAGCTGAAGACTCAGAGGCAAACAATCCTTTAAACGTCCCGACTGCCACATCAGAGAATAATGCTTTCTCTTAACAGGACATACGTAAATGAATCTATTTTGACATCCCAAAGAACCAAGACAAAGGCAACCAACAACAAATTACAGCTAATCTATTCGACACAGCGGCTAACAAGCCATTAGAAATGGCAAACAGTTCCCAATCAAGGCTGGGAGAGTGACATGGTGTGGGTGCTCGCTTCAGGGTCAGGTCTGTTCCACAGTGAGCACTGCCACTTCTGGGCTGTCCAAACTCTCTCTTCTTCCTGTACTCTCGCTCTGTGCTCCACTCTTTACTCTGACTCACCTCACTCACAAACACCACCTCCTTCAGATTTAGTGCAGACGAGCCGCAGAGATACAACACCATCACTCCCCAGGGAATTACTCTCAGTGCTCTGTCATACTGCATTCGCTAAGCCTCAAGGCTATAAAGCTGGAAAAGACAATTATCATTTTTCTGCCTAAATCAATACGTTTACTGTATCTTCAACACTGATGTGATAAGAGTGTGCTGACGTTATCACCCATGTGATGTTAAATGTGTAAAGGTCAACATAGAGAAGGCTTTTATTCTTATGGGTTCTTATATGGAAGCAGGTAATGGAGGGTATAAGTAGGGCTGCAACTAACGATTATTTTCATTGTCGATTAATCTATTGATTATCTTCTCGATTAATCAATTAGCTGTTTGGTGAAAATGGTGAAAAACGTCAACGAGTCTTTCCCAAAGCCCAAGATGACTTCCTCAAATGTCTTGTTTTGTCCACAACCCAAAGATGTTCAGTGTACTGTCATCGAGGAGTCAAGAAACCATAAAATATTCACATTTAAGAAGCTGGAATCAGAGAATTTTGACTTTTTTTCTTAAGAAATTACTCAAACCGATGAATCGATTATCAAAATAGATGGCAATTAATTTAATAGTTGACAACTAATCGATTGCATCATTGCAGCTCTAGGTGTGAGTGTCACATACAGTAAATGTGTCTCATGACAGAGGAGCTCCTGATGGTACAAACAACAGCCTGGCTCTAAGATCCTCATTAGCACAGACAGGTTAACAGATATGCACACACACAAACTGCCCCTGCCCACTAAACCTACACTTGTAAAAACCCTGACACACATATACGCATAATAAAGACACAGCCCGCCTCCCTCCAAGTAAATATGACTGGCCATTCCGACATCAGTCTGAAATCTTATCCACTGTGCCACGTAAACAAACTAGCGCCTGTCTGACAGTCTCAACCCCTGTGGCCTCTGCAGTCCAAACAGCACCCTCCTCCGTTCCCTCCGAATCTGGCCCCCACATGGAGGAATACAAGCTCCATCCGCACTGTACTGAGCAGGGGAGGAGTACAGAGCCCCTAAAACTCCCTGGACCTGGCCCTATGTTTAAAAAAAAATAAAACAACACGTCTGATATATGTCCCCCGCTAACTCGAGGTAAGACGAATCAGTGTTTTTTTGTTACTGTAGAGAGGCACCAAAAAAAAAAAAAAAACATTAATTAAAATTCTTTTGAATTATTAGGTGGAATGATTTTGGATTTAATGATTCTTCACCCTTGTCACATTGTCTTAAAATGAAAATCCTGTATATCAAGATTATGACATTTATGGCATTAGGCCTTTATTAGAGGGCATGACATACAACAAAGGTCCCTAGATGAACCCAAACTGGAAAACTGCGGTTTTTATAGTGTGAATCTCAGGAAGCTCATCCACCAGGACACCCCAGCCGGTTACATTTTCTTCCACTTTGCTACTTTCTTTTACTGACTTAATATTACACAGCGGTGAGTCAACAAATAACCAGTTTACATTTGCTGTCCAAGATATACTCTGTTTCTTGAGAAAAGTGCTCTGGTGGACTGGAAGTGATGCATTTATGTTTCCAGCAGCGACAACAACAATTTGTTTGGAACGAACAGAGGAACGGCAGGGTAGATTTTATAAGCAGCAATAGTCATCATTGCAAAATAGACAACATTAAAAAAACACAGCTCAAAGTAACTTAAAGCAACAGCTCAACATTTTGGGAAGTACACTTATTAGCTTTTTTCTGACAGTTAGATGAGAAGATCTTTATCAACGCCATGTGTGTTCATTAAGTATGGAGCTAGGGCCAGGAGTTGCAGCTTAGCATAAAGACCGAAAGCAGGGGGGAAACAGCCAGCCTGGCCTTGTCTAAAGTTTAAATCTATGCCTACCAGCATCTCTAAAGCTCACTAGTTAACATGATGTATCCCATTTGTTTAATCTGTACACAAATAGACATGGAATTTAACAATTTGTGGTGATAGGGGGAGTTAAATATTTTGTGACAAATGAAGTTTATCCGTCCGTCCAGCACGTCTGTGCAGTGTCTCTGGCTACAGCGCGGGTTGCCAGATACGGTTGGTGAACAGGTTTTGGTATGGATCTCTTAATAGGCACCTCACTGTGACAAGACTCAAGACGCTGCACACAGTCACTGTGCCTAGCTGTTGGTTGCCAAGAAAGAGTAATATCAAATAACTCAACAAAATGTCATTTTACATTTCTGTTTACGTACAAATATAAATGTTAATTTTTATATATATAAACCAATGCACAGCGTCCAAAGGTTTAAAAATAGACATTCAGACACCTTCTTGCCTCGCTGACTGACTTAACGTTACTTCAGGTCATAGCAGAGATCACTGGAGTGGCATCCAACAGGGCAACGTCCCAAAGATTTAGGTTGGCTGACACATAGGGTATGAAAGCCACCTGTTTCAAAGCATAATGCACTACACTGGCTTATCTGCAGCAGCAATCAGCTTCTACTTTGAGGAACGTGGATGTAATTGAATTGGTAGTGAGCTCCCTCTGGGGCTACTACAAAACCGATTCCTTGCTTTTAGTCCAAAAACTCACAATCAATTTCAAGAGTTGTTTACTCGATAAAAACTTACTTGATAAAAAAATCAAGGGCACGCAACATATGAACTACTTTTTGCATTGCTGTACCCCTACTCATTACCAAAAGCTACCTCAAGATATATCCATTCCCAAACACAACCTTTAAAGGTGGTGTATGTGATTCTAATCCGATACACGGATTCTTTGTCAAATTCAGCGAATATCTCCTCACGTTCCTCTAGCTGTCCGTTCAGTGTGTGTGTGTGTGTGTGTGCGCTGACAAAAAAAATCCTGTGTTTGTACTCAGCCCTGGCTCTGTATATGGGAAACAAACAAAGTGGCTTGGACAGAGCAGCACAGCACTATCCCAGCCATTCCAGCCATGATTTGTGTGTCAGGTAATGTTAAATGACTTGCCCACGGACATTCGGCTTACTTTCTAGTTTGCCAAGATATGCTGTTGTTGTGATGTTAGCTATAGTAGCAGGAGAGTTGTGAGTATCGCTGTCTGGAGCTGCTGTGCTGGCTCTGGGAAACCGTCTCGTCCTCTCTGGCTAACCTACAACCTAGCTAACGTTAGTTATATAACTTGCTGTGTCATTGTTCGCTCTATATCATGGTATTTGTCATGGTATTGGATTCCTCCAGAATCGCATACTCCACCGTTAAGCTACTTAAATATAAAGACAAAGTAGTCTTTTAGGGCATCTGTAGCAAGAGAATAATATTATCCATTAACCACAAGCCATTTCCTGCATTTTCTCTTCAATAATTCATAAGAGATATGACTGATATTTCCCTACATTTCCACAGTCTACCTAGCCTTAACACAGCGTTCCAAGATGCATATATTAGTGACTCACATGTACAAATGCTTTTGTTAAGCAGCTATACTGTAGCTAATGCCCTCTAAGAGCCATACATTTGCTAAGATGGCTAATGGGGCTAAAAATCCTTGACAGTAAGGAATGGATGAATAGTCTTATAGTCAAACAAGCCAGTTGTTGGCTTGTTGGCCCGTGCCACTGCATTCACATGTTGGATACAGTAGAACAGGTCCAGGACCTGTGGTTGGATGTTTTTTACTCTGTATTCTAGTGAATTGCACATGGAAGTATTACAGCTTTTGTTTACCTCTCAAGTCCCAGGTAATTAGACCACACAGATCAGGATAAAACCAAAGCCCCTTACAAACCCATACCTTCAAAAGCATCTCTGTTAAAGAAAAATAATTCTTTCTTCTTCCTCATTGAATTATTAAGAATACTAAAAATGTGTCATACAAATAGCTACACATAGAACTTCAGCTGAAGACTCAGAGGCAAACAATCCTTTAAACGTCCTGACTGACACATCAGAGAATAAGGCTTTCTCTTAACAGGACATACGTTAATGATGTTTTTGACATTCCAAAGAACTATCAGGCAATTCTGAAACCCCACCCTGGACAGTGAGGCAAATCTACGGCCAGAAGTAGAGGACTTGACAGATTTGTGAACCAACCCCAGTCGACAGTAAGTCAGCGTCCCACAGCAAGACAAGTAAACAAACCACACATTGACGTCACATGGATAACAGACACAGAGAGAGTTTAAGAGTCATACTCCATGCAGCATAAAGTCCACCCCTTGGATCTTAAGGAGTGATTCTATTAAGAGCCACAAGTTGAAAGATAAAGGAGGGTGAAGTTAGCTTTAGGGAAGGATAGTGAAGGAAAACAGGTGACTTACCCGACTTGCGCTTGGAGCCATAGTCCCTGAAGAAGAAGCAACACAGGAGGGACATGGTTAGTGATAGCAGATGCCGCTCAGTCAAGAACAAAGCATGCAGTCACCACATATGGATTTTGACACTCCTAAACGGCAAAAACTGGCAACTGCACTCACGCAAAAACACATGAATGCAATCGGCTTTAGCACACTAACAAATGCATGTGTTTGAGGGAGAGAGAGAAGGATGGAGAGAGAGGGAGGGATGACTTTGGCCAGCTGCCCGTACTCCCTGCAACAGACACAAATTAGTCATGTGACTCCAAAGCGGCACCACCATCCTCTTCCTATACTCCTTCTCTCCCTCCCTCCCTCCCTCCCTCCCTTCTTCGTCCTGTCAGAGAAGAAGGAGACCTCTCCCCACATTTGAAAGAAGGAGGATCAGTTTAAGATGCCTCGCTTAATGGATTCTAATGGGATTATGCCACAAGGCTAAGCTATAGATGGGGGGTGACACAGAGTTGCGAGTGTGCTTGTGTGCGAGGTTTGCTGTGCTGAGCGGGTCTGCTTCTGCACTTGTCAATAGTGACTTTTGGACTCAGGCAGCGTGGCAATTGGGTTAAAAAAGACAGACGAAGGGAGAGATCAGGTGAAGACATCTTTTTCCCTCCCTTCCTTCCTACTCTCATTCTTTTTCTCTTGTGCTACTTAGAATCAATGTGTCCTTTCAGCCTCCCCAAGGCCTAATCAAAACCCTCATCTAACCTCAAATTTAGCCAAGTCATCCTGCCGCAGTACCGTTAAAAAAACAGACACAGCCAAAGCAATAAAACTAAAGCACGTTGCTGTAGTGAAGAGCTGAACCCCACTAGAACCTTCTCTCCCATGTGAAATACCCCCCCTGTGGTTTAAAAATAACCACCATATAGGCAGAATATCAACTCCCAGACAGCAACATGGGATATAGAGACCAGAAGGTGAAGTGGTTTGTGGATGACAGAGCAAGATGACTCATTTGAAGAGGAGTACCAGATTGCAGCTGACAACTGTCGGTACATCTCGGGATAAGAGAGGGATGTGTGTGAGGTAAGCAGGTGTATGTAGGAACATTGGTGTGGATGTTAAGTCAGTGAACGTGTGCCCACAAACAGGCGGTGTGTAACTGATCATGGATGTTCCCCTAAGATTCAGGATCAACTACCCAGCTGCAAGAGCAGCCTTGATTGGGACAGCTGACCAGCTCACTGGCCCTTGTGAAACAGCCCATTTCATTAATGAGGGACCTCTCATCTCGGCAGGTATGATGCAGCGCAAATAGGGCCCGAAGATTATACTGCAGTGCCAGGAGAGCAGAAACAGCTTAGGGCAGCATAGCCAAGTCAAGGCAGTGCCCTCTCACTGCATGAGGTTAATGAAAACCTCCTCTTGGCTCTTGCTGTGAGCGCATTCAAGCTAATCAAGAGACACAAGGGCCCTACAAAAAGAAAGTGTAAGACAGCACACATGCATGAGCAAAAGCCATGTCTCATTTCAACAGCTCCACATTCTTAGCGTCACTATGCTTATGTCCTAGCTCTCTTTTTCTCTATCCCTTCATCCTTTCCCCTGTGATCTGATGTATTTGTCTCTTTGTGACTGGCAACAGCAGATGAATAAAGCCTTTATACCATCCTCTCCACCAAGATCACTGTGTGCTAGCAACCAGAATATGCTTCATTGTCACCAAAGTGGGACACACAGAGAGCGGGACATGACCCCTCGCCTCATCCCATCCATCTTGAGCCATGCAGGACACACGACCTCTAATAGGGAATGGATAATATTCAAGTCAATGGCCATTGACTTTCAGTGAGTTGTACTGCGGAGTGTCTGAAAGTGTCTCAGTGGAAAGTATGCTGTGGACAGACCCAGTCTCAGAGTTGGCAGGATATTTGCCAGGATGTTTGCCCTTTTCGCTGTAGGCTTGCCACAGTGGCATTAAAAGATGCTGATATCCTCTGTTCAGGCAACAGAATATTTTGCATTTCCAGGGAAATGTTTTGTTCACATTTCCATTTGACCAGGACTCTTCTCTCACCCACTCTCAGTCTTTTGCCAAACTCATTGTCAAAAATTAGGGTTGCTAAGGTCTAAAATTAGGTACTTCCTTCAATTCAATTCAATTTCAAAGGAAGGAAAGTAAACTTACTTTCATGTCACAAAACAAATACTTATTTTAGAAATTGGAGGCTAATAAACATACCACAATTGCTTCCTCGGTCATAGATGCTTACATTAACAGGAAAACTCAGAAGGACAAACAGTGATGAAATAATTGAACATTTTATTGATTTTTCAGCCTATTTGCTTTGTTTTTGTTTTTTCAGCGGTACAGAAATGGTACACATCTGGTATGAATAAAAGGAAAAACCTGCTCAATACATGACAGTTAACCAAAGTACAAGTGACCTGTAAAAGGATTGCCCCTACATCAGCCAAACTACAAATGTAGTTTTTTTTTTTTTTTTTATGCAAGCTGGATGCCTGCTGGGTTAGCTAACGGTAAATGATCTACGCAGAATGACGATACAATAGGTGTAAGTGTGGGACCTGGAAACGGCTGGTTGTAACTTATAAAAGAGGTGAGGACAGGGGCCGGTGAAGGAGTTTTGTTTGGTGGAAAACAGCAGCAGCATGAAAAGTACCCGGGGAGCCTGTTAAGCTATTCATGCTGTGCATGGTTTGGAAGGAAAACACAACCTCAAAGCTCTATAAACAACTCCCAATCAAGAGAAAGGCAGGGGCGTAAGCAGTTTTTGGTCCAACTATAGATCTGTACACAAATCACTCTGCCTTCAACTGAAGCTGTGCTGTATTTGATTCTCTGGGGTTAATTGTTCTTGATAAATGATCAGATGCAGTCACAGAAGATACAGCTGCTGAAGCCCTGTGTTAATCTCGACACACAGAGTAACTGCTGATTGGATCAATAGCATGTGCTTTTACTGTTGTCATGGAAAGCAGGTCAAAGTAAAGGTTAGCTTGTGTCACATGTGGGTGGTTGTTAGCATTAAGCAATCACAAAGGGCTTTAGAACAACATGCCTGCATGACATCCAAGCACACGTCAGCCATGCTAGCAACAAGCAGTTAATTACAGTAGCAGATAATTAGCACCAAAATTAACCTAGTTTTGAGCAAGAAGAGACATCATTTCTGTAACAAAGTACAAAGCTAAGCAGCTAACATTTAACATTACATTAGGACATGCCAGTGGGAGTGCAGGTGGCTATTTTTTTGGCTTTTAGATGTATGGTTTTGGTGGCATCTGCAAAGCATTAGGACCCAAAAGAGGGGCAGGTGAGGGCAAAACGTGGAGAGAGGGTAAGAAGATGAGGAGGGAGAGCAGAAACGCAGGGTCCAGACTCTAACTCTGAGCAACCAGCTTTCCTACGTCTCCTAGAGGTATGGAGGGGAGGAAGCAGGGGGTGAAAGGTGACGTGAAGAAATCATTCTGCAGTGGTGGAGAAAAGTGTGCTTTATGTGGCTGGAATCTCAAGGCCATTTTTCCAGCCATTGCAGAAATGCTACACTGCTCCTGGTGACAGTTTGTTTGACAAAGATTTTACAATTTTTAAGTATACTTTCAGTATGAAGAACATACAGAATTTCAATACCATCCAAATTAGTTCTGTTTAGCTACTATGAGCCCAGCAGCAATGAGACTTACATTCATACACCTGTTTTCCGGTGTTTCAGAAATTAAGTAAAAGAAAATATTTGTGGTGTGGTTATTACATGCTAAAATGTTGACTATTCATGCACAAGTACGTGCAATTAAACATGGATGTTATTTTGACAGCAGCAATGTTTTAGTGACACTAAGTCTAAAGTATGCACTAAGCAACCAAATGGCAGATATCTGTTAGTGTGTGTGTATAAATCTGTCAGACATAGTGAAGAAAGGTATATCCTGAACAAAAACATTAACAGATGGGCCAGTTGCATACATAAGAACACACACACACACACCTTTCGTCCCACTTTTCATCACATACTGACATTTTGTCACAGTGTATTCACTGACTACAGCTCCATGAAACGGGAGCACTTCCTTGCATGCCGTTCCAGAGCTTTGAGCTCTCAACATTGATTGTCAAGCCAAAACAGATGTGAGTGAGTATGGTGAGGCAGGCCATGGTCAAGCGTGTCAGCTCAGTGGTCAGCTGACTGCAGTGTTAGTTGTTAGTCAAGGTATTTTAAACTGTTTGCTCATGAATGAGTTTGTATACAGCAAACTTAGGAATCTGTGTTTTATATGCAGTCCCTCAAATTCACACAATTACACACATGAAAATGAGTAAATCGTGCCTTTTGTTTTTCATACTGTCTAACCACTTATTCCTTGACTGGTACCTACAGGACATAGGAGTCATGTTGGCTTTTAAGGGTGAAAGAAATGAGGTTGCTAGCTGTATTAAGCCTCTTAAAGAATATTACTCGCTCTGATTAAATAGTAGATACTACTGCTCAGTTTTTTTCCCCACAGACAGACAAAATTTCTTGAAATTGCCATTTGTTTTTACACATACTGTATGACTCCATCCCTCTTGCATACTAAAATTGGTAAGAAAAGGTGGGAAAACTCAATTTCGCATATTATTTTGTTGCAAAGAGAAATCTTCTTGAAAAAAGAAAACCCCAATGAATCCTAAATATTTAACAGCATGACATTATGATAAAAATAAAACACAAATTCTAGTATTAGAATTAGTGTTCTAGTAAGTCTAGTATTATTATTACTATTAAATTTGTGTGTGGACAATTATAAACTACATTCTTTATGTAAACTTTCAGTAGCTTCAAACTGTAAAAGAAACTTAAAGACTGGTCCACGAAGGCAACAGATCTACTCATTAAGAGTATATGAGTGGGTTGGCAGATAAAGGGATAATCAATGTGTTTACAAGTATTAGCATAATGGCTGCAAATTAATGACTCTCAATGGCCCCCTGCTAGGCTAGCCTGCAAGACCAGTAAATAAACACTTCCCGAGATTGTCTCCTTATCCTCTCTCTCTCTCTCTGTCTCATCTTGTCCCTGAACGCCACACCCCACTTCATCCCTAAGCAACCCTCCCATCCACAAGCCCACCTACTCTAAGCCCCTCAAGAGCCCCAAATTACCTTCAGCCGTCCCCTGTCTTTTAGCTCTCATGGCTATGACAAGACTAAAGCCCACTTTGGGCATTAACGCTCCAGATGGGGTTCAAGGAACCAATTAACCTCAACACCATTCTGTACACTCAAGTGCAGACACACTTATTGTACACACGGAGACACATATAGGTTGCAGATATACAAAAGAATTGGCAGCTGAGGGATTTTTAAGCAAATAAATACACAAGTTTCCTACCCTTGCGAGGAGCATATACTAGACACAAAAGTGCACAGTTTTATTACTACGCTGGGTGTCTGCATAGGCGGACCTTTTCACACGTGCAGTCGCTGCGTACTATCCATGCCTACAGTCAGCCGGGCAGAAATGTGGGGCTGTATGTGGACAATCTGCACAAACCTTGCAGACAGTTTCACTGTGCTTACATTCTTAAATCAAACAAAACCCGGCACTCATCCCCTCACGACTGTCACCACAAGGTGATATCTCTAGAGATATTCTGTTTTCACCAAATAAATACAATACTTTTCCACTTAAGCCTACATCTAGCTCCTAATCCATACTAACCATCTGCTCTACACGACATTACCTATCATACAACATAGAGATAAGGTTGAAAATTGATAATGGTTTTAAAGCAAGACTATGCAACTTTTGCTGAACAGTGGCTATAAGTGACCATTATAGGATAATGTATATAGTAAGTACTTGTAGCACAAGTAGCTACATCAAGCAAAAGTGACTCAATAATAACGGTTACACAGCAATATCTATCTAAAGTTTGCTAACATTAGCCACTATAAGCAACTAGTCATACCAGACCAAATAAGGCTGTAGCAGCTCAACCCTTGAGTGTATCTAATCGAGCAAGGGCGCGTTTTAGTAGTTATGAATTCAACCTTTCATTTGTAAAAGGAATGCTAGTTCTTCTTTCAAAAGATGTTACACAGTCTTCCTCTAAATATAGGCTTCCTGTTAATATCAGTGACAGAGCTCCACCCTCACCCACTTATTCCTAATCAGCCCAAAAACACCAAATCTGTCTTCACGCCGTCAACCCTGCTGGCCTGTCGAGGAGCCTAAAAACTGACCAATCACACGACTTCATGACTTATCCCAGTAATAATCTGATAATCTTGCAGCATCTCTCTCCTCGAGGCACAAGCCAAGGTCGATCCCTATTGTTATTCATGGGGAGGGTTATGAGGGGGCATGATGAATGATGATAACATCACTGGTGTCTCACACTACGGTAGCCTATGGGGGGCTGTGGCCAATATTTTCATCATGGCTGAAATGTGGTATGCGCATATTAATAGAGAAATTTGTCAACGTTATTGTCTGCAGAGGACAGATAATGCCATTTAGGCTGATAGTTATATGATTGCTATACCACAGGCCCAGACAGATAAATCACAGCCCACATCTCATGCAAATTGACTCAATAAAAATGCAAGAAAAAAATCAAGTCTCACAAAAAGAGAAGATGGGGGGGGGGGGTCTAGGAGGCTTTGGACCATCTGGTGGAAATAGATCTCACCAAAATGGACATAAATACAGAAAGACAGAGGAAAAGACATCTGCTACATTGGTAGAGGAAGGGAAGCCCTGGGAAGGTTTGTGAGTGGAGAGTGGACCAGTGGCTGACCGGGATACAGCAGCTGAGGGTGGAGAGAACTCCATTTGTAGCTGTTTGTATTGTGAAGCACGCCACCATGTGGAGAGTTACTGGGGAGTAGAATAAGAGATAATGTAGCTTGGTAGAAATCTGGGATTTCTGTCTTTTCTGTTAGTAGTTTGATGCAAATGCAGTGCATTACCTAGAGTAGTGGTCCTTAAACTTTTCTGCTTGTGATCCTTTAAAGGATAGATAAAAAAAAATTTAAGCCTATATTTAAACAACACTCACTTGCCCATATGTACATATGAATGGATTATTGGTTGTAATTGTAATTGTCACTCCAGTCTATACTGGCCTTGAAAGAGATCCCTTCCTAGCGTGACTCCAATGTAAGTGATGGGGGACAAAATCCATAGTCCTCGTTCTGAGCAAAAATGCACTCCAAAGTTCAGCCAAAGCTAATGTGAAGCTTCAGCCGTCTGAGTTAGACAAATCAAGTGGGTATCTTCCAAAGGTATAGTGTCTTTAGTACCAAATTTCCCTTGTGTTTCCTCGGAGAGTGTCTCTTTTTTTAATCAAAAAGTAACCAAAACCGACTTTATGACTCTCTAACCGACCTAATTTACTATCAGTCAGAGTTTGCTGTGCTGTGTCAAGTCAGCATTGCTCCACAGTTTTAAGCAATGTAACTAACCATGCGTGTCCAGGCACTCGGATAGACAAAACGATTCAAATGTTGGAGAATTGCAGCTGTAAATAATGTCACAAATAGCGGGGTATTGCAGCCTCATTGGGAGCACTCTGTGAGGTGTGTGAGACGTGGTGGGTGTGTCTGCGCACAGGGAGGCAGGTGTGCTGGACGTTGCAGTCAGGTTAGTGGTAAACCACGAATATAACGATGAATATTCAGTTTGATGTACAGTTTGCCAGAAAATAAATGCTACAGCTCCATGTGAGCCAAGCAGAGTTCCTGAGTTGTATTTACCAGCAGCTGAACACAGGGACGATGAGGTTATAACCCCGAAGTAAGCTACAACTAAGCTCTGGAGCAGTAAAGGAGTCTCACTTCTGCTTTCCAGACTACAGTCTGGAGGATGAAGCAGGTCCGTTACACAAGCATGTGTTAAAACAATCTCCCTCCATACACTTAAACAGAAGTGTTGCTCAGAGAAATGTATTCATATTATTTATAATACAAATTATTTTGATAGTTGTTTGATTTAAAAAAAATAATATGATAAAGGGCGAGATAATGTTAAAGACCAGTGTAGGGATGGAGAAGGTCCAATACAGGTCCTGGGGGGTAAGGGCATAGAGGGAATTATAGGTGAGGAGGAGAATTTTATAGGAGAGGCTGAAAAATAAACATAGCAAAACTTTTTTTCTTACATTCTACCCCGGTGACCCTACGATTCATCTCGCGAGCCGTGTTTCCACCAAACACTTTCGGTATAGTACCCTTGAAACCCGTACCTACATCTACCTAAACCCTAGATCTGTTTTGCGTTTCCACCGCAGACAGTACTCTTAAATGTAGCCTAGGTTGTTACCGAGGCTTCGGGGCTAACCTCCTTCACTTTCCAGCAGTTGGGAAACAACAGACGAAACTTTTCTTGGTCGTGAGAAGCTGCAGCATTTATTAACTGACACACTGTAACGTTAACCTCCACTGCACATTTACTGCCGGATTGACAACTTACTGCTAACCTTTTCCTCCGCTCATATTCACAGTCACTTTGGCTCACACTCTCTCATTCGCTCCACATCAGAACGCCTAGGACGAGGCGACTCTGGTTCCCACTCACCAAACAGTGATCTGCTGTGTTTTAACTCCACCTTTTAGTATCAGCTCAGCTTGCTTGGAACCTTAACAGAGGGGTAACGAAAAAACGGGACGTATGGATTGGTTCTTTAGGTACCCTCCACTTGGATTCCATTTTCACAATGGAAACGCAAAAATAGCCGTTCTACTGTTCCACATGTTGGGAACCACTGACCTAGAGGGTATAACACCAAAAAGAAGCTGCTCTGTAGAGGAGTTACACAGGGCAGTTCCCATGTGTATGAAAGAGCCTAAAATGTCTACAACTGTGTAAATGTGTTCACATAAAGTACTTGTTTTGACACATAAAAATGTCATAAAGCTGTTATGATTGTCTGTCCTTTGATATCAGTCTTTTGGGAGAGAAATAGCCATGTTTGTGCAGTTTTTATTCTGCGGGACATTTCAACACATCAAAAAGCAAACAAAAAGACCAGCGATCTAGCTGAAGGTCCATTCAAATACATTAAACATCAAGGGCACTCAGCTTCAAAAAGGAGCAACTGATTGCACAAGAGTGACATCAGCTTGGAGTCTCACTTCCCACTGAGCTGCAGTACTTTGCTCCGCAGACAGGAGTCGGTATCCCTCAAACGCAGGCAGAGGGGAGGAAACTGTGGCTGATGGTGGGATCTGCTCACAGTCTGTGTGCTTTCTGAGCTTTGATTGATGGGATTGATTCCTGTGCTGCACTGTGAGGCTCGTGGCTCCTTTTTTTAATCAGATCATAGTCAGAAAATTCAATCTTACATAGTAGAGTAGGAGAGGCACTGACTATTGTCAAAGCTTGACTCCTGTAATAAGATTTTATGGAAGGAGTATAAAAAAAGACGCCACAGTTCGATCTGGTCATAAAAATGGCTCTGAGGTCAGATTGTACACCTTGCTTTAACCTAAATGCCAATAAATTGCATCCGCTGCCTCATATATTGACTATTTAAAGTCGGAGATATCAGGGGATGGCCGGTGCACCGTTGACCTTGCACTCCCCTGTTTCTGACCTCCTCACCTCCCTAGGGATCCCCCCATCCTCTTCATTTCCTTCCTCTTTTTCCAGGAAGTGATGCAGTGGACACATTTCATCACCCAGCTACAGCAGCTACAGCTGTACTGGCCCGCTCTATTCATCCCAGTCATGTACAGTCAGGCCCTCCCAAAGCTATTACTGTAGCAAGCCGGACCCCACCTTGATAATACCTCATGAGTAAGCGTGTGAGGACACAAGTGAGTCAGACAGTGCATTCAGGGGGGGGGGGGTAAGATGATGGCGAGAGAAAAAAATAGAGCAGAGACTGTGTAGTCCTGAAAAAGAAAAACTCCTCCTATTCTCCTGCCGCTGTATTTCTTTGTGTATGAACACAAACATTTTGAAATATAATTGCATGAAGTGTATAACTGCTCCGTTTGAGCCAGATCGAAATATGCTCACACATGCTCACACATGCATGTATACACACACAAGACGTCCCACAGGCCACACGCTCAGCTGACCAATCCTCACCACTCTGACACACTTAAAGTGTTTAACCCCAAGGACGCCGGTGTTGTACACTGCTCGCGTTGTGCTGTGCGGTCTCCAGTGAGTGCTATTGATCCTAATAGTGAGGGGAATAGAGCAGCTTATCCATTAAGGTTGAGTGAGTCTGTCGCCTGTCTCCTGCTCGCAGCAGACGGAGTGGAACAGACAGATGACTGGGAGGAGAGAGGCAGAGGTGGAAGATTAGGACAGGAGGAGGTGTGAGGGAGGAATGCGTCATAACTCCTGGACAATGGAGAGGAGAGAATGAGTACAAGGACATACATACATAGGAAGAGAAGGGAAATAAGTGAGGAAAGATAAAGGAGAAACATTGAAAGAGACAGTGGAGGAGGAGATGAAGTACACAAAGTGTACGTTAAAACAATACACAAAGGCAAGTCTAAACTGCTTTTTAAAGTTGTCCACAGTGGTGATCAAATCAAATCTGATCAAAGATTGGTGTCACATGAGACCTTTTTGATGACCTGGTCAGAAATGTTGCAGCAGCATTTCCATTTTTCATAAGCAATTCAGCGGTGAAGAGGGAGTTACAACAGTCAAGATGGGATGAAATCAAAGCATGAATAGTCATATCCATCTGAGCCTGAGACACAATAGGCCTGAGTTTTGCAATGAAGCTCAGCTGGAAAAAACAGGACAGAATCAAACACTTAAGATGTTGGTATAAGAGTCAGTGGCTGGTCCATAGTGGCACCTAGATTTCATAGAGAAGATTGAACAGAGGAGGATAGAGAACTTAGACTATCCATTACCTTAGGGACATGCCTGGCAGGGGCAGAAAGAAGAACTTCTCTTTTGTCAGCGTTACGCTGTACGAAATTGAAATCTGCCATCCAATTTTTTATAGAGTTTAGACAGTATGTAAATCAATTTTGCTACATTTTGAGGCTCAAACGAGATGTATAATTGAATAGCATCTGCATAGCAGTGACAGGGGATAAGTGACTTATTATCTTATATGCATATACAAGGCAAACAGAATAGGACCGAGGAAAGAACCTTGGGGAACACCACAATACAGTTTCAGATGAAGACACATAGTTACCAGCAGCAACTGAGAGGTAAACCACTCCAGGGCTGGCCCAAAGATACCCACCAATCGGTTGATTAGGATACTGTGGTCTACAGTGTCAAAAGCTGAACTGAGAGCCAACAGCACCAAAACAGAACAGTCGCCTGCATCACCCTGCATCAAGATCTCATCTGAGACGCTGAGAAGAGCTGTTTCTGTGCAGTGTGGAAGCAACCACGTTTTGTAGTGGTTACTAAGCAGCTTCGTAGGTTTACACAAGGAAGAATAAATGTTTTCATTTTCTGTTACTCGTTCACATTGCGGGAAACAAAACTAAGTCCCCAAAAGTCCATTCATTTCTCATGGAGTTGTTGGCAAAGCCGACAGTCAACAAGATGAGAATACTTAACCACACTTACGCAGTTTTCCACTCTTTCCTGTTCTGATTTCAAGAACTGTGATTCCAGTGGAACAGTGGAACAGTGGTTGAGAATTTGATGTCATTCAACTGCTTCCTAATTAACACTTGCTAGCAAATTGAGAAATTTAACAGCACCTTTTGGCAACGTGTTATAAATTTAAAAAAGTTAACAAGCAGCAAGAATGTCTGCAGTCTGGAAAGGAGAGGAGAGCTTTAAGCACTTGTAATGTCTGAAAAGTGATTCCAGAGGTCTTTGTAACAGCTGTTTTCAATAGGAGGAATATGTTAAGATATATATTACTTTTAAGGGGAATTGTGATTTTGTCAATCTACTACAGTTACTTCTAACCTCAAGTACTGTTTGTCACATTGCTCACGTTTTTTCACTCTTTAATGTATTTCAAATTTGCACAGCACATTTATGATAATTTTGTTTATGTTGTCATTTTGTGAAAAAAAAACAATAATGTAAAGCTGAGATGATTTGTTGAGTTTTCTTGTAAACAAGTATCACTGTTAGGCATGAAAGTTAATTTTTGTCCTTGGAAATAGTAAGTTGACAAAAAAAAATCCCAACTCAAGGCCTACTTACTAGCTTTTCACAGAGCTGTCAAATATGTCACACAGTCTTCATCAGGGGATGGAGCTTGCTAAGTTGTCATGGAGATGGATCTGTTGACATGCAAGCTCAGTAGCTGTCATACATAGCACTCTCAGGACTTCTTGTCCATGTTGGCTTAAAGTATGTGATATGGTTGAAAGTGGATCTTGAGTTGGGATTGGTTTATCAAAACATAGTTGTGTTTACAGTCACTATTTCTCACAAAAAAAAATGCATTGTGTGTATCCTTTAGAGCTAACAAACATGTTAAATGCATTTCCCTCCTCCCAAAATATTTGGAAACATGTATTGATTCCCCATAGACCGCCATTATAAAAGACACATCTGTAAAATGTTAACAGGACACCTAGAGTTATTACTCTTTGTATTATGATTTTTTAAACCATTAAGCTTTGATTTTTGTAAACATTTCTCAGAGGCTAGAGAAGCTATATTTATTTTTGTGCGGCCATCTCATTGTAAAGTCTATGGGCCGAGCAGGACTGAGCCGGCGAGCAGGACTGAGCCGGCGAGCAGGACTGAGCCGGCGAGCAGGACTGAGCCGGCGAGCCAGGCTCTTTAGAGAGCCAGGGCTGTGTACAAACACCAGATTGTTTTTCAACGCACACAGAATGGACAGCTAGCGGACCGTGAGGAGATATTTGCTGAATTTGACAAAAAGACGTGTATTGGATTAGAGTCGCATACCCCACCTTTAAATGGCAAACATCACCGATTATATCAGATGTAGCTAATTAGCGGTAATTCCATAAGTTACTTGCCAAAAGGCCAAAATGAAACTTGGATGTTGTCTGGTTAAAGTGCTCACTGCAAGCTGGTGTGTGCAGTGCATCTCATAAAAAATAATGTATGCAAAAGTAAGTATCTATTTTAGTTATTTCAATGTGCCAGATACATATTTGCTCATCCCATTTTCAGGTTGTAGCTACAGGTTGTCAACATTAATGAGGCAACCACTCAAACCTGTGCTGCTTCTGCCTTTTCAGCTGATGAAAAGTACAGATACTGAACCCAAGTGGATTCAATAAAGGATTAGAAAGGATTCACATTTAATAAGCAGGTTTGATTCTGGATTCAGATTTGCTAAAATTCCATCAAACCCCAACCCCAGTCAGGACTCAGTATTGACATATGATCAATATTAAATAACTCAAATCAGGTTTCGAGGTAGACCAGGACATTCACGACAATGACACACAAAGTCACGCACATAAAGACATAAAGAGCAAATAGAGGAGATGGGATGTGATGCATGGTAAGAAGTCAACGCCAGATCACTAGGATACAACAGATGCCGTGACAGAACACACACTCGAACACACACAAACCATGATCAATATTATTCTTCAACAGTCCATCCTTCTCAGGGTTTCAAATCCCTTTTCCTCTTCCCCAGCACTTAGGACACACGTGTATTTGCACATACACATTAAAAAACCCACACACTTCTAACACACTCTCAAATGAAGACTTGAAATCAATGGCCAATCTCATTCCTGAACACACTCCCCCATGATTCATTTTCATTTAGCAGATGCATTATGGGTGGGGAACGGAAGGAACGCATCCAATTTATCCCTGACTCAAGTCAAGTCCTCTGGATCATGACGTCTTACTAACCATTAACTAAGCAGAGAGCGGGCAGTTCACCCCCCGGAGCATTTTCCTCTTTCAGGGAGACGGAGTGAAAGCCTGCAGGGATACAGAGAAGCCAGAAGAGGAAGCTGACTGGAGCACAGCGCTTCCTCAGGCAGAGGTTTCCACAACTACACCATCTCTGGGTTCAAACTACTACTTCCACTTCACAATGTGTATAACAGCTTTAGCACAATCTTTTGACAGCCGTATTCAGGAAGCATTTTTTGGTGGGCCGAAAAGATGAATCTTACCTCAGCATGTGTTCTGTGTTTCTATCTAAACTCACTTATGATGGTTTGCATAGAAAACTATCACTGTTATCACTGTTCATGCATGTGAACGGCATCTGAACTGAGCACAACAACTCAGGAAGACGATATAAAACTATGACGTTAGCGATAAACCTGTGTGCCCATTAAAGCCAGGACCAGGCTTTCTGACATCAGTCCAAAAATGTCCCGATCCACCAAACATGAGGAATGCAAATGAGCGTCGGGGTGCAACTTCCAGAGAATATCGAAGCGGTTATCTGATATCGCCTTCTTTTTTTGTTGTTTTTCATGCAGTTTTCCCCCTCCTCTTTGTTTTGTTTGCTTTTTGGTCCACCCCTTTTTATTTAGTCAAGTCAAGTAAATAGTATTCATACAGCCCAAAATCACGAATCACAAATTTGCCTCAAGAGGCTTTACAATCTGTACAGCATACAACACCCTCTACCCATAGACATTTAACGGTTAGGTGAAACTTTTTATTTAAGTAAACAATTTAGAGTTTTGATTTAATTTTTCATTTCATTTCATTTTACTTATTTTTTAAACTATATTTTCAAACGTTTTATTTTTTTTGCTTCTCCATGTAGTTGATCAAAGTGTGCCTTGAGACGACAGAGACGTAATGGAAACTGTGGACATTTTAAATCAGTTTCTTTTCTCATGTGTGCAGGTTTTGTAATTCTTCTTCTCTAAATCCCATCGCCAACAAAAATAAAACAAAAAAATCACCATCAGGCACGAATATTTGCTTTATCCTGTGAAGTGTGTCACAGTGGAAGACAAATAAATCTCCAATTAAATGCCTAACTTTTTTTTTTTTTTTGTTGCCTTTTCTCATCTAGTTTGACAATGTCTACGACATACTGACTAGTACTTCCTGCCCAGGACCACAAGCTATGATTGGTCAGGATTAAACGCATTGTCTGACATGTCTCTCGGCTACGTCACGGCAAGACCGTGATCAGTACTCCCAACCCCTTCATGCTTTATATACAGTATCCGTCATATCCATGTTGTTTAGCTTCAGCTTGTGACTGTCTGTCGTTGTCTGCCTCTGCCACGGCTTGTTAGGATTTTTTAGATTGCTCTTGTTGACATTTTAAATATGTTATGTTTTAAACTGATGCACTTCCTATTTAGGCACAGCTTATTTGGTCTCTTTGGAGCTCTGTTACTTGTCTCACGTTGCTGTGAAAACTCATATCAATGTGCTGATTGTCAGAGGTGTTACTATTTTGCATTCAACCTAATATGACCCAACTTTGTAGCAGTATTTCTAATTGCAGTGGTGGAAAACTGAAAAGTATTCAGATCCTTTACTTTGGGGAAAGTAGCAGGACCATGATGTTCCCAAGCATTATCAGAAAACTGTATTTAAGTATCAAAAGTAAAGTTCCAATTAGGCAGAATGGCACTTTTCAGATTGCCACCTTATTATATAAATCATATAACTGTATGCATTCATGTGTAAACAGGACATTGTCAAGGTGGAGGCAATTTTATCAACTTCACATAGAGTTGGGCACTTTTTGTCTTTAATGGCATTTATTCCCTTTTCTTTTGATGTGTTACTTTAAAAATCACCTCTATTCAACCTTTTCTGGGAAAAAAAAAGCTCTAGATCCTGCTTAACTCCAGAACTACAAACTCATCTCATTTCACTTCTAAAATCTTCGAAAACGTTGTCTGCAAGTAACTTATTTGATAAATTCTTCTCCTTAGAGTCCCAAATAACATCTTATTGCAGTCCAATTGCGGTGAAAGTTGCAGTTTAGTTCTTCTGGATTTAAGTGCTGCTTAAATCGAGCGCTGAGTGTCGGAGGTAGTGGGTTTGGATATCTGGTATAGCATGTGAGAGGTGCTCCTCCCATTTATCTAATCACAAGTTCTTTGTAGTGGGAGAAAGAAGAGAGAGAGAAAGAAAAAAAAGACTGGAAGAGATGAAGGGAAGGTCAGATGAGAGGCAAGAGGAGAGACAGACAGACAGTAAAAGAGAGATGAGAACACACGCAACATAGAAAGCAGTATGGACAGCGAGGACAGCATGACTGTCTGTAACCTTGCGTTGTCACATCAATTAAACGTACTTGAATTTATGAGGCCGAGTAAGATACAAAGAATTCGAGTTTGGAAGTTAGGGAGAGATACCCTATCATGCTGGCTGAAAAACACTGGCAGGCAGAGGTCACTAAATCATGCCTGCTTCTCTTCTTTCCTCTCATCCAAGAGAGAAAGGTGAGGACAAAACTCTAAACTACAGACTGACAGCAGAGGAGAGGAGAGGAGAGGAGAGGAGAAGAGAAGAGAAGAGAAGAGAAGAGAAGAGAAGAGAAGAGAAGAGAAGAGAAGAGAAGAGAAGAGAAGAGAGAGAGAAGAGAAGGAAGGGAGAGGAGAGGAGGAGAGGAGAGGAGAGAGAAGAGAAGAGAAGAGAAGAGAAGAGAAGAGAAGAGAAGGGGAGAGGAGAGGAGAAGAGAAGAGAAGAGAAGAGAAGAGAAGAGAAGAGAAGAGAAGAGAAGAGAAGAGAAGAGAAGAGAAGAGAAGAGAAGAGAAGAGGAGAGGAGAGGAGAGGAGAGGAGAGGAGAGGAGAGGAGAGAAGAGAAGAGAAGAGAAGAGGAATTAAAATTCCAAAACAGACATAGCCTGGGTCTAACAAGAGTACTGTCTCGGTGCACACAGGAACACATTACAAATGAATAGTGCAATACTGGCATTTGAGATTTGGAGAGGAGCGTGTGTTCTCTAATTAAAAACTACCCAAAGGGGCTATCTCCTGCTATAAAACAAGTCATTCTTCTCCACCCACTCTCACATCCATCAACTCTCTGTAATCCCCCCGTCTGTCTGGCCTGGTAGGAGGTTTTAACAAACTCGGAGAGAAAGAGCTGATTTAGGAATAGACTAGAAAGTGAGAACAGACAGAGAGGTAATGAGCTTAGCCTCGGCACGATCATGCTGTATTTTTGAGGCGGTGTGGGACAAACAATGAGGCTGACATTCATAACACGATACACAGGTGTTCGAGCGCTTATGCTACGTATATCAACAACATCTGAGCTATTGTGAGTAAAATTAGCAATCGGCAAAGTGATTTAATTCATTGTCCACATGTTGCGCATGTAATTGGTGTGAGCAAATTTCCATACCGTGTGCATGCATGGGCATTCATATGTGTCTGTACAGACTAATCCAGGTTGTAGGCAAAAGTAATCAAGCCATCATCACTGTGGTGCCATCTCACTCGTAAACCTGTGCAATTATGCTGCAATTTATGTAAAGTATTTTCATTTTTAGCTGTTTTTGTATCTCCTGCAGATCTTGTACAACCTGCTACATGCTGAAGCATAGTCATAAAATCCCATATTATTATATGTCAGCATCTAAAAAAAAACTTTAACTTTGCAACCAAATTTTGTTCAGTATTTCACTGACGACTAGATGTCTTTTCACCTGCAAATCACCAAAATGCGTGTACGGTGCTGTGTGGTTTTCAGCTGCTCCGACAATAAACTTCACCCTTAGAAGAAACAGAAGGCAGGACCCACAAGCCTCTGCTCCATGCAGTCATTTTCATTTTAATTCATCTCAAAAAGATTGCCTTACACTCAACCAGAGTTTATGCATATTTATATAGTTGCAAAAATAAAAGCAATTCCTCTTTTACAATTTCATATTTCAGAGGCTTATTATATGATATATAGTATCTGACTAGCAAGCAAGAAATAATGGATGAAGCTAGCAAACTCTGAAAAATTGTATCGGCTAGGGTTTAAAGTGAGATTATGCGAGTTTTGTTGAACAGCGCCCACTAGTCGAGATTACAGGATAGTGGCAGTGAATTTCCCTTCATTTCCCATGATTCTCTTTTTAAAGACATCATCAGTAGGTGACCTGAGTGAGAGTGAGTGGAACGGGACCACAAGCATCAAACCTGTCTCCCGGTGAGGTACAGTGTGTTTGTTTTATTTTGATGATAAAATCCTTGAAATGTATGAAACACTAAAACTATTAATGCCAGCTACTGTACACAGCAATACCTACCTAAAGTTTGCTAATATTAACTACCATTATCCCCCAAAGCTACTGGTCATACTGTACTGTTCCACCGCAGTAATGGCGGTGTCACTGGAGAACATAAATCAGATGGTGGATTAGTCTATACATACAGTATGTGTACATGCGTTTGGCATTTCTTTGTGTATGCACAGTGTGTGTGTGTGACACTCACTCCACTGGGGGGTTGATGTCCTCGGCTTTTGTCTCAAAGAAGCGCAGCACCTCCTCACTCTGAGAAATCTGCGGGGGGAGTCGCACTAGCGCCTAAAGAGAGAGAGGCAGCGAGAGAACGGGAGGTTAGAGAGAGACGATCAGTCGCGTTCTGTACTTGTTTAGCACCAAAAAGCAGACAAAGTGAACAACATGTTGGTGAAGAACGCAGCTAAAACTTGCTCCGTGTCTGCTGAATAGCCAATTTGTTTGCAAGCATTCGCCAGCTGTAACATCAGTGATGTTACAGCTTGTTCCACTGCCCCCAAGAGGCCAAGTTGTAAACAAACAAAAAAAATAAATCAACTAATGCAGCTTTAAAAATATTTTTAATTGATTTGAATGTTTAGGCTTTCTTCTTGGTTTTTGGAGGAATTCGTATTACAAGTGAGGTCTGTATGAATCACCTCAATATAATTAGGGTGAATGATTACTTGGTTATAGATCAACCAAAAGGTAACCAACAATCGTTCCTCCACTGTTCACTCTCCGTACGTTCATTGACAAAGCCACACTACAGTCAAAGAGATGATCACATGTCTGAATAAACGTCAAAGGAATAGCTCATGTACAGCACCGGAGTGCTGGACCATGGAGATGCAACATGTGTACAGCGTAGGCTTTTCATTTAAAATCGGCACAGTCTGAGCTACCTTCATATTTCATTCATCAGATCCTATATTATTGAAAGAGCCTTGTGGTTGTGATTGAAGAGGCCATATCTCGCTGTGCACCCACCGCTGGCTGGACTCAGCATCCTGCAATCTTTAGAGAGCGGATCCTTTGAGAACACTGGGTAATTACTCTTCCTCTCTGTTGTGTGCCTCACAAACAGGATGTAGGAAGTAAACAGTGCGGCACACTCCGATGCTGGGCAAAAAAAACAGGCTAGCTATAGCGACTGTAAACATTAGGAGCGCTTCGGGTTATTTGGGTAATGAGGAAGCTTTTGCCTGTGCTGAGCTAAGGGTCAGGTTCATTTCAGATGTGTGTAATTGCTTTTGGTTTTTAAACTTCTTTTGGTCCCAATTACTGAGCAGATACTGTGGCTAACCTTTCCTAATGCGGGCCAACGATACTGCTCCCTAATTGTGCATATAGAGACAAACATAAAGAGCCCAAATTTGATTTAATGCACCCTCCCCCTACTGCTAGTGTGGCTTTGTTCCAAGAGGAAGGAAGGGGGGAGAGCATGACGGGGAAAAGGATCTGAATTTGGCATAAATTAAAAAAAAAAAACTAATAAGAGAGAACAGGAAGTGATAAGGCCATTCTCCCTTGAAGTGGAGAATGACGAAAAGCCCGCCGCATTCAAGGTTTCTTTTTTCTTTTGGGAAAGGGGACGCTAATTTGGAGGGGCACTTTTTTCCCCCCCAAAGTGTATCAAGTGAGGGGATAAGGTCGTTAGTGAGCGGGACTTTGAAATAATGGAAGAGCTCAAAGTCTGTTTCATGACAGTGCAGTGGCTGAGAAGTTTGACGCACAACTGGGTCGCCCCGCTTTTCTGACTTTGGCACACATGAAAATAAACAACTGTAGCAGGAAAAGAGCACAACATTTCCCCACCAAGCCGAGCGCTTCACAGCCTCGGAAAAGTGAATTGTCAGAGCACATTACAGACTCTTCAGATGTCTCAGAATAGCTGAGATACACGGCTCATCACTGCGAGGACTTTTCATGTTGCAATTGTGTCTAAGTCTCACGTCCCATGTTTAAAGCATGTGAAAGGACGATACGGGCCGTGGCATTTGACCCCATCACGGGCTGGGGGACATTCCCCAGAGTCAAATGGGGAATTGAAGGATGTTGACAGTAAGGCCTCTTTACCCTGCAGTAGTCGTCAATGAAACGCAGACGCTTCATGGCCACATCTCGCACATGACTCCTCCGGAACAGGATTTTGCCTGAAGGTGAGGAAAAGGAGAAAGAAAGAAAAAAAAAAATCAAAATGTGGGAGGAGGGAGGAGGAAAACAGAGGAAAAGTGAGGTGACAACAGACGGAGAAGAGAAGTAAATAGCTGACACATGCATACAGTCCTCCCGAACAATACAACAATTTTAAGCTGATTTTGCAGTGCTGACTGCTTCATGTAATACCCAGGCCGACCAGCAGATGCCAGTAATGTACGGTGGTGATCCTTCATGGCCAAAGCAATCTCTGTCCCACACTCAAGGCCCCAGATGTCCCCCTATGGATTCCATGACCTCTGCCTGTGACATGGCTTTCTAAATAACAAATAGGATTTATACACACATCCTGCATTTTAGGCCCTCCTCTCATCCCACTCGAGGGGAACATTAATGTCACACCACGAGGACCCCCCCCCCCCCGTCAAACTGTATGTACTGCGTCCTGTTTCAGGAGTGTAAAGTGATGAGTGTTTCTTGTATAATCAGCTCATTTGGAGGTTCTATTTAAGGAGCTGTAATTATGCAGTATGACCAAGAACAAACATAATGATCATTTTACATATTCACCTGGCTAATGACTGACAATACACACAAAAAGGTTTCCAAAATAATCATTTTCAACCACCATCAGGGCTTTCTGACAAGTGTGCTTTATATGACCTGCTGATGATTTCAAGTAAATATGCTGTCAGCGCATTAGCATTACTGTTGGTGAGAATGAAGGTGAGACAAGACAGAATTTTACTGATGTTGACTGTAGTTTTATTGGGAGGACAGCTGTCAGAAAGAACCAAAGGGAAGTTTTTACCATTGGGTTTTAAAATTAGGGCTGCAACTAACATTCATTTTCATTATTGTGATACTTTCCGCCCTGTTTCCTAGTCAGTTATTCCTTCAGTATGTCATGTTTTATTTTGTTACTCAGCTCTCTACTCGTTGCAGATCACTTCACTTCCTGCCATGTGTTCCTCCCACCTGGTTGAGTGTTTGCCCCGCCCTTATTAGTTGTACCTGTGTCTTGTTATCTCCCCTCACTTGAGTATTTAGTTTGTGTTTCTCTCATTCAGCGCCATTGATTCATTTGACAATTATTTTCTCGATTTAAACATTTGGCAGCTTGTTTTGTCCGACCAACAGTCCAAAACTGAAGATATTCAGTGTAAAATCACACAAGACGAAGAAAACCATCAAATATTCAGACATTTTTATCTTCATTTAATTTTTTATTTACTTAAAAAAGTTTATTTGATTATCAAAATTGTTGAAGATTAATTTTCTGTTGTATCATTTCAGCTCTATATAAAATTCTTAAATAGTATTACCTGAGTTTTTAGTTGGATACATTGCTTCATTGAACAAAAGGTAGCCAAACTTCTCAAATGTTAAATGTTGCTACAAAGGTTTTTGGCTAAATAAAATCAACTAAAATTGGCCACATTTTTAATTTAAATCAGGAACCATCTGATTAAAGTAAACAGGACTAAGAATCTGAACAGGTGTTCCATGCCAGCCTTTGGTACTTGACAGTTTTCAATACTGTGGCGCTGCTATGTACACATTTTGGTCCGTACTGAGGTTCAATACCCAGCCCTACACCAAAAAAAATTAGCAAAATTAAGTTGTTTCATGATTTCTATTGTGTGTATGGCAAAATGTTTAGTTCTAAGCCCACCTTTTATCTGAAATATTATTCTGCAGTGTAATGAATTCACACAGCAAGGGCAGAGGAGTTTATCCTGAAACTAACATCCTCAAACAAACGCAGACAGCCAATAATGTTTGCATCTGGCGCCACTGGCTTCATAGACAAGAGGTAGGAGGGTGTTTGGTCGGTTTCCAAATTGGTTTTCATTGTGAGTGTATGTGTGTGTGTGTGTGTGTGTGTGTGTGTGTGTGTGTGTGTGTGTCAGCAAGAGAGAGAGAGACTCAAAGGAGGAGGAGGGCTTGAGGGGAGAGAGAGAGAGAGCATTTACAGTAGATGATGGGACCATGTGTTGGCCACAAGGCTTAAACAGTGTTTATCAAAATAAACTGCCCTATACAGACAGGAGCATTTCCCTACCTAAGCACAAACTAACCTACAGAAATCTGCATGACACACACACACACACACACACACACAAGACGTCAGTGTGATTAGCAGAATCACTGTCAGCCCTTCTGCCCCCGGACACTGAACTGCCACATACACCATCATTGATCACTGCCACACTGTAGTGTAGGTCGCCGTGAGCCTGAATGTCAGGAGATGACTTACAGCAGGAGAGACGCTACTAGGACGGACACACACACACACACACACACACACACACATACTGTATATCCATGTGATCAAATGGTCAAATGCATGCATAATCATAACCTCCAGTTTGAAACACAAAATTTAAATTGATCCAAAATTCACACAGACACACAGGCATGCAAACCAGCTGAGACTTTAAAGTCACAGATAGTGCCTTGTCAGCGGTAACAGGTAACACACACACATCTCTACATACAGACACACACATGCAGCACAAGCAGGCATCAGTAACCAGCTCATATTGATGCTGCGCTAGTGCCAGCCATACATTATTAATTTGGGAGCCTGTTCGGATAACTGGAGCTCTGGAGCAGGCTATTACCTGGAAGGAATGGGATGATCCTCTTCTTTGGGTCTTTCTGCCCTCCCTCAATTGGGAACTTGTCAAGTATCTGCATCTATGGAAGGAGGAGGAGAAAAAAAACTTTTAGTTTTATGGTTTTTTAAAGTTCAACATTAAGGGAAATACGCTTATCTGCTTTCTTTCCGAGAGTGAGACAAGATCAATATCAATCTCATATCTTTATGTTAAGTATAGTGCTGGAGCCAGGAGACAATTAGCTTAGCTTGTCAGAATGCTCTGCAGCTAGAATTTTAACTGGAACTAAACGCAGAGAGCCACCAAATGTCAAAATGACAATTTGTGGCTTTACGAGGAGTTACATCCTGTTTCCAGGCGAACCGCGGCTGGGCACGAACACGAAAGTGGTATCAGTCTTCTCATCTTAACTCTCATTTTCCCCAAAATGTTGAACCACTCCATTAACACATATAGAAATAGAAACCACGTCCTGACACAAGCTCCATTTAATGGAGACATGAAATTGAGCTCAATCTTTTTTTTAACTCTCAGACACAAAGCAATATGCTTAGTATTACTTTCATTTGATATATGACTATTTCAGTAGGTTTATTACTGTATATGGAAAGAAAGGGACCTGTGGAAAAATAAATAAATTCTTTACTATTTATTTTGACTAGGAAACATCAAGTAAGATCTTTTTCCTTCAAAGTGGATGAGCAGTGTTTTGGGGATGACACCCTTCATATGCACTTAATCCTAAACCCATATGAGCGTATCACACATATTCGGAAAATCAAAGCCTGTCAACGCTTCTTTGGTTCCAGCGGTGGCTCGGTGAGCTGCAGGGTTCACGGGAGTCAAACGAGCTCTGATTTATTCATAAAGCACGGCGACGCAAACATGGTGAGAAGAGAAGTGCTGACACTGGAGCTAAAGGTGCAGGCAGAAAGGATGGAGAGACGAGAGAGAAGATCGAGACAACGCAGGAAAGGAGAAGAGAGAGGCAGGGAGAGAAAGAGATGCAGCAGAGGTAAGGGGGTGTAGATGAGTGTGTCAGCCCTATTGTGTTTACCCAGTTTCACCCTTCAAATAAATCATTCAAAAGAGGGATTAGAGAGAAAGTAAAAGCAAAGCAGAGGGGAGATGCTGAGGGCTAGCAGACATACTGTACAGCACTGCAGCAAACTGTTTCCTACGGTAATCAGAGATGGAGAGGAGGTGAAGAAGAATGTGTGTATACATGCATACCAGAAACCCAGAAAGGAATATAATTAAAGGAAAGAGACATCGGTTGTGTCTGTATCTGGTGGCCAAGGGCTGTAAAAGACCCTGGGGAACTAAGTGAGCAAACAGGCTGGTGGGGCTTCAAGACATCTAGTATGGAGACGTCTAGACACACACACACACACACACACTCAAATCCCCTTCCTGACACATCCGTCCCCAGACACAGTTCCCTCTGTCCATCTGTCAATCTGCATCCACCTCTCTATTGAACTCATGTCTTCTTTTTTACCCGGTTCCACTTGGCTGGAGAGTTCACCAGGAGAGAGAGAGTCAATGGTCATGATCCAGATTCTCCCAGCCCCCCAACTCCTAGTCCTCCAAGGAAGACTAGGAGACATCCGGGTTTCTGCATCCATGCCATGACTTGTGCTGCGGCGAGAGAACGAAACCTGCATCAGACCCCAGCTGTTTGGACAAAAAAAAAAATCCTGCTGAATTTACAACCCACTCTGACAGACACACAGGGACGGATGGATGATGGACCAGCAACCAAACATTTAGCAGAGAAGCAGATGCTGAATTTGCAGCACAGATTTAAAAAGTGACTGCACCCTTTTTTTTCTGCTTTCCTAACAAAAGTGAATGATGAGGTGGAATGTGAGGTGGGGGAAAAGTCAAAGCCAAAGACTGCATGGTTCTGTAAGCATGCATGTATATGTGTGTGTGTGTGTGTGTGTGTGTGTGTGTTCATGTGTGTACAGGTGCAAGAACTGGAAAGGACAGAAGCACCTCTAAGGCTTGACATACCAACTCTCGGCCCATGTCATCTTAAATCAGCTGACTTTTTCCCCAGAGTTCAACACACTAAGCGAGTCATCCTCCTACTTAGAATACCGGTCCGGCCCGAATTGGCCCACTTGGATTAAGGTCAACTCATTATTCCAAACGGTCTCCGGATGGTTCAAGATCGCCCTAAAATACACACTCTCCTGTCGCTGCTGACTGATTCCTGGCGAGGGGAAGCGTGCTCGCATCCCGCCAGGAATTGTGCGATCACAGAGAGAGAAAGTGGTGAGAACAGGTGGGACGGCGGGGATCAGGTGACAGAGTCTGTGACACGAGTGCTCTTTTACATGCACGCTGCACACTGTGTAGGAAACACTCAGCACTCGTGTCTTGCTTCCTTAACTTTGTAATATGACAAACACACAGTCATTGGTCCAGGTGGAAATATTCCATTCACAGGATGTCGAAAGAGAAAGAAAATAAATAAATAAAAAAAACTGATGCCAAACCATTGCTCCACTTCCCAGACTTCACTTCACTGTCTCCTTGGTAACCAGCATAGAGAGAGTGTGAAGAAGAGTTGTGAAGGGACGTGATTGGATGATGCTGTGCAGCTCTGGACCACTGGTGTAAATGCTGGGAGTCAGGTAAAAAAAAAGAAATAAATAAAGGCAAGTGGATGAGGTTATTTGATCTCTTGTCAGAGTGAGCGCAGATTACTATGACGTAATGTGTCCAATTAATACTGTAGCTTTTCTGCAAATCTCTTACACATTACACCTTCAGGGAGATCAGGATTTTGTTGTTGATTTTTGCTTTTAACATTTAATTCAAGGAGATTCAAATGCTGGACTACATTGCTCTGGATAAGAGCATTAGCTTTAAAAATATAAAGGAAATGCAATATTGCAAGGGTCAAATAATTATTATTAAAGGAAGACAAATCACTCTCTCTGTATGCATAACTGATACCAAAACATGACAGGGTGGGCATTTCTAAGATCTCATCAGTTAGTGTTTGTTTCTAAGATTATTTGGAGGTTTCACCAATCAGAAGGTTGGTGGTTCGATCCTGGCCCTACCCCCACCCATATGTCACAGCTCCCAAGAGCTGTGCCTTCAGTGTGTGTGTGTGTGTGTGTGAATGAGTTAGTTTCTTTGTTCTGATGAGCAATTGGCACCTGCCATCAGTGTGTGAAGGGGGTGAATGTGATGTGAAGCGCTTTGAGTAGTCGGAAAGACTAGAAAGGCGCTATACAGGTTCCAAAATTTTGGACCATGGAAAACCTACCCGTGCATAAATGTATCTTTGTTAAAAAAAGACCCGATCCAAAAGGGATCTGAGGATAGTCAAACCCAATCCGAATAGACCAGAGGATAATTGGACCAAAATGAAGTTGACCTGAACAGACCCGAATAGAGAGACAACAACATCTGCAGCAGCGTGAGTCACAGTCGAAAATAGCAGCAATACATGCTAATTTTCTCTGCACTTCACAGTTGAGGCTCTCCATCTTACCTCCAAAAACCACGATTATGACGCACCACGTAATCAGGGCCGATAGCGAGGCTTCTAAGATCCGTTCGAGTGCTGATCATATTGACAAAAACCTGAGTCCCGCGGCAATAAATGGGACCATTTCCGACCAGGTAAGATTGAATCATTTCCCACAGCCCAAGGAGATATCTTAAATTGCTTGTTTTGTCCAACCAACGATCTACCCAAAGGTATTCAATTTACATTGATTAAAAACCTTTTTATTTTATTTTCACATTTGACTAGCTGGTACCAGAGAATGATTAGCACTGCAACTTTAATCGCCAATCCTTTCAGCACTCGTTTTGGGTCAGACTTGAACCTATTCCTTGTAGACCAAGCCACCAAGACAGTTTGAAAATCTAAATCTTTGTACGAGAGCTTCTCAACTAATTAACACGACATCCACTTCAAGAACAATACTCTCTTCAAACTGCTATATACAGTATAATCCATAGAGATCCTTTTATCTATCCTAGTTTCAGTTACAGAAACTTGAAAGATGTGGAGGCATATCATGCACATGTGCTAAGAATAGAGCCTCCATATAAGGAACTATGAGAGTCGTCTGGGGGTTGCCATACGGTTATTGTGCAGTGGATTGATGCCTCACTTCCTGTTGGTGGTCATTGTGACTGTAAGGGTTTACCCCGGGCTTCGCAGTAGTAGACCAGAATGGAATGGAAATAAACATGCGCGCGCATTGGAACAACTCATGACAGGCACGGCAAGCCAGCCATGTGATCTTCACGCCATTTCCACAGCAACATGGTGATAGTGAGCAAGGCCACATGGCTCAGCATGCTTGTTCTCACCGGTGTCATGGCATGACATGATAAGGTCATTGCTCTTGCTGCTCTACTTGTTTTCTGCAAGCAAGCATACAGTTAATGATAAAGCCAACACATATCGCGTCTCCGTTATGTAAATATGTTGCTTCCCCCTTGTCTCTCTGACCCCTTTTTCTTCTTGCGGAACACAAGCTCTGGAAGAAAAATTACCACAAATCTTTGACACGTGAGGAGTGCATCTATGGACCGACTTTTACTTTCTTCATCGTTCTTAGTACAGCTGAAATCCTAAAGACACAAGGATAGAAACTAATGGAGCACATGAATCAAGTCTCAACATGCATTAGCGCCGAGCAGTATTCAGTTTCAGAGAGACAGATGTCTGAGTTGGGCTCGAGGGGAGGGGGGGGGCGTTCCTTTCCAGCCACAATCACTCACAGTTGTGCCTCTAAATATAAACTGGCACCCTGGCACCAGATCTGGACAAATCACTGCCCATGGTTGGCACATTATATTTGGATGGAACATGATATCCTGCAAGCTTCTATGCAGTGAATGCATGTGTGGGAGTGGCGTGGGGGTTGGATGTGTTTAAAATTTGAGCTTTCTCCTGGAGATGTCAACACTGTGGGGTGTTACGCCCCATGTGGCGATTCAGGCTCCCCTCCCCTCAGTTCCAATAGGACAACAGGTGCAGGGATGTGGTAACTTCTGTCTGTCCGCAGTCGCTCATTCCTCACCCCCAATCTCAGGCTGCTGTGGCCTTTGGAACAAGGCTCTGAGGATGGGCTTTGACTGGGGCACAATTAATTGATTGATCAATTAATCACACTATTTCTAATCACCAATTTTGTATTGTACTTCCAACTTTAGGTTAACGATAAAAAATAGCAGTGGAAGGTTTTGATGAATGATTTTGGTGAAACAGCGTAATTTAATTTCATCCAAGTGCTCACACTGAAACAAATTAAAGACTCGTGAGCCAGTTTGCCAAGTGTGTCAAAACACTGCGCCAGAGCAAAACATTGCCTGCTGGAGAAAAACTTTGGCAGGGAAATGCAGAGTTTTCAAACCACTGGAACAACCCATATGTCCCTCTCTCCATATCCCCAGTTCAGCAGAAGTAGTGGTGTTAAAAATCAGACAACTGAATGCTTTACTCACACACAGTCATTTAAAATATATTAATCAAAGAGATAAAACAGCAAGTGGTGAGAAACCCTTGAAGACAGAATAGGTCCAGTGAGCAAACAAGGGAAGAAGAGAATGAAAAACGAGCAGGCGTTTGCTTCTCACCACACATACTGTAATTTACAGGCATTAGGGCAGAGATGGCTATTTATATTTAGTTCATAATAAATTGCAGTTTTGAAGGGATGAGAAACAAGAACAGGGCCAACCACGATTACATTTAAACAAAGAAGAATCAAGCATTTTATCCTATGAGCTTTGCCCTTCATTTGTCCACAAAGTTTTTAACCTCCCTTCATATTTAATAGAAGCACTGGCTAAATGTTCCAGTGGCATTTTCAGGCCATTTACCAGCTCAGCTGCTTGCCTGAGTTCTGCCTGAGCAACCGAACAACAGCTTCACTTTCCAGAGCGCTCGCAACCTCAATCTGGGAAAGAGAACAGTGTCGGCTTACACACACTGCTTGAGTTTGTAGGCCAGCCAACTTACAGTTCACTACAGGCGAAGGCACAGAGGAAGGACTCTCACCTGTGCCAGGGTTCAGCGCTAACGGAGTAGCATAGGACCTAATTTAGCCATGCTGACTGTCTCAAGAGTTTCCATGCTGACAGCCAGGACAAACCTTGGGCAGTGTGGCCAAACCACAGTCTCTCCCAAAAGGGGTGCATCTGATGGCAGTTCCCTTCCTGTGTGTGTGTGAGTTGGTGCTCAATGCACTCCATGGACCACACTTATAAGGGTGTGGAAGGGAAATGAGAAGTGAGGTTTAGAATATAACCTTGAGTGGGCTGAGAGAAGTAAAGAAAGCATGAAAGACAAAAACACTGGAAACAAAATGGGACAAACCAAAAAGAAGAAAAATGTGAATACAAACTAGCTGCTTTTCCTTGCCATGTCAAGTTATTAAATGACAAGGAAACTAGAGCAAGGTGAAAGAGTGTTTTATTGATTCACAGAAACACTCTGCAGTTTGCTATCATTGACTGCAGTTAGCTAATAGCTAAGTTTTGTAGTTTGAAAGATTGGAACTACCTCCACGCTAAGCTGGCTTATTTAGAAAACAGTGTTGACATATGAAAACAGCGCACCTCCACCAGTGTTTCCCATTAATTACCTGTGGCGGCCTGCCACAGTCTAATGAACCGAAAGTATTTTTACACTTATCATAATAACATAAAAGATCTCTAACGTTGTGTTTTGCGCCGTGGCTTTAGCAAAGCTTCCTCCCAGTCAGTCAGCCTCTTAGTTTGCCACAAATCTTAAAATTTGGCAAATTCTTGTAAACTTAGCTGCTGGCTGAGACAAACCAGCCCCTCCTCCCTCTACCAGCAGTACCCGCAGGTGAATCACAGCAGCAGCAGAGGGAGGAGGACAGAGGACAGGAGGAAGGACTGATACTGACTGATGTGTGTTCTTTCTAAACGGCACTCAGTACTTTGTCAAGAATATTATTTATTTACTGAAACTGAAACTAGTTGGTTTTTTTTACTGACATTTTAAATATGTTGCCACTGAAATATTATTGAGTATATAGTGACTTTGCTGTTGTAAACTTTACTGTTGCAGCTCTAGAAACATTTAGTTATATTTAAAATCTAAAAAAAATCTAATCCTGTTCTGAATGTATTCTTTTCTTTAAATGGTAATTAAAAAAACCCAATTCTGTTCTGTCCAAACAACCAGAGGCCTAGCACCAGAAGTCTGCTGTAGAGCTTCCAATTTTCCTGGCAGAGCATGACTGACATTTATCTGACCCATAGAAGAGCAGACACCACACAGAATTCCCACTACTAGAACATTTGTTCAGTAAATACAGAAACCAAACTAGAAATGCTAACTGAAACTCAGGAATGTCAACCAAAAAACCAGCAACACTGTCTGGCTAAAATGATTTTGGATCATCATGTAACAGACAGACTGCCTGGCTAATCAGGAGAAACACCAGTAATGCATCACACATACACCCACGCACAAACACACACACATACACATGTGCACACACTAACAAATAAAATACATGCATGTCAAACAGCCTACATAGAAACCCATAACAGAAACCTCTGTAGCCTGTAGCTCTGTAAGATAATGCACTTGACCCCACGAACGTGCAGGTTGTGGCAGATTAGCCAGGGAAAACTAGCTCAGAAGAGACCAGAGGGGGTGTTGGTGGGCGGGTGAAGGTGGGAGAGACGGAGAAGGGTTTCTGAGGAGACAGATGGAGGAGAGGAAAGAGATATGCGAGCAGTGGGGGGGAGAGATAGGGTGAGAAATTGTAGGACTGAGATATGAACGTGAAAAAGTGTGTGAGGCAGGGGGGAAGACGATGTGTGGAGGGAGCCAAAGACAAATAGGGAAAAGACTGATGGAGACAGCAGGACGAGAGGAGATAGACACCTGAGTTTAAGCTTTGAAATCTAGCGGAAACTCTCATCCAAGGGCGTAGGTTTGGTCTCAGCTTTGGTAGGGACACCACCCCCCCTCGGATGAAGTGACTGAGGGGGCTGTTAAAAATTGCAAAGGGGCAATTTTTTTCATATAATAAAATTCACTGATTTAACCATGCAATAGCCTCAGAAAGGCTAAATAACAACAGCATATGGACGTGCTAAGCAATAGTCACATGTATCTCGGCCAATAATTTGACGTAGCCTCTGGGAGGGCACATTGGAATGATCTCATATGAATTCACTCCAAATATAATGCGAACGAGTTTGCTCAAATATTGGTAGGGACAATTCTGTCCTCCCAAAATACTGGTAGGGATGTGTCTCTACCGTCCGTATGCACACCTACGCCCTTGCTCTCATCTCTTGTCTCTGCATATCTCTATCTCGGTTTCGAGTCTCTCTCTTTTTCAACTCGACTAGGTGGCATTAAATGCCTTCGTCCTGTCTATCCTGTCCAGCCTGCTGTTTACCCAATCACTGTTCATTAACCCACAGAAAAAGAGGTGAGGCAGGGCATTGGCTGGACTGGGACTCGCCATTGCCACCGATACTGTAGATAAGCAGAGGCAGTTCATGGATTCTGCACTATCAGCAATAATCATTTGCAGAAGTTTGTTTTAACATGTTTGGAATGCCAGATGGGTGGGGTTTCAGGACATCAGGAGAACACAGATAGTGTCAGGTAGGTTCAAAAACACAGGGATGCTTGATTTACTTTCAAATACATGGTTTTTGCCTGGTATTGCCTTTTGGACATTTATTGTGTTACGTGTCAAACACCACATTGTAGTCATCAATCAGTCAGAAAAAAAGCAGTACTTGATATAAATCATTAAAGAGGTACTGCACACTTAAACATGTTTTTGAGCTGTTAACTAAATTATGATTGTACTGTGATGAAACACATCAATGCGGGTATCAATTGACATTCTTACCAAATTTATGAAAATCTGCATTTCATGGGTTAAAAATGGCTCAACACACCATCTACTCTGTTTTTTCCTGCCGTCATCAGTGGAATCATTGGACATTCTGGTCAAAGGTGCGCTCACCTTTGCTCATGCAGTGAAACGCCGGAGGAGAGGGAAACGTGCCGGTGCACTTCGCACACCGTTACCGGGAATATTTCTCTCCAGCATGCGTTCACTGTGCAATAAACTGGATAAACTTCAGCTACTGATGAGGAAAAACGTAAGATGTAGCTGTGTGGATCGATACCGGACTCTCGACACAGAACTTTCCAGCAAAACAAAAGGTAGAGGTATCTGTTTTTACATCAGCAGTGGCTGGTGTAACGATGTGACAGTGACTCAACAGCTCTGTTCTTCTGATATGGAATATACCCCAGAAGCACCCCCCTCCCCTACTGCAACAATGACTCTCTCCACCCTGGAGAGGGATGTCAACAGACTGTTCAGGTACTGACACTCCCCCAGAGACACACACACTCACCGGAGAGCCTCTCAGAGTCGCTATCGTTAGCTTAGCTACAACACAGGTACCACACAGAAACTTTTACAGAGAGCCATGAATGTGCTTCGGACTGTCAAAGGTCCAGTGTGTTTCCAGCGTGGACACAGAGTCTGACAGCAGCTGCTCATGGCTGGTTAGCTGTCTGTCGCTCACGCTGGTCGGTGTCTCCTTACCTCCCGCGGCACACACGAGGCCACGTCCCCTACAACGTTTGTCCTGCAGCCCTCTGCTGCATTTTTTAAATATGCTGGGAGGGAGGGAGGGAGGTAGCAGAATTTGGGGGTGCAGTTACACTTTAATAGACAATTATTTAATTTCCAAGGAAGAAAATAATATTGGGGCCTTCCAAAAAGACGTATTTTTCACTCAAACGTCGAAGCCTATATGTATAATTTTTGTAATTTAGCATCTTTGAAATTATGGTAATGCATCATTTTTGTTTGTAGGAGAATGAGACAATCCTAGTGAAAATTGGTGTGGCCTATTTGTCGCTCATTCTCAGTGTTCCCAGGTCAAACCTGTGTGGGTCTTAAAGGTACTCTGTGGAGTTTTTGACCACTAGTAGCGCTATGGACCAATGTTTTACGGGTGGGCCTGTTTTGTACAAGGACGCACATATACGCAGAGATCGCGATACACATTCCTGCTGGTTTCACGTTGTTCTGCTAATCGACAATTGGTGGTGGCAACCCGCCGAGAAACGCCATGTGCCAACAAAGGCAGTAAAGAAGAAGACTGCAAGCTAACAAACCACGATTTAAAACAAAATTGGCTTTGCAAATGTTTTATGGGGAAGAAAATACACGCAACACATCTGTTAAACCTCAAGGATACATGCTATGCATTTTAGGGGATTTCCTGACGGCTTCATGTTTCTGTATGTCCAGCCACATGTAGCTTAATGTTTTTACTTATTGCATCATGTTGTCTCTGCATTGGACAACATGCATTAAGCTGCCATTTATTTTTTCTGTGTGTGTGTGTGTGTGTGTGTGTGTGTGTGTGTGTGTGCGAGCAGTCTAGGAAGGATACTACCATTGTTGGCGCCAAAGATAGACTTTTTTGGAAGCTACATATAGTGGCTTTAAAAAGTGACTATTTAGAATATGTTGATGTTTGAATGCATGTAAGAGCTATAACAGACATATGAACATGTTATTGTTGATCCATGAATTCACTTACAGTTGCATATTCCTTTTCATCACTGCGCTGAAAACATCTGTCCTTCAGTCAGTCAACAGTGCAAGATGCTCTGTGCTCAACAATATCCAGACGTGCAGAAAACCCAACCCTGCCCTCTCTGAACAAGATACTCAGTAAGAGTAAAAAATAAATACTGTGTGATTTATCAAATGGTGAACAAAGGCAGCGGAGGATTAGCTAGAAATGTAATGAAAAATTTAAAAAAAAACCTTGAGCAATGTTCAGTGTGAAGTACAGGTGCCAAAGATGTCTAGGCGCACTCAAACGTTTTCAACTCTCCTCACCATCCCATTCGGGTGGAGGAGACCTCGACCTGAACAGAAACATGAGGGCGCAGAGAGGGAAAGAAAACAAGACAGGCACAGATTGAGAGCAAGAGCGGAAGTTTGTCAGCTGCTACATACATCCCCAGACAACAGGCAGCAGTGTAAACAGAGGAAGCAAACAGGGGGAATATAAGCATACTTCATCTGTTCAGTACACTGTATGTAATCAAATGATATGGTAATTACCACCACCAAAAAGTCAGAAACGGAAGAGTCATAAAAAGACATGAAAATAGAGAATAACTGAACTCCCATCCTCGGCCTCCATGCCCTTACATACAGAGGCTGCCGGTCATTGGGAGGGAACTCTCCACCTCGACACAAAGAACACAAGCCCAGAGAGGAACACCACCTCCCCTCTTCTCCACACATTCGAAGAGGCCAACCTAAACATGCCACTGCAAACAACTGCCTATTTACACATCCAGCAGACACAGAGCAACATTAGCATTCATATGTGGCTTTTTTTTTTATGTATTTGTTATTAACTTTTATGTGCGTTTATTTGGTATTTTTTCTGTTCAGCACTTTGGTCAACGGTGGTTGTCTTAAATGTGCTATATAAATCAATTTGACATTGACATTGATATTAACATGTCTCTGGCAATCTGACAAAACCAAGTTCACTCTTCACTCTGTTTTGGTCTCCACCAACTCTTGAGGAGCTCTTAGCTGCTAAATGCCCCACTGTGTTACTACTAGCTAGACGCTAATTAATTTGCTGTGGGTTCGTCACTATGAGCGACCCCTACCATATTACACTTTTGATCCATTGTTAACATTAAAATATTGATTGGTGCTTCAGGTATCTCTTAAGGAAGTTTTATCCCCACCAAATAGACGTTTAAACTCCCATTTGTCTGTTTGTGAGCGAGGTATCTCGATAACTTGTTAACAGAAATTTGGTGCAAAGAAATTTGGTGTGAACTTCTTTAAAGGATTTCTAACATTGCATATTTTTAAACATTTTTCCAATTTAGTCATGAACTACTGCACATAACATGGCATACGTATCCTACTATTGTCTTTTTTTATGCAGATCCAGATCTAAAAAAAAAAAAAAAATCGAAATATTTTGTACCATTAAATTAACAAATCATGCAGCCTTGTCAGGTATATGCTCTCTAGTTGCTTTTTAGTAATAAAAAAGCTAATGTTTATTTTGGCAACCAGTTTGGTTTTACAAGCCCCTGTATCTTGCTTTGAGATTAACTAGCCTGCAGCATTGTATTCAGCAGGGATGGTTTTCAAAACTGTTTCAACTGTCATCTCTTTCTCTAGAATATTTTTTAGGTTTTCTATTCACATCTTCCTATGAACGTCCTTTTCTTGGGCCCGCTATCTTACATTAATTCTCAAGTTTCCTCTGACAAGTCTTCACACTTCTCTATCCTTCTGTCTGTCTGTCTCTCTGATTCCCTGAATGTGTCCCAGTCAACTCACAGTCACACTGGTAAGTTTTCTGAGCCAGGGAAATGTCCCACAAATGGGTAAACTGTGCTCATTCATCCTAAATTTAGCCCACTCTCCTGATCCCTTCGCCATGGCTGTGGGAAACACTGCATACTTTCCCCCCTCTGCTCCCAGTCCAGTGAGGACCTGGCCTGGGCCATCCTGTCAAGTGCCTGATTGTTACTCACAAGAACAGGTCCTGTGTTTGGCATGTAGGTGTCCTTCCTCTGCCTCTCATCAGGGGCTAAAAACTATGTTTCCTGCTCTTCTCTCGCTCGCACACACACCCATAAATTAAATAAAACAGCTCTTTATCCTCGACCTGAAACAATGGGCTCCCTCATTCAGTTGAGTTACAGTACGTTTACAGAACACCTCAAGGGCAAATAGGCTGAGCTAGTGGCCTGGCTATTCAGCAATTTATCCTCGAGGATGGCATACCGATAATGCCTTGTGGTCTAGACATATGTTTCCATCAAACAGCCCACTTAGAGGTTAGAGATTCCCAATTCAGTGACCTTCTTTTCAAGTGCTTTGACCAAAGCTTCTGTATAATTTTCTGCACTGAACATAACATGTTGTTTGCCGAAAGCCTGCTGCTAGCATCCGTAAAGCTATTTCCAAAAGGACTGAATATCGACCTTGAGACTGACTCTCTGAGCAAAATATCAACATCATCTATTGGTTCTTCAAAGATACACTTAAAACGGTAAAGGGGATGTTGGACTGATGTAACATTAAAATCTCCCCGAACTAAATATTCAGTTGCTGTAGGGAGGCTCATACGAGGGCAGACTTGGAAAAAGAAAAGAGAGGGTTTGTGTGTGCGCGTGCAGGCAGAATACAAACCAAAGGCCCTTGTAAAAAGCGTGAGTCAGAGCTTGTCCTTTCAGATGGTGAGCCATGCCGCAGCTTTAAATATACCAACTTCGCCCGGGGCCCAAGGACACCCAGGGCACAATCACCCACTCCTCAGAGGTTCCTGAAACATGATTTTTCAGCCTTCTTTGTAATAAGTGACCCTGAAGAAACCCACAATATCTTTGCTTTTTTCTTCTGCATCATCAGTGTCGTCAGCATCAACAGCATGAATCTTAATCATCAACGCCACAAGTATTGCTGTCATCCACATAACCATAATCAATTTCATATCCTTCATCACTGTCCTCCTCTGCCTCATTATCAGCGCCGCAATCATCATCATCATCATCTTACTCTAACTCCTCATTGCTCCATTTCCTCCCCGGCCCTCCGGCTGACCTGTTCCTCTCCCTGTCCCGATTTCCTCCCTTCTGATGAGTAACTTGGGCAGTCTACGTCTGACGGAAGGACACGCTGTTTGACTCACTAGTCAGTTCTGGCTGAGACAAAACCACATCAGTGCGCAGCAGAGCAGCCAAGAAGAGCCAGTCACATCCTGACAAGGAAGATGAGCTGTTCTTTAGTGGACAAACAGGTGGGTGGGGGGGCAGAAAATATGTAAGGGTGTGGAGATGGATAATAGCCAATGAATGAGTATTTAGGTGACATGTGTTGATGTGGCAGGTATGTGTACGTACAAGCCTCTGTCTGTCTTGATTTGCTTTTGTCTTCCTCATTCCCTGCCTGTAATTGATTCCAGCGGAATGGAGGTTCCAGAGGTTCCAGGTCCCAAACAACCGTCAAATAAAAAATGAATGGAAAGACGATGGCAAAGGATGGCAGAGAGAAAGGAGCGACTTTCACCCTAAAGAAGTGGGCAGTGTGAGATCCAACCCATTCTTAACAGAATAAAAACGCACAGACAAAATGGCTCCCCACAGTGCAATTCAAGCAAATATATTAATATATTCATTCTATTAGCCGTAAATGACTTGTTTTTCACAGAGGGCCACTAAATTGCACTAATATGGCTCCTATTATTTTTACCTTAACACATTCTCTACATCGCTGGCTTCACGCTGGCAGAAACACTTTGGAACTGAAGGACATGTGACTGGATCCATTCAAGTTATAATAATTTCCTAGGAGGTGTTGGCAGAAGGCAAGTATGTGTAAAGCTTTTTAAGGGTGATACAGAAAGAGTGTTACATCCAGTACATCAAACTCAGAACACAAAGGGTTGGTTTTCGGGACAAAACCTAAACAAAGTCAGTCAAAGCAATGTCTGTGGCCCCTCTCATTCTTCACACCAGCCCAGAACCAGGGCCAGTATGTTTCCAGGAAGGCGGCCTGCTCTGGTTATTACTAGGAAACAGTCTTGTAATCCTCAGCAGTCCTTGCCAAAGCTTTGGTTAAAGCGCTCTCCAACAGTTTCAGAGCAACCATCCATGTTTTTCTCCCCGAGGGTTAGCAGGGCTGCTGAGAGCAGCAGGGTCTCTGCACCAGATAAATGTTTGGACAGGAGAGGCTCCAGGTTGCTCTGAAAACAATGGGCTCAAACAGGACCATCAAAGGAATCTAGCAAGATCAAAGGCTGGCAAAGAGAACTTTACTTTCGGTCCATATACCGGCAGAGATAGAGGATTACTGATTATTAGAAAGATGGTCTGTCAGTATTGCCAGTGGTGGTTTCATTCATGAATATCACAGTGCAAATGGAAACATCAAAGAACCAGGCAAAGTAAGACGTGAGCGGTGAAGTGCAGGTGGTGATATATTGCAGTGTGTTAAAAGGGACATCTGGTAAATCCTAGAAATATGTAGCAAGGGATTTTCACAATGGAACTCGCTTAACAGCAGCCAGGCCAAGTTGGGTGAACTTTGCCCCGTGCCATCTGACAAAGCTAACAAAATCAATCTTGCTGCTGCTGAAGGGGAGTGATTTTGTGCCAAGCCATCCATGAACCATTAAGGTTCATTAGTTTCCTCCCGAGCAATTTGAGGACCACGCTTGCGTACGCGAGGGGCTGAATATCAGGAGGAAGACACATATCCACTCCACGTACCTTTGTCTCTGACTTTTCCAGAACGGTGGAACATTCAGGCATACTTTGCTTGCTTTTCTGTTTTTATTATTCTACCTCTGTCTTTTATTCCACATTGGCAGTAATCAGATGCAGGGGGGGGTCTATTTTCCGCCTCACACTGCCCCACTGGTTATCAATGGGACCTTTCAGAAAGGACCTTTCCTCCACTGATTGAGACTTTTTTCCTGCTGGACTAGCACACTGGGGCTATTGAGATGTGCCCCCTGTAACTTTCTCACTATGGCCCCTTCATATTTACCAGTGACCTGGAGACCTCTGGTCCAATATACATATGGTATCAGCTTGCAGTGGGCCGAGGTTGCAAGGGCCAAAAGCATTCTCTCAGTATGGAATAGTCAATCTGAGAGACACAGGGCAGGCTTTTCTCTGCAACTCCTGCTCCGTTCCAAAATAAATAGAGTCCAGAAGAAAGAACTTGACACTTTAGACATGAAAGTAAAGCCAAGTCAAGAAAAGAGAAAAAGACATCCTCCATATACGACTATATCTAAAGAACCCACCCATCAGAGCAGCCTGCACTAGAGAATCTAACGGCGACCCACTATACAGCATGGTACATTACCTTCCCTGTGGATTTCTTGCTTGTACTATAAAAAAGGCCTGTCAGCTCCCTGACATTTTGAGGGTAAGGCAGAGATGAGATGAGAGAGAGGAAGGGGGGGGGAGAGATATAGAGAGAGCAGAGAGAGAGAGAGATGCAGTGCATTGCTGCATCTCTACGAGGCTACGGGATACAAACCATGTCTCCCCTGCTCCCCGACCAATTACTAACACACACATTGATTCATTGAGGCGACGAGGTGTGGAGAACACGGGCATAGACTCGGTGGCAGTAAACAGTCACGAGGCTTACACGTTAATCTATACACAACAATGCTGCAAGTTCACCGGGTTGACATGTTCAAAATACATCAGCAGCAATGGAATTAGGGATTTTGATACAAACACGCCCCGCATGGAACATGCAGGGGAGTACATGCGTGAGGGAAGATTACCTGTAGGTCAAAGAATTTGCTGTATCTTCTGTAGATGATGTGGGAGGTGTTGTCAGAGTAGGTGACATTGATGAGATAAACCTGCCAAGAGAAGAAAGGCAAAGTTAAAACTATTTGTTTTCATTTTCAACTAGCTTGTTTTGTCCAACCAACAGTGCAAAACCCAAAGATATTCAACTACAATGAAATAAAACAACAAATCCCACACATTTTAGAAGCTGCAGCTACCAAATGTTTGCCATTTTTGCTTGATAAATGACACAAGATTAATCGATTACATTGTCAACAATTTTCCATCAAGTGACTAATCAATGACTCTACTAATCTTTTCAGCACTTGAAACAATCGATGCCAATTAATTGCCTGTAATGGCATGTGCTTGTAGTACCAACAAACTCACAGGCAACATGCTCACACAGCCCAAGACCAATTCCCCCAACATGAATGTTCAATGACACACACTCATAAATCTGTCAGTGGTTGATACTAGTATGACAGATAGTGACATCATCCCTCCTTTGCCGGCACACTGACCTGCTGGCCTTCACTCTTGGCTGAAGCAATGCTGCAGCTCTGAAAGGCCTGATAAGATTGAGATAGAGTCCATTTATCCGTCAAGAGGAGGTAAGTGATGCCGCTATCATCTCTAATCTAATTAAACATAGATAACCAAGGTAACATCCAGAGGCCAGGAATTTTTCATCAGAGACATTAAGAGCAGGTGGGATGTTCAGAAAAGGGCTCTGTATGTGAAATTACTCAAGTGGATAAGTTGTTACATAACATTAGGCTACAAGCTTTTGTGGGGGGAAATTACACCGAGTTACCAGTTTATTTGGTACACCTCCAGGATCTAATGCAATCCAATACAACTTTTTCAAGCTTGTGTTTTTCTAATACTTTGTTTCCCTCATGGATGTAAATGGGGGTGGACAAAATATTAGAAACCCCTCTCTATATAATGTGATCCAGTACAACATCAACACAACAAGTCCTAGATGTCAAAATAGGTCCTTGCCTTCCAAAACAACCCAGGTGAGCGTTTTCTTATGTGATGCCTCTGTGGTTATCGGCAGGACAATATTATTTGTCAGTGCCTTTCAAAAAGCATATGGCATGACTGTGAAAAATGCGTTTTCTAATCTGCCACCTCTGTGATTAAGTTTGGGTTAAGTCTAGGCAGCTAAAACTACTTATGGTTAACTACTTGATTAGGTTTAGGGAAAGATCATGGTCATGGTGAAAAGTTGACTGTAGGTTTAAGACAGGATGCAAACCGCGGTCTCCAGTGTCAAAGTCAGACACTTTGTACCTCCTTTAGAATTGTTGGACTAGAACGCCGAGCTACTCCCACCTTTGCTTCTGAGATGTGATGCATGACCACAAGAGGTCGCTTAGGAAAACTCAAGTATTCAAGTGTTCAAGTATTTGAACGGATGCTGTTGTCTTTCTGGTGAGGACAGACTGAAATTACCATAGAGCTGAATGAACATGGATGAGTGTCAACAAATACTAACCATTAAGACCTTCACAAAAAATGTGATTTTTTGCATTAGATTGTACAGGTGTACCAAATAACCTGGTAACACTGTGTATATTGGAGATTTAATTCTTGACTGGTGTTCCCTCTTTGCCTTCATCTTATGAAATCAAGACTTGTAGAATGTGTATTTAGAATACAGAGAAAAAGTCATCAATACTGACAAAGATTATAGCATTTTTTCCATTGTTGTTGCCAGATCACAACAGCCTATACAAAAAGCATTCATGGTTTTTCCCGTATATTTTGTACCCAGCACTTCAAAGTTGTATACATCTGGCATGTACTCAACATACAGTTAAAACAGCCATTATCAAGTGATTTGCAATAAAACAAGATGTTGTCACTCAGCCAAGGCATTCCAGCTAAGTGGCCCAGACACAGCGCAAATAGAAATCCACTTAGCATCAAGCCACCGTGAACACAGAAACGATTGACTTTGCCTCATGTACAGGATTCAGATTAAATAAAGGCAATGTGTTTCCCTGGTGAGCCATTCCTGCTCCGTATTCAAGCAGACTCCATCGTTCTGACTGATCTTACACTGTCACTCCAACCCTCTGTAACTGCCAAGAGCCTCCAGAGCAGAGCCAAGATGGATGAGGTCGAGTGAAAGACCCTGACGTTGACGTACGAAGGGCAGCAGCTTGAAACAAAAGAGGTTCCACAACAAAGCTGAGGTTTAAAAGGCCTTGTTGCTGCTGGAAGGGGCTCAGCTGCTGCTGGCAAGGAGCCACCGCAGTATGTTCACTCCCATGCAAACACAGCTACTGGCATCCAGAAGCCGTGACTGTCACACTACACTGACAAACTTGTTCTTAGCAAGTTAGGGTGTCACCACAGTGATTAGCTTTGGCATTTATTGCTGACAATGTGCTCCCTGGGGTACTGCCGAGTTACAAAATCAAAAAAGTAAAAAACAGTCCTCAGTCAGCAATGTTTCCAAGTGACTTTGTGACTTTTGCAGCATAACAAGGACTCAGACTCAAGGAGTTAAGCAAAGAGCTCTTTTCATCGCTCATTAACAAAGTATCTCTTAAAGAAAATAGATTCATTTCAGAAAACTGAAAGGGAACACATGGAAAAGTGAGTTAACTCATCCTAGCTTCTAAAGATTTATGTAAAGGCTAGACTTGACTTCACTTGCACAAATACCCAAAATATCTTTATGTTGTTAGTGCATACCAGTCAGCACTGATAGCGACTTATCTAAATGACAAGATATGCCTCAGAGTGAACGGAGGGGCTGCCCGTGCCCGTGGCACTGAGTGTATATTATAGGCCAGAACTAGATTTATATTTGAGTGCTTAAAAAAAACATCCCATGACAGGGCTCGACAGTAACGGTTGCCTGGTTGCACTTGGCAACCATTTTGAGAAGTTGGCAAAAAATTCTTGGGCTTTCGATTTCGAGTTTCGAAATCAAAAGCAGGATCGGCGATTCGCCCAGTAATTTTTTTTTTTTTCTCCACCCCCGCCTACTTGCGGCACGCGTCCAAAGAAAAAACACAACAACCCTTCAAAGAGACACAGCGTAGCTTACCAGTAGCATGCAACTACAGTTTTCGAGACACCCAGGGACACACACAGGGAAGTGGTCTGACCGTCCGAGAGTGTCCGTCGCTAGCCTGCCAACGCCTGGCAGCGCATCAAAAAAATCTGCCGTTTGTTTGGTCGACGCGCGCACAGGCATCTGTTTTAGAGACAACAGCGAAGCCAATGAAGTTGTTTGACTCTGGGGTGAAAAGTTCTACTAACCCGTCAACATCACAAGCGAACGCTGGTATACCAGGAATTGAGGGTGGACACGTTCGCTAACACTAAAGATTCAAATTCTTTAAAGTGTCAAACAAAACACAAACTTCGGTTCGGTTACTGTAATAAAGCTTTTAAACATTATTTTATGTCACATTTTCATTATTAAGCTGACATAGTATCTTAATTACTCAAAATATAAGGTGACTAAGAATAGCAACCATATTTCAGTTTCAGCAAAAGGCTGATGTCTGGCAACCACTTTAAAAAGTTAGCATTGAGCCCTGCATGACAACATATTGGTTATATTCATTTTTATCCAGACTAGAGGTGTGGCTCTATGGATGGTAATGTCGATCACTTGGTCAGTCGGTCCACAAAATATCACAACAGTTACTGAATACATTGTCATGAAATTTAGTACACAAATTTGTGGTCCCCAGTGGATGAATCTTAATGACTTTGATGACTTTCCTGACTTTTCCTTTAGTGCCACCATGAGGTTGACATTTGTGTTTTTTTGTTAAGTGTCTCAACAACTATTGGATAGATTGCCATGAAATTTGGTACAGATATCCATGGCGCCCAGAGGATGAATCCTTAAGACTTTGGTGATCCCCTTAGTTTTTATCTTGCACCAACAGCTGGTCAAAGTTTATTATTTATTCAGCGAAATACCTCTCCTTCAACAAGATTGATTGGCACAAAATTTTGTACAGACATTGATGGTTCGCAGACCATGTATCCTACTGACTTTGGTAAACCCCCTTATTATTCAAGCACCATGAGGTTGAAATCTGTGGTTTTGAGTGAAATGTCTCAACAACTACTGGATGATTGCAATGAAATTTGGTACAAACATTCATATATCCCATTCGGTAAATTGTAATAACTTTGGTGATCACTTAACTTTTCATTAAGCGCCATCATCAGGTCTAAATTTGAATTTTTCCAAAATGTTTGTTTATGACTTTCCATCAGCCTCAGTTGTACTTCATATTTAGTGCTATTGGCTTGGTCGAGTTTTCAGTCGGGCTCTAGTGTATATGTACACATTAGTCACAAATCTGTGTGGAACTTACTCCAAGTCTACTATGTGGCTGTGTGTTTGTGCTCTATAAACTCCCCTGACCTCAACGGTATGCCAGAGTATCGTCCGCTCATCATGCCTCTGGGCCACTTAATTCGACTCAGAAGCAAATCTGTGCTGAGGTGAGGTATAAGATATGAGCCAGGCTGGAAGATGTGGACTCAGTGAAAAGATCCAAACCCCAGAAGCAGATGTGTATGTGATGGCAACCGCAGTGGAAAACACAACCAGCAACCATCCGTGGTCTGCCCGTGCCCAAAATATCAAGCTTAAACCTATGGCCCCCCCATTCCCCAAAATAGACTCTATTCACTCAACACAGCCAGTAAATCACAACAGTCTGGGCTTCTGCCTCTCGAGTTAAATGAAGAAACATCTAGCAGTAAACATCTTGTGATTTGCCCATAATGAAATCTGATTAATTATTTTGCATATTACATGGTAGCTGCTTTTTCTTCACCTTTTCACTACAATGTAGTTGTTTGCAGCTATAAGGACATTTTTAAGTGTTTATTAATTAACAGTATTTGTCAACAATTATTACTTCTCCTATGAAGACATATTTTACATTATTACAAGTGAGTTTTACTATATTGTCATTCATTATCTGTTTATACACCAGCATCCGCTTATGGGTGCCCACATGAGAATTTTTAGTTGTTGACAAATACATTAATAAACACTTATATCTGCTCACACCTACATTATAGTGTTATAAACCATTTATTAAATGTGTGTATACTACTTATAAATGCTAAATAGGGGGACTTAAAGTAAGGTACCAACAAAAAAAATGACTCACTCAAATGTCAGTTAAGAAATAATCTGTCAGCCAATTATATAATTTGATATGATGAGATGGAACGGAAAATGAGCCATTTTCACAACAGTGACAGAGATAAATTCAGATATTTGCAAGCATAACAACATCATTAACAGCAAGTGTCTCAGTTTATCTTCCATGTTCTCGTGGGGATTTTAGAAGCACAGAAATCAAGATAAAAAGTCAAACATTATCTTGTGATTGCTGCAAGACATTCTTGCACAGCAGGCATGTCTGGAACAATAAGGCATTGCTGCAATTCCAAAACGAAGGCTGAAATTTGGGCGAGGAAGCAACCTAAAAGCTCATGTGGAAGCATGATCTGCATGATCTCTTGATTACTAACACTCGCCTACATTTGGAAACAGGAAGGTGTTGGAAACTCAAATGGGTATCAAGGGATTTGGAAACAATGGGGAGGTTGAACCATAACTCACTGTAGATGACTGTAAAGAGCCTAACATGAGTAAGACTGACCAGATGTACTGCTGTTGCAGTGCATAGCCGCTACTGAAAAAAAAAAGCAATTCCTTTAATGAACAATATCTATCATTCAAGAGACATTTTATAATTCAGAGAAAAAAAACGAGCATTTTCTTGATCACAGCTTAGTCGAGTTTTTCTTCAGATTCCACAGCAGTCACGCGTCAATACATTTCTGACAAGTCAACGTTCTTTTCAAAGGAGTCTAAAAATTGATTCATAAATGACGGGGAAAAACTAAACAATAACAAAGAAGGCTTTGGGGGCTTGAATGTCCCAGATAGCAGGAAAAGACCTTGTACATTTGTTATTCCCACGGAGGATGTGGGACTTGAAAACAAAAGTTTTATTCATGCACAGAAGCAAAGAGAGAAACATGAATTCTTACGACAGAACAAATTGGACCTCTGATTATTTCATCATGTTCGTCTGAAATGGCTATGAATATTCATGCAATGTTTACAGCTTACTTTTTCCCCCCTCTGACTCTCCTGAGGGAATCATTTCTCTAATAACGTGAACATTGCAGATAGTATATGAATAGTGAAAATAACTTACAGTTTCGAAGGAAAGCCAGGACCCAGTCTCACAGTTTTCAAGTGAAGAAGGCAAAAGAGCAGAGTGCTTGGTGGGGCAGAGAATGTGGGCCTAGCCACTAAATGCAGTGAACCCCGCCTAAACTACTATATTTAAACTAACCTATAAAACAGACACACATCATACTTTCAGACTATGAAAGCGCAAATGATCTGACTACAAAAAGTCAGGTTGGAAAAATTCTCTTTGCATGGGAGCAAAGTCTTTCCACATGGAACCACAACTGGCCTAAATATACTCACTTGACTAATACAGTCACTTATTCTTTCAGTTCAGCCAGAGAGGTTAACGAATGACAATAAAGCCAGACAAATTCTTCTAAGCTGTTTCTCAACAAAAATGTCGCAAGGGTGAAATAAACTGACAATTCCATTCATAAGCTTTGGCAGGGGGTCTTTGGAAACCCCGCTAAGACAGAGTTTTTGTATCCGCTGCCAAAACAGTGCCCTTTATTAACCACACACCAGGCCGACACTTCCTCAACTGTGGTCACTTCCACTCAGAAATGGACCAATCGTGCCTTCTGTGCTTTTGTGGTGGGCACAGGAGGTTAGTGATTTCATATCAGTAAGTTAAAAGACAGACAGGGTCATGTACTCGTGTAAACAACTTTTACTACTACAAACACTGCTTCAAAGGCAGGTCTTCATAGGATGCATTCCATTTTCCATTATAAGCACTTTGACGTGAATTTCAAAGCAACATGAGACAACTAACAGACCTCCAAAGAGGCCCGAGCTGTGCCCAGATAGTTTTACATAATAATCTATAGCACACAAAGATAAACTGCATCAGCAGTGGTAGCAGGTTGAAACTAAATAACAGGAATGTTACAGACATATAGCATAGTATATATCACAGCTGTTTTTAAGTCTTTCGACATTCAAATGGCACGGCATTTGAACAATTTCCTTTCAAAGCGTTCAAAGCTTTTACAAAGTTCTTTCAATGCATAGGCCTAACAAATAAATACAGTATGTGAGATGTGTGGCTGTGCAATGTCTGCCTATCACTGACTTATTTGTTTTTTATTGTTCTAAGATTTTACTAGTGCAAAGTTGAGACTTGAATGTTTTCAATGTTTTCAAGTCAAATTAGGTCTCCAGGAAGTCAAGTACTCATTTTTGTCGCTTAAATCTTCATTCATTTTTGTTCTGTGTTTTTGGCCACTTGACGCAGTGGAACAATTTGTTCACACAACATTGACATATCATCACCTTATTAAGTTGATATGGTGAATGTGTTAGCAAACAGTGACCTATTTACACATCCAGCAACATTAGCATTCATTTGGAGTCGTGTTTCTGTCCACCTAGCAAATCTAAGTCCAATATCCACTCTCCTTTTAGCTCTGTTTTGGTTTCCACCAACTCCCGAGGGAAATGTCTGGCCCTTTAGCTGTGACTGTAAATTCTCCATCATGTTCACCAGCTAGTTGCTAACTTTGTCTGTCTGTCATTTGGTGCTGGGCAAGTAGCGTAATATAGGTTTATTAAAGCTTATTGCTGAAAACAACTGCATGCTGCTGCTGGAAACAAGATTGATGAGAGCAGTAAGAGTGAACCAAAACAATGAGCTAAAAGATGCTAAAACGCTCCATAGAGCTGAGGGGAACTGCAGAGTCGGCATTGATTGACTACTAATGTACTTTCTGGTGGATATATTATTAACCAGATGAAATGTTTTTTTAACTCATCCTTGAGTGCTTTTTAGAGAAAGAATATCTTGTCATGCTAATCAAGCCAGTCTGATTCTAATAACCATTTAGTCAATTTCCCTGACTATCTAGTAATCTCATGAAGAGAGCTGCGAGCAAGTCTACTCCATCTTTTTTGCTTCCCATTTCTCTCTTCCTCCTAAAATGGCACAACAACACATCCAGTGATGTTAAGAGCAATCAATTCAGGTCATTTTCCCATAAAAACAAAACCAGAGCCAGTGCAGCTGAGGCCACACATGATGCCCACACATGCTCTGTCGAACCACAGAGCATCGCCACCTCTGGGTGACGTAATCATAAGTCAAGCTGTTGCAGAAGAATGTGCAGAAGCATGTCAGGGAACTGGAGGCCGTGTTCAAGCACCATGACATGTGCTTTTACCCTGAACGCAGACGAAAGAGTGTAGGAGACGTCTTGCTATCGAGAGTAGAGAGCTGTTGTCATGCATTTAAGACTTCTGCAGGAGACAAATAAAACATTCCACAATTCCAAAAAACATCTGGTATCGAACACATGAAAACAACCCACAGCATGCGTGTGAGGTCCCGATAATAACAGTGCGAGGGCGACAACATCCGACTCTTTTGCCAGTGCATGCAACACAGATACACACTCTTGTCAGTATCAGTGTCAGAGTTAGGGCTCTGCAAACTAAGCATCAAGAACAGCGACTTTACTAACAGACGTCAGCAACGCCCCTGACTCATCCTCTTCTCTTTCTCTTTCTCTTTCTCACACACACACACACATAGCCCTTGAGCACTTCCAGGTAGTCGTCAAACTCTCCCAAACAATGGCCAATCCAAAGAAAAAGCCGGCCTCATAAACCTCTCCTCCAGCATGCACCTCCCGGTTAGGGGTGAGCATCTGAAAACAGGGACCCTTTTCACTGAGATATCACTCTGTGTTTGATAGGCCAATAAATATTTGAGTGGGGAACAACTCTCTGAAGAGATGTTTTATGGTACCAAATAACAACACCATCTTCCAGTCTGGGCCTTTGCGTGGCACAGGAGTCTCTAGAAAATGAAATGTTATGGGACTGGGACTTGTAGGGGAAACAGAAGCTTTAAGTAAACATGGCCGTGCCCAACCTTGCTCTCTCTTTTATCACCTCCTCCTGCAAACACATATACACAAAAACCATTCACAGGAGGAGAGTGTGAGTGTGTGTGTGTGTGTGTGTGTGTGTGTGTGTGTGTGTGTGTGTGTGTGTGTGTGTGTGATGCATGTTTGCGACTCAGCGGTCCAGCTTTCCCTACGGTCCGACAAGCACTTCCCTTTGAGAAAGCCCTGAGTCCCATTCCCCCTCCGCTCACAAGATAAGCATTTCCAGCTGGTTTCACAAACATAACAAATGAGATTCAATGGGTGCCACAGATTGTGTCTTACTCTCATGTTCTCTCCTCCTCTCTCACCCTTCCTCTTCCCTCTTTTTTTTTTGTTCTCACAGTAACTAGCCTTGTCTCATGAGACAGGGTAGCCAGAGAAACTAGGCCACAGACTGGCCCGCTGAGACAGAAGAGCCCAAAACCCAGTACAGCTCATCTCAGCTCTGAGAAGCTCCTGTTACACTTATACTGTACATATAGTAGGCTGGCTACTACTCAACAAGCCTACCTATAGAGTTGGATTGACCTGGGAAGCTCATGTTTCACTACTAAACTACTCTGTGGAAGCAATAACTGTGCATTAAGAGTCCATGTTGCATTAAAAACATACTGCTGTACATCATAACAGCGAACCATTAATTCACTGTCTCTAAGCACTAGAGAATTCTGCCTGTGAGTGTAATTTGTCATATTAGCCTGCTAAGCACAATTACTTGTTTTCAATGTGTGTGTTTTTAAGGAACAGTTTAACATTTTGCTGAGAGTAAGATGAGAATATTGATACCATCCTTATGTTTGTGTGCCTCCAGTTTTTATGGTAGTTAGCATAAAAACTGAAGCTAATCGCTCCATGATTAGCTTAAGTTTTTATGCTAACTACCATAAAAACTGGAGGCAGGGGGGAAACAGCTAGCCTGGCTCTGTCCAAATGACAAGTTGTAAAACCATAATTTGACATTTTTACTTTGCTGTTTGTGTACAAATAAAACAAACAAGATAAACCATGTTAATTGGTGAGCTTTAGAGATGCTGACAGGCATATTTTTGAACATTGGACCAAACCAGGCTAGCTGTTTGCCTCTGCTTCCATTTTTAATGTTAAGTAAGCTAATCGCCTCCATACTTAACACATAAATATGAGCGTGGTATCAATCTTCTCATCTCCACATGAAAGCAAATTGTATTTCCCAAAATGGCAAACTATTCCTTTAATCATTATGCAAAGATAGGTGTCACTTTTTTCACATGGGAGGCACTGAAACATGACATTTAAAACCTTCAACAGCAATGTGTCATTCCTGAAACAATGTCCTGGTTACTCTGGATAATCCACTGAACACGCTTTTAGCAATTCTCATAGCAACTATTTCTTTGGTAGAAAGTAGTTCCAATGAAAACTCTGGATTTCCAAGCAAAACCAAGATTGTTTGTGGAAAGAGATGTATCATATTATTATGCATTACATTTATTTGGCAGAAGCTTTTGTCCAAAGTGACTTACAAGAAGTGTAATCACCTACACAGGAGCAAGAGCTACATGGCATTAAAGATCATTGTTGCTATTTAAATGTAATTTTTTCATGTTGTGAACACTAAAAACTAAATTCCACTCACCTCTATTCTATTGGTTCGGAAGCAAAAACCTCAGAGACAGATATCTCAAAACCTACACAAATTAAACCAAAAGTATCTGCATCCTGGGGATAAAAGGAAAAAATATGTTGTTTTGAAATTTGGGTGAATGTTTTCATATAATTCACCACTGTGAGCTACATTAGAAAATGTCAGATGGTCGTCTCTGACATCCAGAAGCCATCAGCATACTTGTGTTTTCATTTATAAGGCTATGCTATATACGTTGTTGAGATATTTGACATCACCTCAGTTGCGTTCAAAGTGACCAAACATGACACCAGATCTTAGGCTAGGGTAGCTTTAAAAGGTTCTTCATACCAAGTTAGAGACACTCATTCCTCTGAGGCACTTTAAAGTGCTACTTACTGATATTTTTAATAATATTTATTATTATATTAATTAATGTTTCTGCGTATGTGACAGCTGCTTTCTGTGAGTCTCACAGTGATATGTAAATGTGTTCTCTGATCTCTCTTATAAAAAAAGATCTTGATCATGAGACTTCCTGAATTAATCAAGTTTAACTAACTGACACTTTATGCACTTTTGAAACAAAAGTCATCTACAAGGTTGAATCACAAACCAGATGGACATCTTCCACAGGGCCACAGCCAATCAGGGGCTCTTGTACCAAACTATATGTTTAGTTTGTTGTAATTTGAATGCACAAATTTGTTTGGGAATATGCACCACCATACAGCACAATATAAACTGATGCCTTGAGGCACGTGTTGCATCATTACCCAATCCTGAAGCCATGTCAACATCTAGTTTTAAGACTATTATTATTTCAGTTTATATCGTTCTTACATGGGGTGTGAATAAGTTTGTGATTAATCAAATAAACACAAACTAATTGGCACACAGCAAACCTGGAGGCAGGTGGTACTCCAGTATGGGATTACTGGTTGGTTTCGAGAGCTCCAGGCACACTATAATTAAGCTGCCAATGTGGAGTCTGCTGTGTGCACTATACTTGATGGGTACTTGAAGGCAACAGAGTACATACACAATACCCAGAGAATGGGAGGAAGGGGGGTTGGGGGGCCCACAGCTCATTTTTGCCCCGGGGCTCTGTACAGTGATGCTTCAACGGTGTCAGAATTTAGGTATCAGTTTCACTGCAGCCACCGAATGTCAAAAATATATACACTCATAGTACAGTACAGTGTTTAGGATGGTATTATCTACGAAGTCAAGTTCACAGGTGCAGTTTTGATCTGGATGAGAAAATCTATTACATCTTTAATATTCATATCATATTCCCATGTCTTCTACAGTGCGTGATACAGTGTGTCTGATAAAGGGGCAAGAGTCCTGTGAATGCCTCCTTTCAAAGGAGAATACGTGTGCTAACTGTGTCCACATATGATTAGGCCCAAGGGTCTGCAGGACTGTAATTGCAAATGAGCAAGTCATTTATTATGACTTGTTTATGAGCTCAAAGTAGGATCTGAGCTGGTGCCATTAAGTGCAGGGCCCCAAAACAGACTCTCACTTTAAACAAGTGGGGTACTGATGAAGACGGCCACAGGAGGCAAGGACCAGGAAGGTAATAATGATCACTGAAGCCTGTTGTGACATTTGATTAAAGGAGAATAAAGTGTCCTACATTCTTACAAAATGATTGATGACGCAACATGAAAATCAAAAAAGGTACATTTAAAAGGTTATCAGATAGTTTAGGGGGGTTTGTGTGTCAAAATCATTTCAGGATTCAATCATCCAGGCTCATCTTGATTTTACACACAAACAATGAATAAAAAATGATGCTTTTCCGCATTTATGGGGGGAAAAACATTATACATTTTTAGAAACTGTCCATTTCAGACATGTTTTAAGTGTGGACAGGTAGTGTTGAGCACTGAGAAGTCCAGACACATTATCAGTGAAGATGATAGAATACACTTGGATTATGTTTTGTTGTTATTTGAGTCTGTGGAATCTTAACATATACACTCATTTTAATTCTTAAATGAAACGTTCTCCTATACAGAAACACTGTGAGGCTGAAACTTAGAGTCTATCTGGCGGTGGAAGTTCTGCTTCCGCCTTACAGCTCAATGATAAACCCAGGTTACCTGGCACTGCATGAACTTAATCATTTGGTGAGAATAATGAAATTCCTCAAGTATTTGAGCGCTTTGCCCTAAACACAACCGCATGTAAACCAGCCACATTTAATGCACCAAAGCTCTTACTCCAGACATTGGACTGCTTGAAGAAGCAATAGTCTGTCAGAAAGTCATGATAATCCTGACTGCTGAATCTTGAAGATAGTAACCTGCATTGCCAGGTTACAGTGCTGGTGCTTATTTGACAGTACCACAGTTAATGACAGCTCACTTGTGATGATGAACTATGTCTGTTGATACTGTGGGGAGTTAGCTACTAATGGTTTGGAACTGTTCATTATTTCTAACCAGGTACCTTGCTGAACAAGAGTGTAACAGTGAGCTTAGTTTAGCTGTGGCGCTCCCATAGCAGCTAACGTTCGGCTACATGTAGTGGACTAAATGCCGCGTTCAGGTGTCATGCTGTGGCTGTGTACAGGCCAGAGAGACACACCGCTGACACATCTGAATGGGACAAGGTGGGATTAAGGTGACATGGGTGAAGACGAGGCAGGCGAGACAACTCACGTAGTGTTTAGACGGACTGCGCCTCTTCTCCACGTCCACGACTTTCACGTCCAGCACAGTCCGAAACTGCATCTTGACCCTGCAAAGGCTATGCATAAAAGCGACAGGCGGGCAGCTGCTGCGGCTCCAGATAAGCTATCTTGTATCACGGGAGAGAAATCACAACATTCATCGCCGTGTCATTAAACAATTCAGCGGTCCATTAAGAGAGCAGCTCGCTCGCGGCCGATTTGCTCCCCTCTGTCGACTCAACGACCATCAATCTGATTAGAAACTTATCAATAGTCCATTTAAGCCGGTGCTGACCGCCCTCGGTGAAACACATACAGCCGGAGCCCCGCGCAGAGAGCGATGTTCACGTTGCCTGCCGCCACACAGACTGGCCAGCGGCCGACGGAGCGCTGATGAAGTCGGTCACCTTAAAAATAGAAGGGGTTGGGAGGAAAAAAAAGTGCAGCGACTTCCTTTGTGTCTGCCGCGATGCCTACAAAAGGGGCAGCTGCATACCTGGAGGTTACAGGGGCAGGCTGAATGCGAGGGAGCCGGCAGACCCAGCGCCAAACGGCTCCTGCGTTCCAGCAGGCGCGGCGGATTTAGGGAACGGAGTGGGATGGGCTTCACGCACGTCCTCGGGGCTACTTGGAATAAAGCACTCGAGAAAAAAAAACAAAAAAAACAACCCTATTTGGCTCTGCCTTCCTCGTCAAGACGTGCTGTTGTGTGACATAATTATGAAGCTGCGTTTGTAACCAGCCGGAAGGCCACTCATTCATTCGTCTTCCTTCGGGGGCCCCATAACTTTTCCACCCCGCTTAAGAGAATATGAAATAATATGTTCCAAATATCTGGCACGATGTGTAGGCCTGGATTCCACACAAACTGTATGTTGTTAATTGAAATGTGCTTAATCCCGTTCTGTGCAACAGAGGGCAGCGTGATAACGAAGCTATGCCCAGTGTAACGCTCTCCGGCCCCTGAGCCATGGGCAGCTTTCCGGCCGGAGAAACGCGCAACTGGAACTATGGATACAGATGTTCCACAGGCGGCCAATCAGCAGCAGCCTGCACTACATGAGAGAGCCAATTAACAACCAAACACTGCCCCCCTGCGCACACAGCAACATAAGCAAGATGGTAAAGATAAAGAAGCCCATTTAGAGGCTAGACTTCTTCTTTGCGTTTTTATTTAGGTCATTAAATCAAACAGCTAAGATGCATTAAGGTCTGATTTGAAATGTTTTCAGAGCATTACTGAGACCAGATCGGTATCATCTTTTAAATAACTTCTGAAAACCTGCTTTTATTCTAATGACTTTACTATAACCATGAGCCCAAGGCTGGAATTCCAACTGGGCAACAGCCCCAGGACTCCAGGGGCCCCGAAAGCTCCAGGCTTACTGTGTGGCAACTGCTCTGTGGTAACGTAATTGAATATGCAAATTGGGAATATGCGAGGCTGGATTACCAACTAGGCAAAGTGGGCAACTGCCCCAGGGCCATAGATCCTCAGGGGGCCCAAAGGCCCAGGGTTCACTGCGAGGCAATTCATTTGTGGCTATTTAATGAAACATGAAGTTTAGTTTACTCATCATAGCGAGTGCTGCTCAAACAGCTGTGCAGGGAGCTTTCTAAAGTCTGAGAAAATAACCCTGATGATGTCAAAGCCAGGATCTCTGCCAGGAAGCATGATGTGGCATAGCTGGCATGAGTAACATATCACACTTGTGTCATGAAGATATAACATATTGGTGCATGTTGCATACTGGCATTATATGTGCTTGTAACTGCTTATTTAATGACGGTGACAGATATGGTAATAATAACAATTACTAGTGTTATTATTTTACACAATTTTTCTATCATGTTCATCTTATGTAGTTTGTCTTTGTCTAGCCAGCCGGGTGGAGCATCCGTTTGATAAGGATGAAATTGACATTGTTTAGGGGTGGATAAGGGGACAAGGGGGATATGTCATGTATACTGCTGCATCATGGGATATTTTCTGTTGAATTGTCTTAAAAAAACATAATATAACATTTTTTTGAAAGAAAAGCTGTACACATTGGACATAGAGTTAGAGGAATGGGGCTTAATGGGGACCCAGGAGCACATTTTTTGCCCCAGGGCCCATAGGCAGGTTAATCCAGTAATGCATGAGCCTTATCTTTTGCTGCCTGGTCTGTTATTTATTGTTTATTTATTTCTAAATTTACCAAACTATCACAAATATTTACAACAGTGGAGTGCACAGTGGTCCTGAAAGCTTTCCTGGTGTCCATTTTCTTAGGCATGGCTTTCGCATTTTATATTAAACTTAATAAATATGGAGTTCAACTAATGTTGGCAAGTGCCACACTTGACGATATTCATGATAAACAAAGGAATAAAAATGGAATGATTTACTTAAATGTATTGGACGCTCACATTTTGGAGCAATAAGCCATGCTACACATAGTATATGCAGTAATACTGAGTTCCCGACCCCACTGTGCTCAAGTTAGAACACAGTGTAATGGCTGTCGCTGGTGCTGACGATGTCACTGTTGCACTCCAGTGATTTGAGGACCAGCTCCAGTGCTTCTTTGCTCACGTTGAGGCTGTAGCGCTGCCTGACTGCAGACAGAATGTGCAGGATGTGGCAACCCTTCTCTGCATCTACAGGCACAGGAGGAAACAACTGTCATGAAAACCAAGTTTATATGGAGACTTTAAAATAACACTTGGAAAGAGGGATTTCTGAAGTTCAGTTTTTCAATATTCTCATGTTATTTAGCATTTTTATTGGATTTATTTTTTACAAACATACAGAACGACGAGACATCCATTTTATAAGCATCTATAGTCTAAATGAAGCCCCTACTTGGAGAAGTGTTTAGCAAGTAACATACAGTATGTGTGATTGTTGTGCTAATTGGATCTTTGACAAGCAGGTAAAAAAAGCTTTCATTCTTAATTATTTCAACTGAATGATAATTACTGCTATACTCAACACACTGCCACAAAAGAGATTGTGACTGAGTCAAACTAAAACTACAGTAGATCAACATGAAGCAAAACTTAATGATACTTAATTAAGAGCAAATCTAAGTCTACTTACACTTCTCTCTCTTTGAGTCCTCCCTGAGAATGTCTTTGATGGCTATGAATAGATCTGTGTCATGTGCAGTCACCTGGTGAGGGACAACAGCATCAGACAGACACATGTGCATAATGAATCCTCACAGTAATAACCTACTGAAGTGGGAAGAATTCATTTAAGATTGCTCTGCTGTTTCTTACATGATAGACTTCATCTTGGGATTTGACCTTGCGGTACACAATACCCTCGTCCTGTAAAATTTGCAGGGCCTCCTTCAGAAGCTGCCGTAGCTGCTGGCATGCAGACGGACCCGCCACAGGCTCCTTGGCAGCAACAGAGAAGCATAATATTCCAACAGCACTTAAAGTAAATATGTGGATAAACATGTGGCCATGGGATAAAGCATTAATCAGAAGCAGAGAAATACACTGGTAGGCAAATGTTACTGTTTTTGTTTCAGTTTTAGATATCTTAATCATTTTCTGTTAGCAAATTGCACTGCTACGTGGAAATATCTCAGTGTGATGACATATTGTCGAGTTTTGTGGGAATAAGGAAAACCAAAATGTGCCAAGAAGTGCAAGTTGCATTGTCAGCAGCTTTAATAGTTTAATAATTCTAAACAATACAAATTAGCTTCTGTGCTAGAAATCAAATCCTGGCTGTATTTCTTCATTCCATTCATCATTCTCACCTAAGGACACTTCATATAAAGTCTGTCGTTTGAGTTTCGTTTCATCCCACCACCTTCAAAAAAAAAAAAAAAGGTTCCCATATTATTATTTTGGCATACCTGGTCTGCAGATGCTGTTTGAGGCTGGCTGGAGATCAGAGGCTGCAAAAGATCCTGAACATCATAGGGTCTGAACCTGGTCACCGACTTCTGCTTGAAGAAATCCTTGATGATATTCGTTGCCTTGCTGAGGGAACTGATGGCTGAGTCACTGAAAAACAGACAAAGATCTGGGCTTAAAACAATTTATACTAATGCTTAAATACAGTATATGTTTAGAAATACTGTAACTGGTAATCACTGAGCATGGCTCAACTGTGACAGTGTATGAAAATTAGTGCCTGCTTTCATTGTTGTTCCATGTTAAAAACTATATATCTGCATGTGTAGCTCCTACCTACTGTGCATGTTTTACTACATCTTGCAGTACAAACAAACTGAAACTTTAAAGGGCGACACTCAACTATTGTTTTATATGTAAACCCACAAAAACTCTCGCCATCTTGCTAGCCTGATAATCAGACTTTTTTCACTGAAGATTGTGTTCATGTTAGCCGAATTCTTGTTGGGAAGGGCGAGTATTTAGTTTTGTTTTGCCCATACCAAAGTGGCCAAACCGTGGAATTACAACTTGTGGGTCCGTCACGTGATGCACACTGGCCAAAAATACTTTTTTCTGTAGACTTACATTGTGAAAGAAGCGTAGCAAGCGGTGGATACATTTTTTTAGAGTTTATATCAGAATTTGATCCATCTGGTCCGATAACAGTTGGAAAGTCTAGAAGAGCCGCACGATTAAATCATTTTATCCGCATTCAAGTTAGAGGAGGGCTAAACCGGAAGTTAGCCGGCTCGGCTGGCGGAGTATCTAGTGCACTTGCTCTATGGGCCACACGATGTGGAAGATATGGGTAATTTTATACCGGGAGGTTGAACTTTTTTGGCTTCATGCGCCACTGAGCAGTTTTCATAGAAATGAACGGGGCCCCGCCTCCAACGCTGTATCCAGTTCTCTTTATACATCCATGATATGAATCCCTAAACAAATCAGAGATGTGGGTGGCGATTCAGAGGTCTGAAACCAGGCTACGTCATTGCATGTTTATCAGCACATCCTACAAGATACAAGATAGATTTCTTGATAATTTTACAACACAGGGTTGTATAACGAAATTTTGATTGTAGTTGCCTTTATGCTACTCAAAAACAAATGTTATGTACAAAAATTATATACAGTATATTAGTGAATATATAATAAGTGATAGAAATAAAAGCTATTTTACACGGGGGAGTGCTGAGGATGAATTTAGTAGTCTCGCAGCCTGAGGAAAGAATCTGCTCTGTAGTCTGGTGGTACGACAGTGGATACTTCTGTATCTCTTTCCAGACGGCAGCAGGGTGAACAGGCTGTGGCTGGGTGGGTACTGTCTTTTAGTATCCTCTGGGATCTGTGCAGGCACCTCTCCTCACCGATATCACCAATGCTCGGTAGGTTGGTACCAATGATCTTCTAAGCGGTTTGAATCAGCCGCTGCAGAGCCCTCCTGTCCTGGGCCGTGCACATCCCATGCCAGTTTGTGTTGTTATGTTTCCAGTCAGGATGCTTTCTATTGCTTCTCTGTCAAAGGTATGAAGAACTTGGCACGTGAATTTTGCCTCCTGAAGTTTCCTTAAGAAATACAGCGATGTCTGAGCTTTCTTGACCAGCGTGGAGATATGAGAGGACAGGAACCTAAAATTATTCACCTGCTCCACCTCAGCTCCACTGATGTAGACAGGGGTGTGTGTCTTTGCCTCCTTTTCCCTAAAATCAACGTCAAAATCAGCCCCTTGGTTTTGCTGACGTTGAGCAGTAGGTTGTTCTCTGTGCACCACTCTGCAAGACTGTTGATTTCCTCCCGATATGAAGTCTCATCGTTGTTTGAAATCCGGCCAATGATGGTGGTGTCATCCATAATCTTCACAATAGAGTTGTGAACAGGAGGGGGCTGGTCACACAGCCCTGGGGTGCTCCAGTGTTGAGCACTAGAGTGGAAGAGGTGTGACCGCCAAGCCCAACTGTCTGGGGTCTGTTTGTGAGGAAGTCCAATATCCAATTACAGAGTGTGGTACTCAAGCCCAGAGTGTTTTCCAATCAGTTTCATGGGGGAGATTGTATTGAATTTTGAGCTGAAATCAACAAACAACATTCTGATTTAGGTGTTGTTGTTCTTAAGGTGTGTGAAGACTGAGTGAAGGGCAGTGGAGATGGCATCCTCTGTGGATCTGTTGGTTGTGAAAGCAAACTAGTGAGGAATTCCAGCTTTCAGTCTTGCTCTGACGGTGTTGTAAGATTCCTTGTCTCCTAAACGAAAAGTAGCTTTTTTGGCTCTGATTAGAGCCCTCACTTCTCCATTCATCCAGGCTTTCTGGTTGGGGAATGATTTTATTGTCTTCGTGATCACCACATCATTAACACATTTGCTGATGTATGATGTCACTTATGATGATGTATTCCTCAAGATTGATGTGGTTCTCCTGGGTGGCAGCATCTCTGAACATGAGCCAGTCTGTGCACTCAAAACCACACTAGTGGTCCACACTAATGTTTTTACTGATGGTTTGACCTTTTTTATCATGCTGGATGCAAGTAGGCAGGAGAAGCAGGGAAATACGGTCTGATTGACCAAAATGGGGGTAACAGAGAGCTTTGTAGCTGCCAGAAATGTTTGTGTACACATGGTCCAGTGTAGTTGTTCACCTGGTGGGAATGGGGACATGCTGGTGGAATTTAGGTAAAATAGTTCTGGTCTGTTTGATTTAAATCATCAGCTACAATAAAAACACCATCCGGTTGTTTTGTCATGTGACTGCTGATGACCTCATACAGTTCCTGTAGTGTGTTTTTTGAATTTGCATCTGGAGGAATGTAAACAGCAGCAACAACAACACTGGTGAATTCTCTGGGTAGATAATATGGTCGACATCTTAACAATATCAATTCCACATCTGGGGAACAATGTCCATCCACTTTAACTGCCTTTGAGCACCAAGCATCATTGATGTAAACACAGAGACCGCCTCCTCTCGTCTTACTGGAGTCTTGTGTTCTGTCAGCGCGGATCAAGTTTGGCCCGTCGGGTGCGATAGCTTCATCCGGGATGTTGTGATGCAGCCAGGTCTCAGTAAAGATGAGGGCACAGCAGACTCTGATTTCCCGTTGCTGAGTTAGCCTGAGTCTTATCTCATCCATTTTATTTTCCTGCGACTGTACATTAGCTAGGAGTAGACTGGGTAGTGGAATAGCCTTAGGTCCGAACTGGGTTAGCTTAGCTCTAACTAACCCGGTTCTCTTTCGTCTCTTCCTGTTTCGGTCACACCGCTTGTGGTGACGTTTGGCCCGTCCGGTCTGGTTGTCAGGACAGGAGATGCCGTGAGCAGTGATCGTCTCAAGGTCCACTGCACTTAATCCAATCCCTGCACTTGCTTTTCCAATGTTGATGAGTGTATTACTGTCATAAGTAATACGTGCTTCAGTAGGCAAGAAAATAACAAATGAAAACAAAAATGTAGCGAAGTATGAGGGAGCTACTGGCTGCCTGTACAGGATGTGACAGTGTGCACTAGGAGCATCAAATGGCGTCAAATGATGTGCTGCACCAACTGTTTATCTCGATGTGCTCAACTCCTAATATTTGCATAACAGTGGTGGATGGAAACGCATTAATTCCCATTTTACTTTGCCGATTTTCTGGAAATTTCAGTTAAAATTTGCGCTGAATTGGATGGAAACCTGGCTACAGTGTCATAATCTACAGTGATGGTTCGTTAAGGGATGGACGTTTGTACCCTGTTGCATTAGGTTGCAGCTGGAATAGTTTGTCGTAGCACTGTCTGTAGAGCTGAGGAACCTCCATCATCCACGCTATCTGGACCGCCATCACTGGGTCGTTCACTTTATCTGGGAACACAAATACAAACATAATGAATGGGCAGATGATATAGATGGCGTTCACTGCGTGCTGTGTGTGGTTGTGTATGTGTGTGTGAGAACGTGAGACACATGTAGGCCATCACAAAACAAGACTGCAGTGCTAGAATGTCCTTGCTAGGCACTTCAAGCATGTGTGGATAGGGGATTGTGTGAGCTAATGCATGTTCTTGTTTGAGCATTTGTAGTTTCTAATGAACCCTCAGTTAAATGTTGATATTCTTTGGACATTTGTTGTCATATTCTAATATTCAAAACATGCAGCTGGTTGGTAAATTAGCACATGTGGATGGTGAATTTCGATATCAAACTGCCCCTGTGGCCTGCAGATGACAGCCCTCTGCACTCACAGTAGGTGGAGGCCATGATTTCTCTCTGTTGCCTCGACGTCTTCACTGGTCCTCTAACTCGGAGCAGCTCTCCAATCTCCAGGTGGCAGCGGCTCTGCTGGGCCTGTCTCAGCTTCTTCAGCTCAGAGACTGGGTTGAAGCCTTCCTGAGCCCCATCACTGTGTTTCCCCCCTGCTGGAGATGACAAATGAATATAGGATATTACACAGTGATTTGTGGTAATAGATAAATATATAATAATCAATTTATGAACCAGCTTTGAAAACAGTTAAAATAATGTTATTATGTTAGAATTTAAACCTGCACTGATCAGTATTTTTACATAATAAATGGAGTTGTCCTCAGCTGTACAGAGCTTTTTAGCCTCTTTTAACTCTTTGTTTTGGTTTTCTGGCCTGCGAACTCTGCTCTCATCAACCTCATTTTCAGTGAAAGTGCTCTGATAAACTCACTGTACGCTACCTGCCCAGTACAAAAGTTGGTTGGGACCAAAACAGAGCTTAGAGGAGATTGAAGATTGAATTTGTCAGATGCTGTGTTTTCAGCTTGTTACACTGCCCTCAACTGGCGAAAAAAAATCAATTATGCAGTTTTAACTAAATACGAGGATGTGGGAGAAAAGAGCCAATGCCAGAGGGAATAAAAGAATAATCCCAAAATGTTTAATACAAGGAATCAGATTTTTTACTGATCAAGCCTCTGTGTTCTGGCCTTATGCCCTCAGAAAAAATGCACCCACTAACAAAATCAATGATTTTTAAATAGTGCCAATCCGATCATGTAAAAGAAAAAAGTTTTAAAGATCCAAATGGCAACTGGCGGTGCATGTTTACCCCAACCCCTGTTTCCTTGTCCTAAGACACCATGTCTGCATTTTAGTAGCTGAAACCTGTTTATGATTATGTGCAAAGCATTTCTGAACTATGGTGCAATTTTGAACATTCCCTCCCCACATTGTGACTCACTCCAACATCTTTCTTCAAGCTTAATTAAGTATACTAAATTCCAAGATCAAGACGGCAATGAAATTCAACTTCTAAATGACTTCTGGAAGATGGCTCATTGTACCAGTCTATGACAGGACATTCCAGAGTCCAAGGACCTTTTGAACTGTAGCTTAAACGCAGTGTTGTGCAAGTTACTGAAATTTAGTTTTGAAATTAGTTACAGTTACTAGTTACTTCTCTCAAAAGTAATTGAATTACTTTACCAATTACTGGATATAAAAGTAATTAGTTACTAGGGAAAGTAACTTTTGCATTATTTTTAAATGTCTGCTTCAAGTCTCTTATTAATGCACACAGCTGAAACAGAATCAACTTTTGGAGAAATGCAACCCGACGTCATGCTGCGGTGGCCAATCCGCCGATCAGACCGGTCAAACTGCTTCACAGTCCTGAAACCAGGCGCTATCCAGGCGGAGTACATGGACCACACTATGATACTCTACCATTTGTGTCCTGGTTTGCTTTATTTCATGTACCCAGCTTCAGCATCTGTGTCTGGCCTACAGTCTATGCTGAAAAACAGCGATACCAAGAAGCTTCCTTCGGTTTGTGTTCATTTGTTTGAGAGAGAGAGAGAGAGAGAGAGAGAGAGAGAGACAGCTGTGGTCAAGCGACCTGTAGATTGAATGAGGAGAGGGAGCACCAGGCGTGAGAAAGCCGGTGAATCAGAGAAATATAACACTGTTTTCTGATTGTTTCACAGCAGTTACCTTCTAAAGCACAAATAAACACAGCCACACCGCCGCACAAACCTGCGGCTAATCGCCACACTGCGTGATTTGGTCTGAATGAAGCGGTCGGGTGACGTTAGATCATAAACCGGGTAATAGGCTGCGTTTGTCTGCTGTCCTCTGGTAAGACAAAAGTAACGAGTAACGAGCCCAATTCATTGTAACTGAATTATTTAATTTGAAAAAGTAATGAGTTACCGCTAAAAGTAGTGGGATGACAGTAACACGTTACTCCCAACACTGGTTAAAGGTACCCTCTTGAGTTTCTGACCACCAGTGGCACTATGGAGCAATGTTTTTTTATGAGTGGGTGCCCATTTTGTTTGTCTCCAATGCCTACTAGCACTGACAAAAGGAAGCTTGTAGAGCACATGATTCAACTGATCAACAGCTGGAAGCCGTAACATGCAAAGAAGCGTAACGTAACAGTATATCAGCAAAAACCAGGCAAGAAGACTGCTAGCAAGGCAGCATACATAAACAAGGGATGTAAACAAAGCTGGTATCAAAATACATATTAAAAAAATCAGCTTTGCAAATGTTTTGTGAGAACAGAAATGCATTCAACACATTTGTTAGGCCTCAAAGATGCACAAAAAGTGAGAAAAACCGAACGTACACATAACTGTGCCTTGTTTTAAAGGAAAACTCCAACAGATACTTTAAAGACAAAAACTATACAGTGATAAAACTAAGTTTGGTGATACTGCTTGTCTGTCATTTACATGACAAATTGAGCTAGTGGGATGCTATGAGGCTATTCCACATGTAATAATATGGCTGCTACATATCGCTCAGAGAAATTAAGAAGCAAGCCAAATGGTCGACATAAAGACAGAACTTATATTAGCTGGTATCAGTACACAAGTCAGTGTGTAGTGATTTAGCAAACTCAGTGTACGTCTGATTCTTCTGGTGACTACAGAGCATAACTTACAACCATGCAAACACTGAGATTCATACAAATGAAAACTCACATTTAGCAGGCTCCCCCTCGTCTTTCAACAGGTCATTTTTCCAGCACAGGCAGTTTATAACCCCAGTACTATCATCCACTGTGAACACAAGGAAAGATAGTCAAAATCAAATAAAGACACGTTATTTTTAGGCCCTTATACAACAGGAATGTGTGTGTATCTGTTTGAGAAATGTAAACAAAAACTTTGTCTCATTGTCACAGATGGAGACGACTTTCTCAATGCTTTATCCATAACATGCAACAATATCCCTGTTCTGCTGACGCTGCCATAGTGGGTCCCAAAAATGACTCCCAAAGACAGCATTCACAGTTAGAACATTGCTAAAAAATGTATTATTTACATCAATACATAACTGATACACACACACACAGACACACGCAAACTGTACTGTACTTGCTAGTGTTTACTGAAATATCAGCAAAAATATTTTTGTTTCACACAGCAGGATTACCTCCATAACAGAAGAAGTCTTCTCTTTCTCTCTTGTAAACCACTGTACCAAGTACATCGACTTTGTAGATTGGATGTGAGTTGTAGAAGTAAATGCCTGTGAGGCATGGGTGGATACAGAACAAAAATAATAATCTCAAAGCATGCATTATTATCATTATCAAAAAAAAGTCAATTATTAAATATGAACCGTATAAAGATTTTAAAGTTAAACCTAATCACTCAGAATTGTAACTAGTCATACAGTGATGATATTGATTTAAAATGGTACATGAAAAAACAAAAACAGGATATATATATATATATAAGTTATACTCGACATGCCAGATAAAAACAAAACACGTGTGATAAAGATGGCTATGAACTTAGTAATTAGCTAACTTGCTATCATCTAATTTACAGTAACTAACGTTAGTTTATAAGTTGGTAAGTTTAGTCATATTATTATTATTGTTCAGTTAGCTAGCTGTTGGGCATATTCAGACCTGTAATGTTACTTGTGAAGGTTCGAATGTGAAGACCAAGGATACAGTAGCTAAATTAAACAAGTTGTGTTGCTATATGTGTTATTACCTGGCACCTGTGTGGACTCTATCATCTGCAGGATGTCTCTGACGTACAGCCTGGTGAAGGCAGAAAAGATCGGGTCCAGTCCCCACAACATCGATGGGGGCTCTTCCGCTGGATCCATCCTAGCCGCCTGCATTTCATCATGAAAGCAAAAGCAGATTATTTACGTCTTTTTCGTGTTTTTCCGTCGGATTAGCAGTCTCAAACAAGAGCGTAAACTAGCTACAGGGAACCCAAGTATTGGTCACGTGACGTGTTGTTGACGAATGTTATTTGTTATTTATTTGTTTACTCGGGAATATGCATGTAATAGCCTATACAACGTGTTAAGACAGGTTCCAGTTGCAGAATAGCAATAAATTATTTTTATATAAAAACGTTGTATCAGAAGCATTGTATCAGAAGTATTTTACTGTACGGCGCGGCGCGTTCATGTTTCGCAATGGTGTTTGGGACATGTAGTTTTATTAACACAAAGAAACCTGACTGTAGTGTTTATTGATGCAATGGCGGCCGATGGATGCAGTAACACTACAAAGAACAAGTAGTACACCGCAGACTAATTATTTTTCTTAATGAAAATTAGCTGCAGTATCGTCGTGAATAGTTTAAACATCCCCCATTTCAGTTGTGCTTAGTCTCCGGTACAGACGAGGGCAGCAGAAGACTGAAATTACCCCGCCAACTGTCAAACACGCGGAGCACGAAGAGAAAGAACCACAGCCGCGCGCACTCGTGAACGCGCACAGACACTAAATCCGCTAGATTACTAAACCCGTCCCAGACCTGTGGGAAAGATGACTGTTTTTTACCGGTTTAGCGAATGTTAATGTACGGACCAACTGTGCCCATTTTTAACCTCAAGGAAACTAATGCATTATTCTTTGGCATACAACTATTTGGAAGGACGCTTCATCTTTTTTTCTTTTGGGTGAGAAAAAGACCCACAGGGTTGTTGTCGGACCAGTGGGTCGTCAGGAGTTGGAACAACGACGAGCTTCCCGTACTACTTTATATTTAAATAAAGTCTTGTTTAGACGGATTTCAGATGCTAGGACACGTCTAGGTTAACCTTTACTTATTATTTTAGGAGTTAACAATGACCCTGGACTGGCCAAAACAGTGTCAAAGGCTAAGCTAGGTTTTGAGCCTAACTATTAACGTTTCAAAAGCTACACACTGTGTTGACCAAGCGGATATTTAACGTTATAAGTTAACGTTAGCTAATGGGGCACACATGTTACTCCAAAGACTTATGCTAAAGTAAACTGTTCAAGGAAAGCGACTCTTATTTGGCGTTTTAAAGGTTAATTCCATTGTCAACTTTCCAATTGAATGACCCAGGATTCAGTATGTCATTTTTTAATTTCCGTAAAATATTTAAATTGGGAGCTGAGAAGAAGAAGAAACAGTACGAACACGTCCGCAGAGATGAAAATCCAGAGGAAATATGGGACATAATCGGTGAATTGGGAGATGGAGCCTTTGGAAAAGTGTTTAAGGTAGGTAACTAATGTCTCCTTCAGAGCTGCATTTTGGCTAACTTGAGTTTTCATAAAATGGGCCAAAACTTGAGTCTTTTGTAACCTCTCCATACCCAACAATGTTTGAAGCCCGACACAACGTGCCAACAGTTTCACCTCAGTCTTGCCTTGCATTGACCCACCCACCATCCTCAAACCAATACACCAGCCCTGTGACAGAGGTGGTGTTTGTTTACATGTGACAGACATTAAAATGTCATCAGATCCACTCATTGCTGGAAACTGACTTCCTCACTAACTGGTCTCATTTGCAAGCAAAGCTGACAATTGATCAAAGTTACCATTATCTTGGTCATATACATACAGATATAAGCTATGGCTAGACTTGTCTGACCTGACATTTACACTCCAAGCAGGAGCAAAATGTACTTTTATCTGTTTTTTGAACCAACAAACAAAATAATTCCCCCTTTACATTTCCAGAAAGCTGACCCAGTGTCAAAGCAACCCCCTTGTTATAATTTTAATGGTGCAATTGTTTGGTTTGAACCTCATGCGTAGCTGGAGCCAGAAGCTTCATTTGCATGAGTGACAGTAAATTTTATCACACAGGAGGGCTCTACCAAGTCTAATACCAGGAAGTCTGTGGCGTATGAATGCAGTTTACATGTTCTGTTTTGTTCTTTGTTGCCAAATGCTATTTTTGGACACTTTGAAATAGTTGGACTTAACCGAGACTTCATGCTGGAGTTACTTTGTATCTACTTTAATTAAGCCTAATCTTCTTGTACAATGATTTTGTCACAAGTTGCCAATTTCCCAGCATTCCAACAGCAAGGTTCACAGTGAACTAGACCTACTGTTCAAGAAAGGAAAAAGTACCAAAACAGATCCTTAATCATCATTATTCCAGAGTAAAGCTGAAGGAGATCTGCAAATAGTAAATTGCAGTGTTATGTTTATATGTCTGGGCTTTGGGCCATACCAGTTGTTATGTCCACTGCACTGATGCATCAACGGGATAGTCCACACTCTATTGAAATACAAGCTGTCTGCGTTAGTACTGAGGAGTAGATTATGGGGATTTATATTTTTTTAAATGCTGTATGGCTGACCACGGAACACGGGCAGGTCACCAGGAAGTGGCTGCATCCCATATCACAGTGTCGACTTCATTGAGCACATCCTGCCTGCAGTGAAGCCAAAACAAACAGGAGAAATTTCCACTTTAACAAGACATGTCTCATGTTCTGCTGACTTACTCAGACGTACAGCAAAGCAGAGAGGGTTTATTTGTTGTTTTTCGATGCTCTTAATAACTGTGTGAGGTGTTTATTGCAGTTCTGAGGTCAAGACAATTTAATGTTCAACATAAACCAGGTTTGGCCTTCTATGAGTCTTTAGGATTCATCTAGAGCAGTAAAATGAGAATAAACAGAAATGTTCTGAACTAGATCGGAGTACAAGACAAGCAAGACTTTAGACTGTGAATAAATGCATGAGTCATTTGGCCATACAACAGTATAATGACATTCTCATCCTACAGGCTCAAAACAAACAGACGGGCATCCTAGCTGCAGCCAAAGTTATTGACACAAAAACCGAGGAGGAACTGGAGGACTACATGGTGGAGATTGACATCCTGGCCTCCTGCGACCACCAAAACATTGTCAAACTCCTCGACGCTTTCTATTATGAGAGCAAACTCTGGGTGAGTAGAGGGAGGAGCTCTCTGGAGTGACATTGTCATCAGTGTTTCCTCCATGTTACTCAAGCAGGGGAAAATGTGGACTAATACAGCAGCTTGAATTAGCAGAAACACAAATTAGACCAATCTTGATATCATGATGGAGTATACAATAAATGTTTTTTAGCAGTGCAGCTTGTGCAGCCTAAGACTTTGCCAAAACTAAGAGTAAATGTACAAGGTCATTTATTTATCATTTTACAACACAAGGTTGCACAACGAAATGAGTTTGTAGTCCCTTCATGCTACACACATATAACATAACAGATTATTAAATTTATATTCAAATAGGGTAACATGTAAAATAAAAAAAACAATATATACAGTTATATACATATTACACTCAGGAAATAATTCTGCAGTGTAGTAAAAGTAAATTTCCCCCCAATGTAAATATGCTCTATAAAATCACAGAAGAAATACTGTTTCATTGAGTCTTTTTGGTGAGCTCTGTATTTCAGGTTTTATGATGATCACAATTGTATCTATGCCTTTAACCTGAATACTGTTACTGCAATATTTTTGCAGTATAATCAAGTTCCTTTCCTACTATAGTATTCTTATCAAAATTGAGGCTAAAGTTCACAGAGCAGCAGAAACAAGCAGCTTTTAGAGCTGTTAATCATCATACCAGTTTATAATCCATCTGCTTTTGACATGAGCTCATTTTTAAATGGCTTTGTTTTTTACTGTAGCCACTTATTTCAAACAGAACATGTATTTTTGGTAATCTTTTATCTTTGAAAACTACCACAAGTTTGTCTATGGCTTGCAACACAAAGCCTGAACTTTAGGTGTATTTCACACCATTGGAGCATCAGTGTTGGGCTCCAGTGAAAACTGATTAGTCGTGGTGCAGTGCCTTAGTGCCTTTTACCTTGGCCCTGGAGCAAACCTGTGTCAGTAGATATGGCTTATACCCAAGGGCTAAACGCAAGGGAAGTGTTCATAAATAATCAGTGTGTGTGAGGAACTCAGAGTCTGAGGTAGATTACAGGTTAGTCCAACCCAGTAATTCGGGGGTTTATCTTTCCTATCATTCACACACTCTATAGAATATCTAACCATGCTAAGCAAGTAACACATCCACCGTCGCAAACTACATCTTTCCACTTGATGCCAAAGCCTGAAATGTCTTTTAAAAAATCATACTCAAAAACGGCTAAAATACATAGATGAAGGACAGATTCAGAAATGGGGCATGTGCACATGAGTCAAGCCATGGTACACGATCGGAAGTGTGAGTCAATACACAAGCATCTAAAAAGACAGTCAGGTCATTATAAACTCCCATGATTACCTAAGTATTTAATTTCAGTGCATTTCATTGAGCGCTCTGCCCTTTTCCTCGCCATTGTGCTCCGAACAATGGCCATAGCCCGATGGAGGTTGTCTGTCTGATTTTTATCCTGGCCTGTGTGGCACCTGTTTGTGCAAGGAAGAGAGAGTGTCCAGGACATTTCTTCCTGGAGATGAAAGGCCTTATTCCACATAATCCCAGGAGGGTCTGGAACTGCATACAAAATTATGTCACCCGTTAACCTTTGTTTTCCTTTTGCTGTGTCATGTGACAACTTCAGTTGCACAGCAACAGTTTCTAGGCTTTAGGCCGTGATGTTGCTGATATTTTCATCCTTTTAGGCCTTAAAACATGTAGGTGAGATCATATACAGTCTCACATCCTCCCTCTTTGTGCCACATGAATGGATTAGAAAATATGTGGGTGCGTACTTCTCCATGTATTTGTGTGTGTGTGTCAAATAAACAAGTGAGAGAGGAAGCCACAGCCCTGGCCCATGGTTCCTCTCTGCCTGCTGCCACTCTGAAAAACCACTGTGGGGGCCATTGTACAACAGCAGAGCCACTAAAACAACAGCACGCCTACAGAGAAACATAGAATGGTGTGCGTGTTGAATAGCCAAGACTGTTCTGAGACTTGAGGCATTGTATGTCTTGTAAGGGCTTTGTTGTTGTAAGTAGAACAGTCTTGAAAAGCTCAACTGAATAATGGAATGCCATTTGAACCTTGGTGAAAAGTTAGAGCTAGTCTCTTTTAGGAAATAGGTTCTCAAAATAGATTTTATCACTTGCTATTTAAAATGCAGGCTGACCCTGTAACAAAAGCTAGGGTCTTAACCAACGTATCAACCACAATTAGTTTCTCAATGGTTAAATAATTGCAGAATTGCAGCTTTACTTCCTCTTCCTTAACGTGTGACATTTGGCCAAGTGTAGAGGAGTGAGTTAGCATTGCGCTATAAGGCTAGCCTTGTGTCTAAGCTTAATAAAGACACTCTGCTCCAGATGCTTTACCTTACCTACTGCCATATTCATACTCACGCCTGCCTGAGGTGCTGTGTCCATAGAAACTTTAATCCTATTTACAGGCCTACGGTCTGGCAATATAGCTAGCTAGCTAACTAGCAGCTGTGTTAAACCTTTTCCACAATGTGGCCGCAACTGGGCCAATCCTCTTACATCAACACTCATACTGAAAGCTCCTAAATGCCTTTAAGGGCTCAGAGTGTTTCATTCACGCAGGCTGGGTGGAGGTTCGTTCTCAAATTGCCTAGCCAAGTAAGTAGTTGGGGTACATGATGATGATGATGATGAGTGCCTTTTTGAGTTTTGTATGTATATTGCAGCAGAATAAATACACGGAGGCAAGCATTTCTCTCTGAGCTTTAGAACCTTCCAGACCATCACAATAGATTTGAGAGGTCACTGGGTTCTACCAGAGCATTACTGCCTCATAAATGGCCTGCACTCATCTCTGTTTGAAATGAATTTTGTAGCACAGCTCATTGCTGACCACTAGTGTGGTGCGCGCTGTTTTACGTAAACAAATACCTGTATTGCAAATGTTGTTGAAAAACACTTTGACTCCGTGTTCCTTTTTCTCCTCGCTGGCAGATCCTCATTGAGTTCTGTGCAGGAGGGGCTGTGGATGCTGTCATGCTAGGTGAGTCAGCCTTTTCACTTTGCATACATGTTATAATGCCAAAAAGGAAACTGTTCAGAAAGCAGCACTAAACAGCAAAGTGAAAGGACAGGTTTTCTGTAGACCACCCACATATCACATGCTTCATCCATCAATACACTAAATGTAGCTTAACCCTTATTGCCATTTATGATTAGGTTGGATTAGTGTATTCCACGGTCAGGAATGTTAAGCATGTGTTTGTGTGACCCTCGTCCCTCTGCAGAACTGGAGAGACCCCTTACAGAGCCTCAGATCAGGGTGGTATGTAAGCAGACTCTGCAGGCCCTCGTCTACCTCCACGACAACAACATCATCCACAGAGACCTGAAGGCTGGCAACATCCTCCTCACACTGGACGGTGACGTCAAGCTAGGTAAGGGCAAAGTCAAATCTAGCTGTTAACACCAAAAAGTACATCAAGGTAGCTACAGACCCCGTCTCAACCTGTCTCCTGTAATACCCACAATTTACATGATTACGACCCTCAATCCATAATAATAACTTTATTTATATAGCACCTTTCAAAAACAAGATACAAAGTGATTTACAATAAAAACAATAATAAAACTAAATAACATCCAAAACATAACATATAAAATCATTTCAATAGTTACAACAAATAGCATCAGTTAAGAAAAAGCCATAAGATGAAAGTGGGTCTAAAGAAGACTCAACTCTGAGTCAAAAATAACACCTAGATTGTGGGCCTCTTTTTTTTAAACATTTTTAGATAAGGCACCCAGACTAGAGGAGAGGTTTCAATTCTTAATTTCAACTAAGACATAATACTGGAAACATCGTGGTACCAGGAAAAATTAAAATCCATAGATGCTTAAATGTGTATTGTTGTAGGATGAGTGGAGAAAACTGTAATCTATGTAATTCATATATGGTATAGGAGAAAGTTAAGAGCTAGGGAGAACTGTCTTGCCTTACAAGTACACTTTCCCTTGTTCAGTTATGCAATTTCTTTACTTTTCTAAAAGAAAGGAAGGAAAAATCATAAATGAGTTCACAGTCTAGCAATGTAGACTGTTTGCCCTTAGCTACAGTCTCCGTGTATTTATCTCGTGTTTCTTCATGATTTAACTGTTGGAAATGGCACAGGAATGTACTGTACAGTGATACCATCCATTATTTATAGCCGCATTCATACATGCAGCCCAAATACATTGTTAGGTTCAGTTATCTCAGCGGGTCTCACAGGTCTCTCTAACAGAAAAACTGTGTCGAGTCGAGGTAAAACAACTTTACCTCTTTGAAGTTTACCACACAAATTCTTTTTGCTCGTTTAATGCAATAAACTTAAAAATTCACATGATCCTTTTCATGACATTACACTCTATGCACGTAAAACAGTCATAAGAAAGAATGTTGTGACTTTTTGTATGCTTTTCCCAGAGTTGTGCTGCTCTTGTTCCTACTACACAAGATTTCCAGAATGACACAGAAAACTGACACAAAAGCTGCCATATTTACTTGACATTTTCAGTTTGTTACAACTAGGGTTTTATTTTTGTAGTTTTTGCCATTATTCCTACCAGTAATAATAAATAATCAAATATTAAATAAAAATGCAATAAACTATTTTAAAAACAGTCATCAGGATTGACAAATTGTTGTTTTTTTGTCTATATGTCCACAGGTTTTTAACACAGGGCACATATCTATATATGTATGGATAGAGGAAAGAGTATATAAGAACCATGTTGATGGGACATTCTGAGCCTTAGTACTGTCAAAGCAACATTGATGCATCATGAAAAAGTTAATATTAAGGGATTTTGTCACTCCTATTACTATTCTTTGTCTTACTTTCATTTAGAGGATAAACTACAGTTCCACAACTTACTTAACTGTTGTATTATCATTGCAGACATGGTGACATGAATTAGTGAGCTTTATGCAATTGTTTGGACCTGCTGCTCAGTGTGTACACAAACATGGATCCACAGCAGATGCAGTAATGCAGCTTACTTAGAGGGGTATGAGTCACTGCTGGTGGATGGAACAAGTGAAATAACACACAACAAGCATTTTGTCCAGTGACATAACACACACAGAGGTGCCTGTGCATCTGCCTGCTGGGACAAAGATGAGCCGTTACACACACACACACACACACACACGCTCACACACACGATACAAACAAGGCCTGATGTCATCATGCAAATGTGAGTGTTATAACATATGCTATAACGTATTTGTTTTTTGGGCTGTGTTATTTTGTGTTCATTTCATGCACTAATGAGATTAGCAATTGTGCCGCTCAAGGGTACAGTTCTTCATTTTGTACTTGTTTGGTTTGTGTGGCTACATTTGGAAAATAAATGATGACCGTGTTCTTCCTCTGGCTAATTTCTTTCTCTATCTTGAATCACGTGTTTTTCAGCTGACTTTGGTGTATCTGCCAAAAACACCAAAACGCTCCAGAGGAGAGACTCTTTCATTGGAACGCCTTACTGGTGAGTGGAACATAAAACAAAAAATGTTTTCATAGTCAATAAAACCCCTTTTTTGTCCATTTCCTTGACAGAAAATTGAAAAGGAAAAAAAGTACACTATTGCTCACCATCAGTTTGGCATTTTTGCCTTTCTTCCAACCATGAACTTCACATCTCCTTTCAATGACTTCCTGTTCTTTCTTTCCAGGATGGCTCCAGAGGTGGTGATGTGCGAGACGTCGAAGGATCGTCCATATGACTACAAGGCTGATATCTGGTCCCTTGGGGTCACCTTGATTGAGCTGGCACAGATTGAGCCACCCAATCACGAGATGAACCCCATGAGAGTCCTGCTGAAAATAGCCAAGTCAGATCCTCCTACCCTGATGCAGCCGTCACGCTGGTGAGTCACAGCGTATAGCTCTGTCGTCCTGTTGGGAACGAGGGAGAAGTAGTTTTCATGACACTTTACACCACGCAGAGATCCTTGAGGTAGAAGAACAATACTTTTTTTTTTTATTGTACAAGACCATATTCAAGTCAGTTTTTTTACCACTTCCACCCTTTAAGGTCCCCAGAATTCAGTGATTTCTTAAAGCGGTGTCTAGACAAGCATGTGGACAACAGATGGAATCCGACGCAACTGCTACAGGTACCTTTCTCTTGAACATTTACACAAGTTTTTCACTCAAGTTCTGAACCCCTATTTCACTATCTATCAGTTCCCCCAGGCCCGTACCAGGCCACTTAAATCAAGTGATAATCCTCATTCCCCATCCCATACCCATGTACCATCTGCCATTCAGAGTGTAAGCAGCGGAGTCCTAGACGACATCTGTTTACCTGCTTGGTGTCAGGTCTGTGTCAGGTACTGAACCGTGTGTCCTGGCAGGACTGACACTCATCCCTTTGTGCCTGAGCTGACGTCAGCGGTGCAGGCTTTTCTTTTTCCATAGGGTTTAAGGTGCTTGCCAAGTCAGAGCCACTTACTTACAGAGAGGCAGGAAGGACACATTCATACACACACACACACACACACACAGCAAATACTGTACAGCGCTGCAGCTAAAGGATTGTTCTCAGAGGAAGACTCAATGGGCTTGAAAATACAAAATAGCGGTCTACCGCCAATGAAGGTTTTGATATCGAAGAAGCTGCATATTCTCAGGCCAGCGATAGAATATGTGCAGCATGTTTCTAAGCCGAAGAAGGTGAGGACGTTGTCAAGAGATGTAGATGCAGTGGGTGTAGTCTTACCTTGGTTTGCATTAAAGAAGTTTACTGATCAATTTATTTATTTGTTTATTGTGAAGTCACACTATTGTGAAAATTCCAGAGGGAGACAGAGTAACAGAATGAAGGAGGAAGAAAAGTGTTAAATATTTTTCCAGTATTGTTTAATGTGTGTTTTTTGGATGCACTTTGTTGTGTCTTATATAGGCTTAATAGTCTGTTATACTGTGAGCAATTTATATCTCAAAATCTATTGGATTAGTTGTTGGTGGGGTGTCAAGTCTTTGCTGCCAACTATATTGAAGTGTTTCTATTAAAGCACTGTTTAATGTTGAGTTTACCACAACATATGCTATGCACTGGGTGTTAACATATCAATTAAATCTTGATTGCTAATCGTGTTTTTTTTTTTTTTTTTTGTTGTTGTTTTTTTGACAGCATTCATTTGTGTCCAGTGTGACAGACAACAAGCCGCTGAGGGAGCTCATAGCTGAGGCGAAGGCTGAGGTCACCGAGGAGATTGAAGAGCACAAAGAGGAAGAAGAGGAGGAAGAGACAGAAGCACATCTGGTGTGTAAACATTTACAAAAATCAGTTTGCAAAAGGTTTGCTAGAGGAAATTGCAGTGTTGAAGGAAGAATGCTAGCAGTTGGTTATGTTTATTTTTATAGTTTTGTTTTCATTAAACAGGGCACACTGAATTTGCAGATGCACAGTATGCCTACACCTGTTCTGCTAACTGCCACACATTGGCCTATACTTCATATTTATGACTTTATTGATTAATGTAACATTAATCAGCAACTATTTTAATAATCAGTGAATAGTTTTACTTATTTCCAGCTTCTCAAATGGGAGGATTTGCTGTGTTTTATATCACTGTAAGCTAAATATCTTTTAGTTTGGGACTGTTGGTCAGATAAAACAAGCAATTTGAATGTGTCACCTTAGGCTCTGGGTAATTGTGAGTTTCATTTTTCACAATTTTCTGACATTTTATAATAACGATCAATCAATTGAGAAAATAAACGTCAGATTAATCGATAATTTAAAATAAAATCTTTAGGTTTGCATTCGTGATCCAGCAATATAAACATTTTAGTATTTTATATATTGTGATTGGGACTACATTTACCAGTTATTTTCATTATTGATTCATTTGCAGATTGTTTCCCTGAATAATCAGTTAATTGTTTGATCTATACAATGTGTGCATTACAATTACCCAGAATGCAAGTTGACCCAAAGATATTCAGTTTACCACATTGAAAACCAAGAAAAGCAAATCTGTATTTTGCTTGAAAAATGACTTAAAATGATTTATCAATTATCAGTTCATTTTTTGTCGATCAAGTAATGGATTAATCGACGAATCGTTTCAGCTCTTATAGTGAATGGTCATTACATCAGTCCACCTCTATTGTGTTGTGGCTTTTGGAGAAACCAACATTCCTCACTTCTATTTCTTCTTCAGGGCCACAAACGCGCCCCCTCTGATGTCAGCGTTGCCAGCTCAGAGGATGAGAAGATCCCCCTCTCTCCCTCCATCTTGGAATCAGTCCCTGAGAAGGTTGAGCCAATTCTGCCGTTGCCCACACCCACTGAGCTCCCTGTGGCCAACCATGTGGTGGACACTAGCTTTGTGGAGGAGCCCGCTGCGCCTGCAGCTGGGGAGCACATGGAGGAGACTTCAAACACTCCAGTTGAGGATGGAGAGGTAGAACAGAAACCAGTGGAGGAAAAGCTCCCAGAAGCAGGAGTAGATGTTGCCTCCCCACAACCAGAGACTGAACCAGAGGCACCTGCTAAGGAAATGCAGCAGCTGGAGATTGCCGTTGAGGATGAAAAGGAAGTGGACACAGCCGAGGTTCTAGCCAATACACAGGCCAGCACAGAGAGTTCAGAGGTCACTGAGGCTCCTCAGGAGGAAAATATGACTGCTGTGGAGGAATCCAGCACACCAGCAGAGGAGGAAGAGGACCAGTACAAACATCTAAAGGTGACATTGACACTACCAGAGCAACAAAAAGTTCTTCCAAAAGAGGAGAATGGCGAGGAACCCACTGAAAAGGAAAAAATAAATGCAGAAGATGAGAAGGCGGTTCCAGACAAAGCTACGGATGACAAAGAGAGAGATTCAGACTCGGGCAGTGTCTCAGCCACAGATAACAGCAGTGTAGACCTCAATCTGTCTATCTCAAGCTTTCTGTCCAAAACAAAAGAGCGTGGATCTGTTTCCATACAGGTAACCCACACAGTCCACACACTCAAATATCAGAAAGTGTATTACAGATTCGCATAGCAGATACAGATCTATAAACCCTTCTTTCTTGTTTTCCCAGGACACTAGGCGTCAGAAGAAGACGTTGAAAAAGACTCGCAAATTCATTGTGGATGGAGTGGAAGTTAGCGTAACTACATCAAAGATCATCACTGACAATGATACCAAGAACGAGGAGATGAGATTCCTGAGGTATTCACCTGCCTTCATTTGCATACACCCTGGGCATCAGTTTTATGCAAATATTATGTAAATGCATTGCCCAGGAACCTTAGTGTACAACCTGACTCCTGTTTGAAGTTAATCTCTTAAATGCAGAATCTTTACATCACCATTTCAGAACTCAATTAGAGGCCATGTGTGTTCACCATTGTGACCTGCTTTATGCACAGAAAAAGACACATAATTAACATAGTTTTTCTTTTTTCTCTGCCTATCTCGCCTCTCTTCCTCCACCTTTCCAGACGCCAGGAGCTAAGGGAGCTGCGTCTCCTGCAGAAGGAGGAGCAGAGGGCCCAGCAGCAGCTCAGCAACAAGCTGCAGCAGCAAAAAGAACAGATCTACCGGCGCTTTGAACAGGAGACCACGGTGAGTCACTCAACTCAGAAATGTCAGGGAAGGAAACCGTTGCATCCCTGCTTAAATGTTTTCATGACTCTCAATAACATAATGCATTCCCTAGCCCTAACCTTAACCATCACAACTACAGGTGTAACCCCAACCCACACCCTTACATTCACTTAAACTTAATTCTAACCTAAAACTAAGTCTTACAACCCGAAAACCGCCCTTTGAAGAACTGAGGACTGACCTCTTAAGGTCTAAAACAGAACATAGATAGAAACACAAAGATAGAAGTACAAGCGCACACACCCGGAGACACACACATGCCCTTTAAACTAAAAATGACACTGTAACTATCTCTTACCAACCTGTGATAACCATTTCATCATTTGTTCCGTTAGTTGCTATTTCTGACTGCCTTGCACCTGGAAACTCTTGTTTTAGCCTGACTGACTGCATCCACTTTGGGAACAACTGCTTTAAAATGAAAATTCACTTGAAATCTCCAGGACTGGTCAGTGACCTCAATTGAACTTGGCAAGAAATGTAACAGTATTTTTTGTCTTTTATTCACTCTCTAAAAGGTTTGAAGGAACAGTCAAAAAATAGGAGATTTGAACAAAAATAGAGCAATTGGTGGAGAAAACTGAAATATCTGTAATATGTGTTATGTGAGTAATAGGTATCTGACAAGAAATACAGGCTGTCAGAGCACCTCGCTGAATTGCTTGCTTACTTTTCAGTAAAAATGGAAGTGTGGCACTCTGCATTCCAACACCTCCCATGACCGCTCAGTTATGTAATGTTTTTGGGAGGTCATTCAGCGCTTTTCACTTAATGCTGAGGTCCACAAAACTGCTCTTGAAGTTGCATTATTGTGCAATAGAACATTGTCACCTTAAGGTTTGGGAACACAATGAAGAAACATGGATGTGTAAAAAAACAAACTCATTCTGTGGTTGTTAAAGGTTTGCTTTGACTTTCTACAAACGTAAACCCGTCCAGATGTTGGAAAAAGTGTAAGAGACGATGACTCATCTGAGTGTTACTTTCTTCCACTGCACAGAGATCCAGATTTTGTGGTTCTTTGTGAAGTAGCCTTGGATGCAGGCAGTTTGTGAATGGCAAACTTGTCGCCAGCAACTGAGCCGTTCATTTTCTGTATGTCCCTGTTAGTGAACCTGTTCATCTTCACTGATGCAGTTTGGCACATGTTACTATTTTCCATCCGTTGCATCACATTAAATAATTTGCAGGGTTCATGACAGTCCTTGTGTTCATCAGCAATTCATGCAAAGCCTATTAGGCCTCTTTTGAGGTCTGTTGGCTGCCTCATATTCCTTTGAAAACTTACATAATGAAGGTTATTGTCAGATCTCTTTTAAGAGTGACTCATACTGCTAATGGCCTCTCAGTTTTGTATGACTCTCCCATGTAGCTGCTTCTTTAATAGTGGTTTTGTTATTTCAAAATGTGGTATTTTGTCTGGCCTCTGGGAATGTTGTGCATATTTTAAAAATTTTGAAAAATGATTTATTCTTAGACTTTGTTTATTTGGCATCCTCCAAGCGTCTTTCACATCTACAGCTTCTTCAAAATGCCTCTAAGATTTTACACAATGAAAGAACAAAATTGCTTCCTCTTTCACAACAATTCATTTCACTGATATGATGTGGCTCTCTGTGTCCCCCAGAGTAAGAAGCGTCAGTACGACCAAGAGGTGGAGAACCTGGAGCGGCAGCAGAAGCAGACCATCGAGAGGCTGGAGCAGGAGCACACCAACCGGCTTAGGGACGAGGCCAAACGCATCAAAGCCGAGCAGGACAAAGAACTCTCCAAGTTCCAGAACATGCTGAAAAACCACAAGAAAGAGGTTAGCATGTGGTCCACATCATGTTTAATTTCCTTTCACTTCCCTTGCCCACATTTAGTTCCTTGGGTAGATGGGATAGCTTGTAAAGTTCCTATTTATAGTAAAGTGCTTCTCCCCTGGGTGCCAACTGGTGCAGAGCAAAACACAGACTGTCGACAGAGCGAATCTGATGAAGCAAAATGCGAAACGCGTAGCTCACTCCTTTTTGTTTTTAACGTTAATTAAATAATGTATATCCTGGGATATTTATTTTTTTGGTTCCTATCTATAGTAGTTTGTTTTGATACTTAGGCACGTACACACAGATCTCTGATCTGTCTTATAAGTGTTTACATAACCACCGTTTAGCTGCACAGGGGCTAAATCAGTCTGCGCTGCCACTTCTTATTTATTTTCTCACGTAGTGCTAATCTATCCACAGCTGTTGTCTCATTTTATTTCCATCTATTGCTCATGGCTGCCCTGACACAGGGCAAACAGGGAGTGGGACTTTCTCCAAAGCATGTAACAAACGCTATCATAAAACGTATTAAAGACGATATTATCCAAGCCCCGCCAGAGGAGGTAATGAACGGGTTTTATAGGTTGTTCCGTTTGTTCTACTTTTCCCCTAAGAACGTGCTTAGTTTAGAATTTGTGGGGAAATTTGTAGACATTTAGAGACATGCAATAATAGAAAGCTTGAAAATGTTTACTGTATATCATTGAGCACTACATGAGCGTGTAAAATGTCAGGTTCCTCTGCGTTTGGTGAGCCAAGCAGGCCAGATTAATGTGACTGACAAGCAGGGGCAACAGTGTGTATTGCCAATTGTAACTGTCTGGTTCATCAGCTCAAGCCATGCTTAGCCTGAGGTGAACTTGGCAGAAAGCCTGTAGGCTAGCAAACACACTCAAAACCTCACCTATCCCACTTAATGTATTGAAAAAGGTTATTGTTGCACTAGATGATGCTTTCTGTCTGTCAGTGTAGAAGTGCCTCACTAATTAGTCTAAGATTTAGCATTGATTATTGTGGATGGAGGTTTTCTTGTTTCCTTTCTCAGATTCTTTGTGTATTGTAGACTCGGAGGTTAAGGCCCAGATCTGTTTTCTCATGTCATTTTATAATCTCTGTCTTCCTTCGTCCAGGAACAAGAGTTTCTTCAGAAGCAGCAGCAGGATCTGGACAGCGCTCTGAAGAAGATTATCCAGCAACACAAACATGAGCTCGCCACTATTGAGAGAGACTGCCTCAACCACAAGCAGCAGCTTCTCCGAGGTAAAAATAATAACTGGCTCTATTTACAGTCCAGTGTCGGTCAGGTAATGCTGTGATCATGCCGTGTGAGAGGGAAGGTCGTAACGGGAAGTATTCCCATGGTTACAGCTTGGAAGCATTCACGCCTTCGGATAACTCGAGAGTGTAGTTACCTCGTTTGATGGACTGATGTGAGCCATGCATGTTGCTTTTCAGACACTGTATGATTTAGTAATAATTTATAAGTGATATATCAGAGCTTTCAGAAAAATACAAGATTCTTAGTCGTAATTCTTGGATGTGGAACAAAGTTTACAATTTGGAAATGGACGTGAATGCTGCATAAGCCATGAAAGCTAGATAAATGCGTCAAAATGATGTTAATTTATTGCCTGTTCTCCTTGTCCAAGTTGGAAAGGCTTAGCTACAGAACAGTGTTCCTTAGAGTGGGTAGGTAATCTGTCTTATTCAAAGACATTTAAAGCTGCACTGATCAATATTTTTATATTAACAGTAAGTCAAATTACTACTGTATGTATCACCGCAGTTCTCCTCAGCTCTACAGAGCCTTTTAGCCTCTTTTAGCTCATTGTTTTAGTTTTCTGGCATCGCAAACTCCACTCTCATCAGCCTGGTTAACACCTGCAGCATGCAGCTGTAGCTGTACACTACCTGCCCAGCACCAAACAGCAGACAGACAGAGTTATCGAGCAGCTGTTGAAGAAAGGGCAACATTTAGCAGCTAATGCACCTGGTACTTTTCTCAGGAGTTGGTGGAGACCAAAAACGGGGCTAAAGGGAAAGACAGTATTAAACTCATTCATCAGGTGGTGAGAAAAATGACTCAACATGAATGCTGATGTTGCTCTTTGTCTGCTGGGTAAATAGGCAAGAGTTTGCTAACACATTTACCATAACAACTTTGTGAGGTGATGATATGTCAGATGTGAGCTTCTGCAACATAAGAACCTGGGTTCTCCAGTTGAAGGTGTCCCTACTTTATATACCACTCTAATACCCCAAATGGCTTCATAGCATTTTTCTTAGTGTTGCATTTTTGGTTAAATCTCAAACAAGGGATCTATTTTTCATCACCTTTTCATTTTATTCATTTTCAGTCATTTTCTTATTTTGTAACTATTATGCGTGAATTATCTGGTGTTAAAAAATCTTTTGATTGGCAATGTGTCATCAGTTCAAGAAAATAAGAGCAGGACTGGCTGGGTTTACTACATGATGATACTGTGATTATAAGAATATTAGAATTGAATAATTTGCCAACGACAGGAATCATAGTAAAACAACTAGAACTGAAACAGTTAGGCAGTTAATCGATCAACAGAAAATTAATCGGCAACTATTTTGATAATTGATTTATCTTTTTAAGTCGTTTTTCAAGCAAAAATGTCAAACATTCCCTAATATCTTTGGGTTTCAGACCGATGGTCGGACAAAACAAGCAATCGATTAATTAAAAATAAAAGGTATCGATAATGAAAACAATCGTTGCTTGCAGCCCCAAAAACGGCTTCTACTTGTTGCCACTGTTCTGTATAAACCCCTCTGATTTCTAACTGCAGGCAGGTTAACACAAACATTGTCTAGTCTTCTGACCACTCAAAGCACTTCACACTACATGTCAACATTCACCCCATACACACTCTGATGGCAGAGGTTGCCATGCCAACTGCTCATCAGAAGTGGGCGAGCCGCTCTACCTCTTCAGCTACAGCCGTCCCTGTGGTAGCAGAAGGTTTTTGTTTTTGTACTCTTGTTGCGTCTCGCTCAGCATATTACAGCGTTGAACATAACAATCTCATTCATAGAGAGTCAGATCAGCAGTAAACAAGCTCTCTTTGGAGGCAGCCTAAAATTCCCTCAGACCAACCATCACCGACTGCAGCCTGTTAGCAGTTAGCACGGCCTGAGACTTAATCCCATGCTTGTCCCATGTTTCAGGAGCTGCACAAACAACGCTTCTCAGAAATGCTCACTGAACCAATTCACGGGAGGTTGTAAGCGTGCTTTAGGAACTTGTAAAGAGCTTTCACTGGGAATAGAAATTGAGAGATAGTTCAAAGCTTACAAGCTGACATAAGTATCTCAAGCATTCAGCCATTTGCTTCTAATGAGGTAACTTTAGCACTTTTCCACTGTATACCATCTAGTAATAAAGAATATTGATATGCCCCTTAAATAAGCCTGTGAATGGTTCTTCTGTGTAATCATTTAGCTTTGTCCTTTGTTCACTTGTGTCTGCAAACAGCACGGGAGGCTGCCATGTGGGAGCTGGAAGAGCGTCACCTGCAGGAGAAACACCAGCTGTTCAAACAGCAGCTCAAAGACCAGTACTTCATGCAGAGACACCAGCTGCTGAAGAGACACGAGAAGGTACCGGCTGGATGAGGGACTTAGCCTTAGTGTAGCTTTTTTACATGGTTGATTCTTCTTTGATCAAGAAATTTCTCATGAAGTGTTTCAGCATTACAAAATAAAGTGTGAAAAAGTTGCCCTGGAAGCTCCCTCCATGTTCCGTGTCTGCTGGTGTGTGCCCTGTACAGGAGATGGAGCAGATGCAGCGCTACAACCAGCGTCTAATCGAGGAGATGAAGAACAAGCAGACACAGGAGAGAGCCAGACTGCCAAAGATTCAGCGCAGCGAGGCCAAGACCCGCATGGCCATGTTCAAGAAGAGCCTTCGTATCACTGGAGCTGCCATCACCCCCGAGCAGGAGAGGGAGAAGGTCAAGCAGGTGAAAAGCAATATGGAATGAAATGTGCTAGAAATTAAATTAACCATTTTTCTTTTGTCTTATATTCAATAGAAAACGCAAAATAAAACACAGTGAGCCCAAATTTCTTAAAAGAATAACAACCTGTGAAGCCTAATCGTGTCTCTGTTTTCCAGTTTGCAGCCCAGGAAGAGAAGAGACAGAAGAACGAGAGGCTCCATCAGCAGCAGAAACATGAAAACCAGATGAGAGACCTGCAGCTGCAGTGTGACGCCAACATCCGAGAGCTTCAGCAGCTGCAGGTACGCACTTTAAAATAACACTAACGTTTATCAAAACTTCGTTCATTTAAACGCGTTTTCTGGACCGTTATCTGCTATTTACATGCAGTCTTGTTTTACTTCACCATCCCAGCCAAAAAGAAAACCTTAGACGCAGTAACAATTAATAACCCTCCATTTTTATACACTGCCTCCCTGTGTGTGTTTCAGAACGAGAAGTGCCACCTGCTGATCGAACATGAGACCCAGAAACTGAAGGAATTAGACGAGGAGCACAGCCTGGAGCTGAAGGAGTGGAGGGAGAAACTTCGGCCCAGGAAGAAGGTGCAGAATCTGTCACACCTGCAGCACAAAACATTCCTCCCTGTCTTTGTTATAAACGCCGTTTCAGATACTGTGAATATCTGATCGTGTTATTCTGCGATACGATACAAACTGAATACATTACTAACACATTTAAACAAATTGGCAGTACACACTTAAATATCCTATGTGCCACAAATACATTGCCATCTTAATATTGAGATGAGGCATGAGCTAATATAAAATGTTGTACTTTGATTATTTTGGCCAAAATGATCTTGTTACACAGAATTATCTTGGTTTCACTAAAATCAAATGAAAACTGCCTAAAAGATGAAGGAGAGGTAACTGGCGACACTAGTGTTTTTTAAAAAACACAAACTATACTGTAACTGCTCAGATTTTGGTTTTCAGTTTTTTATTATGATAGAGCATGCAGTTAATATCGTTTATCGTCCCATCACAAATTATGACCAAGGAGATGATGAACTTGACTGGACACAGCCGCAGCATTTAGGAGAATCCAACTCAAAACACGGTTTTACACTCATGCAGTCATGTGTCACAAATGCATCAGATGGAGGTTTAACCTCCTGAGACCGGAGTGGTGTGACCAGGCTGTGTTTGTCCAACTCCTCACAGGTGAAGGCTAATAGACAACATACTGGTACCGGGTATAAAGGGGACCACATTAAACCAGTCTAAATCCCATTAAAAAGGCTCCTCAAATATTTTGATAAATGATCATATCAACCCAACATGTTTCTGCGTGTGTCCTGCAGGCCCTGGAGGAAGAGTTTGCCAGGAAGCTGCAGGAACAGGAAGTGTTCTTCAAGATGAGCGGAGAGTCGGAGTGCCTTAACCCCTCCACCCAGAGCCGCATCTCCAAGTTCTACCCGATCCCCAGCGTCCACTCGACCGGTTTCTAGGAGAAACCTACGTACATATGCGCAGTACACAGTCGACCTACACACAGTGCACGTGGACATGAGTGCACGTACAGCGACAGTAAAGACAGAGCCTGTGCTGCCTTGCCCTCAGCCTCTGAAAGCTGTTGGAGGGTGTAAGAAGCAATTCTGTTTCTGGACTTTGTTCCTCAGTCTGCAGCTCTGCTCTGCAAGACCCTTATTTAGCTCATTTTGTCATATTTTCACCCTATTACAGTAATTTCGAAGGAGAGTTATTATTTCCAGCTCAAAACCACTAAGTGAAGTAGCTCTCTGTCCGACCTTATTTTTGTGATTGAATTGTTTTTATAAAGAATCCAGTGCCTGTAGAATTTGATGTTTTTGGCTTTTAAATCCGAGCAATTTCTGATAATTATTTGCTGCTCAATTTTTCTCTCATTTAGACATTTGCACTAAAGAAAAGAAAGCATGATTCAATTTGGTTAAATATTAAATTGCAGTCTTATCATTTTATAATAATTGATCATAAAATAGAATGTATTTCTGATGAAGGAGACAGCACATTTTAATGTCACTCTTGTTGAAGGAATGATAATACGGTATTTTTTTTTTTTTAATTACATATCTCTGTGTTAGATTTTTAGGTTGTGATACATAAGAGGTTAAAATAACCAGTCTAATGCATGATTTCAAAGCAAGCTTTAAGAACTTTTTCCAGCCGAAACGATTCCTTCTTTCAGGGTTTTTCTTCAGAATGCCTTCTTGTCTCGAGCACGACTTGAGAGTACTATTTAGCAACAAGCTAAATTAGTAAGCACAATTAGTTTCTTTGCTGCATACATTAGAGGAGGTGTGGAGATGGTGTTTACATATAGAGACGAAGGATCACTGTTAATTGGACACTAAGGAAATCACTGTGGTGGCAGAAACAAAGACTGCAACAAGCATTTGTGTACCTGTTGGTCTGGTTTTTCTGTTTTACATAACACCACTTTATTATTGTCAAGCAAATGTTATGTACCTGTAGGAGTGTTATTCAGGGATGAAATGAAGAATGCAATTTTTCATTGCTGTCCATAAATTCTGGAAATTAACATTTTTAAGAGTTTCCAAGGACTGAGTGTCATGAAACTCACTAAGCAGATTCAAACTACAAATGGCGCTCAGTTCTCTAGTTTAAACAAACATAACCTAATCTGCAGTTACAGATGATGATGCGTCCTTTTTATTTGCTTTGGGTTTCCTAACATAAGGTATTTTGCTACCAGGTGTATGATGGGTAGGCCTGCATGGCTTTTCTTTCTTCTGTGTATTAAAATGATAATACTGTTTTCATCGTCATGTTAGCTAATAGCCTTAATTCTTCAGAAAAGCTGTGTGTGTATATATATACATACTGTACCTGATGTGACCGCCTTTAAAGATTTTGGTCGAACTTTAGGTTTTAAGCCAGCTTACCAACTCAATGTTCTGTTCTGACTGTATGAAGCATATTTACAAATTCAGAATTATTGCATCTGTATTCAAAGAAACAAAAACAGAACACGAGTTCTTAGCAGCTTTTTTTATTTAGGCTGATGTATTGATGCGGTTGTAAAAACAAACGTGTTCAAAAAATGGACCTGACTGGTTTAGGCCATCTTGATTTCTGATTGGTTCATTTTATCATCTCATTTTCTTTATGATTGGCTATTGTGAGATACGGTTAGTCAAAGGTATTTAATAACTGAACTGTTATATACAAAAAAAAAAGCAATGAAGGAGTGCTGTGCACCTTTTTACAAAACTTTCTCAGTAGCTATTTATATGAAAACGTATCACCCACACTGCAGCACCTGTACTGTAAGGTATTCACTCTTTGGAGGTTTGCAGCATACAAACATATAATTACAACATCAATCCTGGCAGGTATTGTTCTGTTGGTCAGTGAGATTCTACAAAAAAAATTCTGAATGTTGACTGAAAATGATATCCATATCAAATCATTATGCATTTTTAAAAAATGTTTAGTTTTTAGAATGGCTGCCCTGTGTAATGTAGATTTAAATTTTTGCTGTAAATAAACATTTTCCTCTGTACTACAGTTGTGTTTTGTCTTTGATGTGATTCCAGTTAGTAATACACTTGTAATTATCTGGCAGTGATGAAAAGCTATGGAAAAAAAGCTTACTTCTATTTTTAAAATTTGAATTACGAAACATGATCTGATTGGGAAATGCCCACGAGCATGAAAAAGTAAGAGAAAGTCACCTCCTCATTAAACCCCACAATAGAAAAGATATGACACCCCTTAATACAGTGTATCAATGAAGCTAAATTAAAGCTATACATGATCCCTGATTTCACACAGACAACTCAGCACAGTAGAGATTCAGAAATATAAAAATACAATCAAATCATTTATAAAAACATAAATTGGTGTACAAACATCCATTGTGTGTTTCAGTACATTTACCACATTTATTCACACAAGGCAAACTCCACATAAAACAGCATTTCACTTAAGGGCCACATATTGAGTAACTTGGCTGTTAAACACCGGTGTCCCTCCTCCTCCGTTTGGTCATCAATGTGAATTCTGAAAAACAACACATAGCGGTTGCTTAATAGAGAAGCCAGGCAGAGCTCTTACACTTAGTCTGAGACATTTATTTGTCACTCGTGTCATTGACCAAATTAACTCAGAGACAGGCTCGCCAACAGACCCTTTGGATATTAACAAACACGTCCGTGACTTTTCTTCTCATCTATGTACATCTGAACATCCAACTGATCTTGGTTTAATGGATGCATTTTTTGAAAGTCTAGAAATTCCCACTGTAGAGAATAACCCTTTTACCTTATGCGTATGCAAAGTGGCAAGTGTCCTACAGAATTTTATAAGAAATTTTCCCTCCGTCAGGCGTCAGTACCCTTACTTTTGAAAAAAGGCAAGGATCCTCTTAAATGCTCCTCCTGTAGCGTCCATAAGTCTCCTTAACGTCAACATTAAGACACTGGTTGAAGTGCTAGCTCTCTGCCTTGAGTATATTTTGCCCACTATTATTTCCTCAACAAACAGACTTTATTAAAAATGCACATTCTTAATTTTTAATGTCAGGCATGTATTTAATATCCTTTACACTCCCTCTTTGTCACAGGGTCCAGAGGTAGTTCTGTCTTTGGTTGCTGAGAAAGCCTTCGATCGTGGGGAATGGGGCTACCTGTTTTATGTTCTCCGTTGGTTTGGTTTCTTTGACACTTTAATTTCCTGGGTCAGATTGTTATACCTCTCTTTTGCTCACATTATTCCAAACTAAAGTGATCCATTTTCACTGTACAGATTTTGTTTTATTGTATAACCTAGTTATGTATAGATATTTAGCTTTTTATTCTCAAAATGAAATTGTCATAATTACACCAAAAGATCTTGATGATTTCTCCATAACATTTATGTTTTGATCTAAAACCATAATTATTTACACTTATCTCTTAGTGCCTGTTTCTCAAAATGAGATCATGGGGTTCACTTTGAAAAGTCTTGGTCATGATCCAACTGTGATGATCTAATTATAAATAAGCCTGTGGCTTATTGGCTTAGTGGTAGAGCGGGTCGTCCACCAATCAGGAAGTCAGTAGTTCAATCCTGGCTTCCCCCAGCCCACATGTCAAAGTGTCCTTGGGCAAGACAGCGAACCCCAAATTGCTCCTGTGCCTTCGGTGTTTGTGAGGGATTAATTAGTTTCTTTGTACTGATGAGCAGTTCTGCCATCAGTGTATGGGGTGAATGTGAGATGTAGTGTGTGAAGCGCTTTGAGTGGTTGGAAGACTAGAAAGGCGCTGTACAAGTACAGTCCGTTTACCATTGCCTGCAATTTTTTTATTTAAATTTGTTACATTTTGATACATTTTAAGCCTGGTTTTAGGAATTGAAAAATCCAGGCCTGTGTCAAATCATCATCCATCAAATCATGCTGACAACTGACCTCTGTCACCTTTTTGTTCCTTGTGTCCTTCTGGACCAGGAAGGCCTCGTTCACCTGTGTCCACACAGACAGAGTAGATTACTTTAAAATTTGGGCAGGCCATTAATAACCAATAGCCAAAGTCATTATAAACTGCCACAAGAGACTAATGGTAGGAAAAAATATTCAAAAGAGTGGATTCTTAACATGGAACCTCCCATTTTTTCATCTGTTAGTCTGATTTAACTGGAAAAAGAAATAGTACACCAAAATATTGTGTAGACAAAAAGTTTCCTTTATGACATGAAGAAACATGGTAACATGTTTAATTTCACCATTAAATCTGGAGTATTGTAACCACTATGAAAAGAATTATTAACGGTACAATCCACTAGATTTATCATTCCAAACTCCACTTTTTTCTTTAATGATTTTACCTCTCTCTCCTTTTGGCCCTGGGAATCCCATGTCCCCTTTCTGTCCTGGTCTCCCAGGTGGTCCTACAATGGCTCCATGTGCTGTGGAGGACAAATTCAGTTGTTGTTAGAAATCCTAATTCTCACATCTTTTAGCTACTTTATCCTTTTTCTTTTCAACTGTAACTTTTACAAGGTAAATGCTAAGCATATTTACTTTTGATGTATTCCACTAAATCAGTGACGTTTGTGTAGGAACCAAACAATCGGCTGTATCCGGGGGGACCTGGAGGGCCAGGTGGTCCCGGCAATCCTTTGATGGTGTGTTCAATGTCACGTAGCAGACCGTGAGCTGGAAAATAAGAAACAAGGTGAGGAATAGTGTCAACCAGTACCTCTACCAGTTGTGTTTTATTGTAGGTTTTGATTTGTGATTTGTAACAGCATAGTAGGCTGCAATTGCTCACATTTGATGTATTCCAGCAGATCGGTGGCGTTTCCATGGGAACCAAACCATCGGCTGTATCCGGGGGGACCTGGGGGGCCAGGTGGTCCTTGAGGTCCTTGGAAGACACGACTGTTGTATTCCCTCACAATGTCGTGCAGCACGCCGTGGGCTGCAAATGAGAGAAAACTCTGTGATGCAAGTGAACACTTTTTTGCCACTGGTTGCATTCAACCCCGAGAAAAAAAAATTACATTTTCAGACTGGAAGAAAGTTATACTGTATCATGAGCAAAGACCTGCTGCATTAGAATAAGTATAAGAGGCTAAGAAGTCAACATGACCTGTAGGCTACACTTTGCCTAAATCAATAGCAGTAAGGGAATTAAAGTAATTAAGCATTAATGGCTGTGATTTTTCTTTGTGATAAATATTTATTTCTTACATCTTATGTATTCCACCAGATCTGTAACAGATGGTCGTAACAGATACTGGGGTGGAAATGACCCAATCATGGTTAGCATGGAGATACAGCCTGTCATCATTGGGCTCTTTAACTTAATCACAGCCCTTTAATTATAAAAGCACATAAAGTTCATATCGACTTACATTTGATGTATTCCACCACATCCACGAAATTTTCACGGGAGCTAACCCATTGGCTGTGTCCAGGCATTCCAGGAAGTCCAGGAGGTCCTGGAGGTCCTTGAACAACACGTTCAGAGTCTCTCACAATGTCACTGAGCAGACCGTGGGCTGCATGTGGAGGACAGTCGGGTAAGTAGTAGGCCATATAATCATGACAGCAAGGTTCAGAGAGAGAAAACTTGTCATTTATAAAAAAAACTTTCTCTAGATCACCTACATTTGATGTAATCAATTACTTTGACAGCCATACTGGAGTAGTCTCCAGTATCCAGGTTCCAGTTTCTGGTGCCGAGCACACCTGGCTCTCCCTTGTGTCCTGGGGGTCCAGGAGGGCCTGGCGGACCAGGAAGTCCAAACATAGATCCTGTCGAACTGTCACCTGGAGACAAAACAACATAACGTGACTTCAGAAGAAGCAACAACTTAGTTGACATAGGATCATATTTGACTATAATGCAGATGGATTATTGAAATGACATTTTTGTGAAAGTCTGTATTAGGATTGTGCCTTAAACCCTTAAAGTAATATTTCTGAATGGCTTTTAACGGTAAGCCTCATGCACCAAAACCTATCATGCAATCATTGTCAAACCCTACTGATGCCCTTGAACAAGTCTAGTCTCACTCTTGCTGTATTCTTGTCGTTCTGCTTTGAGCATCTCTCTGTTGGTATGCTCAGCATAGGAAACCAGTCCATGGATTTGACCAGGGGGGCCCTCGGGTCCAGGGGGACCAGGGGGGCCTGGTGGGCCTCTGAAGGAAACACCTTTGGGAAGACAATGGAACATAGGCAGTGGAGGCAGACAAAATGTTAAGTATACTTTCTCAGATGAATTCCTCATGAACTGATGAAGCTAATGCTTTCAGTCAAACTCACTTTGCAGGTAGTCACGAATGTCTGAACCGATGTAGTTCCCAAATCCTGTTGGGCCAGGTAGACCTGCTGGTCCAGGTGGACCTTGTGGACCAGGGATACCTGGGGGACCAGGAGGCCCCTGAGAGCCCACAAGTGATTGATACCCAGCTAATTGGACAATGAAAATGAACATCTGTTAGCTTAAGAATGCTACTTGATCTAATTACTTTAGAATAGACACTGTCTACATGAACATAAACACTGTGAGCTCAAAAACCTGATTTTATTGTAACACTTTGTTATTGTATTTCTTACTTGACAACAAGTTTCCAGGAAGACCAGGAGGCCCAGGAGGTCCCGGGGGTCCAGGGACACCTACCACCCCCCTCTCTGGTGACAGACAGCATCCACAGTCAATCACAATCATCAACAGAACACCTTTTTAATAGGTAACCTGTAGGTCCATATCTATCACTCACCATTTATGAGGCTGAGGACACGTTCAGCCAGCTCCTGGGTGTTGAATCTGTAACTGCCGAAGCCTGGAGACCCAGGAGGTCCTGGTGGACCGGGAGGACCAGCAACGTACCTCCTTACGTCCTCTCCTGGACACAAATAATTGACACACTTTGGAAAAGAGTCTCACATGCTATACTTGTAAGAGCAGGGTATCAAACCAGCAAACTTTTGAAAGAAATCAAGTAAATCAGTTTTGTCAAACATAAAAGTACAGACAAAGCTAGTTATTTGCCTGTTGCATAACCAATGGCTACCAGTAAATTCCACATGGTAATGGTTCTTTTAGGCACTAGTCAACTTTACAAAGATTTTTCAAGTTGACATGTCCCCAACACAGATCATTAAACAGACATAAAACATGCACAACAAATGTATCTGAATTTGAATGTGATAGCCTTCATCAGAAGCATGACAGATTCAAATTTTTACAATTCATATACAAACACCGCTGGCATCAATGTGATCCATTGCACAAAATGATGAAGAAATGATTCACTCATATGTACTGTATGTACATTTGTATGTGTGCCATTCAAATATTGAGTTTCTGCCACTGCGATGTATGCCATCTGTCAGAAATTTGTGGATTTTAATCAACCTCAAATGAGACTTACGTTGTAATAGGTTGATGATGTCATTGATAGAGATGGAGCCAGGTGGACCTGGAGGACCAGGAGGGCCAGAAGTCCCATCATATCCTCTACCTGGACCTGAAGTTGGAAAGTTATAAGGGGGTTTTCACCACTGTTAGAAAAACAGTACATTTTCACATATAGAAATCCTGAGTAATGATAAATAGAACATTATTATGTAATTGGTCATACTCTGGATGTAGGCGATAACTCGGCTGGCCACATCCTCCACCAGCCCGTCCCCTGCGGCCCCTGGGGCCCCTGGAGGACCAGGAGGCCCAGGAGGTCCAGCCAGGTGCTGCCTGATGCCACCACCTGCATGTCAAGACAGTTTTGTCTCCAACAGATTACTTGACATAGCTCTTTGTTTCATTCGATCGTAGTATTACATTAACCAAAGTAGATAAATACTGGTACATAGCTTACTCTGAAGGTATTCAGCAATGTACTGGCCCACATCAGTTGATCCAGACCCAGTTCCATCTCTTCCAGGTGGTCCAGGTGGGCCTGGGGGGCCAGGCCTGAATGAGCCACCTGGTACGACAACACACATTCTTAAATAAAATGTAATTTTCATATAGGAAAGGCCATACCAGCTTCGAATAGCAATTTTAAAGACTCTTTTCAAAGATTAAATAACTACTACTACTGGAGGTGACTGTGGCTTAGTGGTAGAGCGGATTGTTCACCAATCGGAGGGCCGGCGGTTCAATCCCAGCCCACATGTCGAAGTGTCCTTGGGCAAGACACTGAACCCCAAATTGCTCCCGAGGGCTGTGCCTTCGGTGTGTGAGTGTGTGTGAATGAGTTACTTTCTTTGAACTGATGAGCAGTTGACACCTGCCATCAGTATGTGAATGTGATATGTAGTTGAAGCGCTTTGAGTAGTTGGAAAAGACTAGAAAGGCAGAGATGAAGAGTGGGCTACAGAGGTCTGGTAAGCTTTTGCAGCTTTCTTGATTTCAATATGGTTGAGTCCCTCCAGCTCTCACTGATAGCTACCCCTAGTGATCAAAAATTGCTTAATGAAAATAAACCTCTTTCACGGCATGTTTGCATGATTGACAGGTGTCTTAGTGTATTTGTCAGCCATAGTAGCTCACTGACAACCTCGTAGAGCTTCTAAAACCAAGGCGTTAGTGAAGACTACGATTAGGACACTGTCGTAGTACATGATTTAATATGATATATAGGTGGTCTTACCAATGGAGACCCCTGGGACTCCCGCATCGCCTGCAAGGAACACGTAACTAGTATGAGACACAAACGCCAGTGTTTTCTGACTTCTTAATAAAAGAAATAAAATTCAAGGAGACAGCATAGATAGAAAGGGTCTGTGTATAACCATTCAGTATGGCAACATCTTGTGTAATAAGACATGAACAAAAGATGAAGCTTTGTAACAGGTCTGTAAGAGGGAATTTGAAGGTCACGCAAAACAGATTACTGAATTTACCTTTAGGTCCTCGTGGCCCCTCTGGCCCCCTAGGTCCAGGCTGACCTGGGAAACCTATCGTGAAAACATATGATAAAAGCTTGGCGGTTCATTACTGACCCTAGAAATATCTCCATAGAAACTGAGCAAACCCCACCTGCAGATGAAGGCCCCAAAATCTTTCTAGATAAATTAAATCTTCTTTATAATAAATTTTATAAAAATTCATCTCATCTTAAATTTGTTGACATACCAACACCTGGTTCTCCTGGACTTCCTGGAAGACCCGGTTGACCTGGTTCCCCTGAAACAATCGTCATTAAATTAAAACAGAGATGTGTCTGTTTTAAAAGCCTGTAGTTTCTAAGCACTATGATGCATGCAGTGGTTTGCAATTTTTTCACCTTGGTACCCTTGGGGTCCTTGGTTACCTAAGGCAAATGAATGATAAGATGAAAGAATATTTCTGTGAACAAGAGGTTCTACACAATTTTAAAGAAATATCCTAATTCATATTTTGACGTGAGACCTGCCACTTTCACTAATTAGTACCGTAGATTTTGTAACAGACACAAAGGCATCAGAGGCATCTAATTTGTCAAACCTACCTGCTGAACCTTGTGGACCTGGGGGTCCTGGAGGTCCTGGTGGTCCAGCAAAAAAGGTTTCTAAGACAAAACAGGAAAAATGCATTAAAATGCCAAGCAAAGGCTGTAAAGGCTGATTATGTCCAGTTGTCGACCTACAGTAGATCTGAAATTAGATTTCTTTGACCAACCTGATGTGGGCACAAAGCTGCCAGGTTCTCCTTTCTCTCCTGGAGGTCCAGGTAAACCAACACCTGTGAGGACAGCAACGCAGTTACAGATCAATTTAAAATAAGAAAGAGAAATATTACTTTTTATCCCGACACTGCTTAAATCGTCCTGTATGCTGATGATTTATCTATCTGTCTGTCTGTATTGCAAGTTACTTGTTTATCTGGCTCTCCCGGAGAGCCTATGCGCCCTGGAGGACCTTGTTTAGTCTCACCTAAAGAAGAGCGACAGCAGCATTTGAATAATCATTTGTTTGATCTAAGCCACTGTCCCAATTGTTATCTTACAAATAGCTTTAAACATACCAGGAGGACCTTGATGACCAGGTGCTCCAGGAGGCCCTGGAGGTCCTGGTGGGCCAGGAGGTCCAGCCACTGAGGAATGTTCTGTTAGAAATTAAAACAAAGAGGATGTAGCAGTGTGCATTACTGTATATTCCAGTGTCATTCTTGATACTACCATCAGATGGTGCCAAAGTAATGAATATGAATGAAATTGAGAGGTACTCACTGTCTGTTCGGGTGGCACTGAAAGTTTCTGAACTCGTGACACTGATACCAAGCTCACCAGGTTTTCCTTGCTCTCCCTTTTCTCCTTTCTCTCCTCGCTCTCCCTTAGAACCTAAATAATTATGTCAATGTACCATCACAGAAACAACAGTGTGTTCAATATGTATCAACAATCCTTAAATCCAGTTGATCCATCTCAAATGCTTAACATAAGTCAGGAGTTTGGATTTACCAGGTTGTCCTGGGATACCAGCAGGGCCAATGGGACCAGACAGACCAGGGAGTCCAGAAGGACCTGGAGGCCCAGTGGGCCCTGGAGGTCCGGGGATGGCCACAGTATCGGAGCCAACTAGAAACAAAATGGGAGAGACAAACACCAGTTGCACTTTACATGACATTTGTTTTTCTATGGTTTACAAACGAATGCACAGTACACTCTGCTTGTCCATGGGTAATTAGTACAACAAGTGTTGCTGTTCTTACTTGGAGCGATGACTTTACCAGGTAATCCTGGTTCACCTGAAAGACAATGTTAGATTACATAATGAAGCTATACATTATAGACATACATGTATATCAGTTGTTATATTGGCCTTTGAAAAAACCTCTTTAGCATTTCCTTTATTGGAGAGTTTCAGTATCAAATCATAACACTACTGTTTTAAAGCCTTAATTAAAAAATGATGGTAAACATTAAATTCTTAGTTTTGGAGAACTTTGGTAAAAAAGATTTACTCCCATTTACATAACTAGCATTAACGCTAGTTATTCTAATGTAGCTCTCACATACACATATGTGAAGTAAAGTGTGTATGTAAGCTAGCGATGGCTCAAGTGATAGCAATGTCAGTTGGTAAATCAGTTGCTCACCCCTTTGGTCCAGAGTCCAGACTGAAACATCTCAACATTTTTGGATAGATTTTCATCAAATTTTGTCCAGACATTTATGGTCCCGAGAGGATAACTTTGGTGTTTCTCTGATTTCCATCTAGAGCCATAAACAGGTCAACATTTTTTCCAGTACTTTGGTTTATGACCAAATACCTGCAGAAGTAATGAAATTCCCATCAGCCTCAGCTATACTGTGTTGAGTGCTAATTAGAAAATATTAGCACGCTAACATGCAAAATTTGTTAACATTTTCTTAGTGAGCTTGTTAGTTGACCTTAGCAACACTGTGCGTAAGTAGCCTCACAGCATCACTAGCATGCTGGACTCTTTCTCTTTTTGTGTGTTTGCATGGTTTCACCATATAATGTAATGATCTTGAGTATGCTGAACAATAACAAACTTCTATCACCTCAGGTGTGCTAACTAAGTTGTTGACTCCTCCCCTTGTGGGAATCTATTTGATTTTTGTACATTTGGTACATCTCATACCCTGAAGAAGGTCAACCAAAAGCTTAGACAGTAAACTGAGTGGTAATGGAGATGTACAGACGCTTTGATTTCTTTTCATTGGCACTTTTTTATTTTTGCATCCAGTGCCTTCTGTGGCAGTCTGCAGTAGATGTGGACATTTTTTGACTTTCATTAGAAAGGAAATGAGGCATTACCTTTACCACCAGGCTGTCCTGGATTTCCAGCAATACCTGTGGCAATGGATCAGAAAAAAAATATTAAAATATACAAAATCTAATCTGTAAGGAGAGTAAAAGAATACCGTTTGATATATAGGTATATATTCTCATACCTGGGGGTCCTTGAAGCCCAGGGGGACCTGGGGAAAAAACAATTTCTTTGTGAGGCGTAGGAAAGATGGTTTTCTTTTCAATACAATTAATTAAATGTAAACTACCTGAAATTCCTCAGGCAATATTTGATAAACACAATTGATTATGTATGCTGCCATAATTGGACAGTGATGTGGTACCTGGGGGACCAACATCTCCAGGAAGCCCTGGTGGTCCTCTCACACCAGGAAGTCCCATCGAACCTGTGTCACCTGCAGTTCATACAGAGAGACTATTTTACACAACAATCTTTACTGAAACAACAACCGTGATAAATCTGTTCTGATCGCTCTTTGGCGGTACTGCAGAAAAATGTCACAATTGTTGTTCCAAACAAACAAGAAAGGTTGCATGTCTGATCTCTGTAGCTACAACACATTTCTAAATGAACAGACACATGATCTGTCAGTGTTGTAGCATCATTAAACCCCTATCTGCTCAATCACTGAAAATTCTTCTGTACTTTTTATCTCTTTGTAGCTTCTTTGCTAAATAATTGCTAAATGTCACTGACTTGTCCTTATTAATGACAAATCCATCCATCTTATAGCACTCTTGCATGCTCACAGCACACATTTCAATTTAAGCAACTAAAATTACCATGTCAGTAATTATCGAAGCATGTAACTCTTTTAGGGCACCATTAGAGTAAACTCAGTTGTCTGGAGATATGATGCAGTCCTCATTATATCCCTCTCCAGTCTTGACATCTTATTAATGGAATGTCATATTTTCTATTACTATTATTGTGAAGCCTTCTCCTCACCTGCACTTCCTTTAGATCCCTTTGGTCCAGCAGGGCCTTGTGTTCCAGGATGTCCTGGTTCACCTTTAATCATGAAAACAGGAACCATCAAAATCAAAAAATAAATGCAACTTACTAACACTAACCCATTCTTATTATACATTTAACAGAATACAATTACACAAATACTGAATTTTAGGTTATTTTTAATGACCTTTTTTGGTGTTTAAATTCACTATTTGGGGATCTGTGAATATGTTTGCCTTAAAGATACACCTACAGTTATTTACAGTTAAGAGTAGCCTCATTTTCAAAAAGAGCCAACAGGTCAGGGACATGTCATTGAAAATCCTCCTCCAAACATATTTATGTGATATTTCCAGGTCACCACAATACTTAAAACAGCTTAACTTTTGCTGAACGGTGGTCACTGTTGCTACCGTTCACTGTTGTTCTTCCATTTGCTAATTACAGTGAATATAACAGTGAATGCTAAAACATATTGTAACAGTAGCACAAGTAGAGAAGAGTCACAGAGTGACTGAGTAAGGTGAGTTACACAGAATAGAGTTTGCTAACACAGTCTAAAGTTAGCTAACATTAGCCACCAAAAGCTACTGGTCATACCAGACCAAGTGAGACCATAGCAGCAAAACCTTTGAAAGTATTGCAATGAACAAGGGTGCATTTTTCTGCTTATGAATTTAACTCTTCATTAGTAAGAGAATGGATTTGCTCATTGTTCTTTTAAAAGTTACATATACTTGTTTTAATACTGATGCCATCAGTCCTTGTTTATGCCAGTCAGCATCTAACCAGTTTGTACTGTATATTTTGTTGACACATGTAAAAGTTCACATGGTTAACATCATTTAAGGCTTTCAAAAATACACAGTAAATATTTTTTATTTGTCTTGCAGCTTTGGAAACTCATGTTTATGAGTGGCATTTAGTTTTAAGTACATTATGCAAAAAACACAAATTGTGTTTGGGTTCTGTGTTATTTGAATAGACCGTTTGGAAAATAAGTATAGAGGCATCTTTACCACTTTTAACTTCAATAGCTGCTGTGATAGGAACTGTGTTATTATTCATTGTTTGCATAAGTTATTCTGGGACACACCTGCTGGTCCACGTGGTCCCCTCTCTCCCTGGTCTCCTTTGGTTCCTGGTAGCCCTGGTGTTCCTCGATCACCTGCAATAAAACAACAAAAAGTGTCAACGGAGCAACGAGAAAGTTGGTCTAAATTGATGAAAGTTATCCTTACTTATAACACTGTAGTTAACTTATCAATCAGTGTTCTGCAAAGGTCTTGGTTTGCTCTAACCACACTTTTTTTTTTTTTTTAACCAATTTCTACAAGACTGTGTATTCTAGTTTATATGTGGGTCATGAAAATGAAAATAAGATAAAGCCAAAAACGTACCTTTTGCTCCTGGAGCTCCTGCTTCACCCTGGAAACCCTTTAGACCTGGAGCACCTGCAGGCAAAGATAACAGATTGAATACACGACTGCCAATCAAGACCAAAGAACAGATAAAATGAAATGAAAATCATATGGACTGGAGTCTTTACCAGGGCTTCCTGAGGCACCCTGCTCTCCCATGGCACCTAAATCAAACAGGGAAGAAAACATACTGGCTGCTGATTATTGGCATTATTAAAATCCCCTTTACTAAAAATCAAATGTACCTTAATAGATTACTGATTCTCATGTGTTTTCCCAACCTCACAATGGTTTTCATAAAGTATATTAGTGAAAATCAATTTTCTTGAGACACTTGAGCAACTTGTTTTAAAAAGGAACATTTTTATTTATGTCAAAGTTTCGTTAGTGATGTGAAGTTTAAGTGGTTTGTAAATGGGCTAAACATGCAAAACTCTGGTATCGTTCTTTAAATGTTATCTGATCTGACCTATAATGGCATCATGACCTTTGACTTTACCTTTCAGCCCCACAGGTCCAGCAGCACCAGCAGGACCCGGCTCACCTTGAGATCCTGTCAAAACCAAGTTTCATTATCAAAGCCTGAACACCTCAGCGAATAACTTTTCATTTTTCAACATGGGTGAGATAAAAACATTTTCCACCTTTGTCTCCTTTCTCTCCAAAACCTGGTGGTCCAGCCTCTCCGCGGGGGCCCATCGGTCCCTCCCGGCCCCTCTGGCCTGGTGGTCCCTCAGGACCTGGTTCACCTGTTCAGAAAGGAGGAGAGACTCAGCCCACGTTTTCTTTTTCCTAGTGTCTACTCATCCTACTCAAAGAACAATGAAAATGATCTAAACTTAACTCTACCTGTACTTCCCTTTGGTCCCCTTGGTGCATCCAATCCTGGGTGACCCATCTGCCCAGGAGGACCTAAAGAAAAAAGATGTATGAGTGGAGAAGGAGGAGGCAGTGAGTGTGTCACCTCTGTGGGAGGGAAAAAGCTACAACACATTTGCTCAGTCTTACCTGGCAGGCCAGGAAAGCCGCTATCACCTGCAAAAGACCAATTTATAGCCGTCGGTTGCTGTTTATAGATCTTGACTCTTAAATCACACACTGCTGAGGTTTGATATTCATAAAATTTTGAATACATATAGACATGCAGGACAATTCCTCACCTTTGTGTCCTAGAGGCCCTGGATCACCTGTAAAGAAACAGCCAGCCTTATGATGGATATCAGCAAAATATCAATTTCCAAATGATTGTTTGATTTGTGCAAACATGCCTTTAGGTCCTGGATCTCCTCTCTCCCCTTTTAGTGCGTATGCAAGTGCTTCTAAAAATAGAAAAAAGGTAGGATCAATCCCATTCAAATGTCCACCACGTTGACAGATGAGTTGATTTATGAGCTTATGTGAAGATAACTGATCAGTGTGTTATATTTCCATACCTCTTACAGCATCCGAGCGGAGTTCTGCCCTGACCAGTTGCTGAACGGCTCTCTGCAGGTCAGCACTGTCCTGTCTTGGTCCGCTCCCTGCACCTCCCCCTGGCCCAGCAGCCCCCAGGTTGATCCCATTGTCAGAGCGGGTCAAAGTGGAACCAGAAGAACTCCTGTCGATGTATGACGAGTCCAGCGGGTCGATGATGTTGATGCCTGAGGAGGCCGACAAGCGGCTGGACCTGGCTGACACAGTGCCAGTAATGGCTTCGAGAGCATCAACACGGTTCTTGAGGCGTTTCACTTCTTCACCTGTGAGGCCAGAGAGAAGATGATGGACATGTTCAGATCACCTTCCAGGTAAATAACATGCTGCAAGAGAATACATGGGGGGGGGGGGTTACTGTCTTACCCAAAGCGATGAGTCCAAAGAGGACGCCGAGGAGGAGGAGCAGGCTGAGTAGGAGGCCGAGCAGCCACTTCCACCAGCTGCAGCAGGAACAGAAGCCAAAGCCTGATTCATCTTCACGGATCTCTGAGAAACAAAAAAGTTGAAAGACAGGTTCACCTTCTTCTGTCCTGTTTGTATTTTTTCTCCCAAGACAGTAACAACTGGACTGGATGCATTACAGGTGCATCTAATGAAAAAGCCTCTAATGTTCTGTTTATTTACTAAGGCTTTACTACTTGTTGAGAATGAATAAGGAGACGTTTATATGCATCAACATATTTTTGAGCGAAGTCTCTTATTGTTCATAGTTATTATAGCTCTTAAATGTTTGCTAACTTGCCACATTTTTCTGAAAAGAATAGTTGGACATTTTGGGAAATACGCTATTTGTTTTCTCACCCAGAGTTGGATGAGAAGATCGATGCCACTCTTACATCTGTATGCTAAAAGGAGGCGATTAGCTTAGCATGAGACTGGAAACAGGGGGGGAAATGGAGGTTGGACAGAGGGGTTATGTGCCAGACTATTTCTTGGCTGGGTGCAGTTACTTCCCGGAGTAAGCCCTGGTTGCCTGGCAACTTCACAGTGACGACGAGACACGAAGAAGTCACTACACTGGGTCAAGAAATAGTCTGGTCCATAACCTCCCGTAAAACCGCAAATTGTTGTTTTTACACTTCAGTTTTTGTACACATTAAACAAAAAAGATATAACATTTTAATTACTGAGTTTTAGAGGTGGTACCTGGTAGGCTGATAGCTGGTAGGCAGAGTTTATTACCTTTGGACAGAGCCAGGTTAGTTGTTTCCTCCTGTTTTCAGTCTAAGCTAAGCTAAGCTAATTGCCTCCTGGCTGTAGCTTCATATTTAGCATACAGACATCAGAATGGTATCAATCTTGTCATCTAACTCTGCAAAAAAGCGAATAAGCGTATTTCCTACAATGTCAAACTATTTCTCTTTCTTTCCACTTATTTCTAAACATTGCACTTGTCTTTCTCTAATTGATTTTTCAACACATTGTAGAAATACAATACAACACAATACAATGCAATGAAGAGCAAAAGGTGTTGCCAACTTTATCAGCAGGTTAAGATGTATACCAAACAATATATTATTGTACATATTATTGTACATTATCATGCCAAAAGTGAAAATGGCAATTTAAAAAAACAATTAAAAATAAAATGAAATACTTTTACTACTCTTAAAATTCTTCTTATGTAATCTTCTAAGACCTATTTTAGCAATTCTGTTGTGAATCAAGTTTTTGGTGGGGGTCTGACAGGATTTGACTGTAAACTTACATATACAACAGACTATAATAAAAGAGAAAAGTATATATATATATATATATATATATATATATATATATATATATATATATATATATATATATACAATACCTGCATAGGTGGCTTTGTCTTTTGTGGCAACTCTTAGGGGTGCAGCTTAAAAAAAGAAAAGAAACAGCAAATAATTAAATGCTGAACAAGAAATATAATGTATGTGATGAATCGAAAAACCAATAAGATTTGTTGTATATCAGTCTACATTTAGCATCTGTTCCTTCCTCCATTGTGCTGGATGAAAGCTTCTGTTTCTCTCTCTTCAGTGAGTCCTCAGAGTAGGTAGCTACAAGACAGAACAATTACAATATTACGTTATCACTAATCATACATAGAAAATGATTAAAAAGTATACATATTTGGTGATATTTAAATGTCAGTAGCAATAAAAGTAGTTGAGACAGTGGGGAAGAATAGCTGTGTTAGTAGTAAAACAGTAACAGTATTGGAGCAGTAGTACTTAGTAGTGTTTAATATTACCAGAAGTGCTAGCCGGTGCAGCAGACATGAACTGCTTCCCTGTGTCTTTGGTCATGACCAGCCGCTCTCTCTCCTTCTTGACAGGTGCATTCTCCTTCTCTATCAGCACAAACTTAAAGTCTTTGCCTGAGGCCTCGTCATAAGTGGGACTGCTGGGTCTCACTGCGAGAAACAAACAACATGACATTAAAAACTCAAATATAACGAAGACCTACTGAGTGTACTAGCATCTAGTAATAAAGTGGTAACGTAAATAAATAATAAAGTATTTCTAACAAACGGACTTAACTATAATGTCTATGTGGGTAAGACATTTTTAACATCTACATGTGCAAAGAAACATTAAAAAGACAATTATAGTCATGATTTATAGATTAATTTCTTGAATGATAACACTTTCATATGTCTATGTATTATTTCTATTCTTATTTTATATATTTCTAATAATTTACTTTTCTCTGTTTACCTGTACTTATATTATACTTTATGATGAATGTATATTGTAAGGGCTTGTATTGTCTAACAAAAGTGGTAAACTCCGTTTCACTAATGACACAGGGAGTGAATCAAATCAACACCAATTAATCTGTCTGTCTAAATATCTATAACGCCTCACCTGTGGTTGTGCTCATTCCAGGGCCAGACACATTTTTCTGCACACCATAAACTATGAAGAGACAAGCACGCACATTTAGACCGTAATTCATGATTCCCAAAAAAATGTTATACTACTAAAGCTTATAGAACTCCTAACATCTCTTATGAAATCTGTTTGGTTATTCATTTAGCAACTTTTTTGTTGTTGCAGTAGTAAGATCCATGGCTGTTGTTTGGTCTTGGCTGTACATCACTGCTTTACCTATTTGTGTGTTGGTTCCAGTGGGAGAGAGGACAGTGGGGCTGGTACTGGCCAGGTTATTCTGAACACCATACACAGGAACTGAGACAGAGGGGGGAAAACAACATGGTGATCTACTGTCAGTGCCAAGCTAAAGATGTGAAAACCCAGTGGACTGTGACATGACAGGAAGAGGCTCACCAGTGCTGCTAGCAGATAGTCCACTGCTCACGAAAGGAGAGCTGAGTGTCAGGTTGTTCTGACCCCCCCCTGTACGTGACAGAACAGAGCAGAGTCGTATTTGTCCATCCATCACAGTTGGCAAAGAAAATAAAAACTTGCATCATATATTCAGGTCCTGTTCACCTATAACTACCATCTCATACAACAGGTAAAAATACATTTTCACACCATGGGTCAACAACATATATGACTTAAGGTCACGTCTAATGTTCATTGGTCCATCACGGCGCAGTAAATAGTAAGATGCTAACTGGATGGACTGATTTGCCATAAACAATTAAATGTCTTATTGTAAACAACCTTTGCTACACAAAGTTTTCCAGCAGGCATTCGATAAAAGATTCTGTGCAATACATTTTTTGTTGATGTCTGCTTTCGCTGGTATATTTGAATTGGTATATCTCCCAACAATTACGCTGGTTAATTTATAGCAGAACATACTGTATATGGAGAGTGTACCTCTTCAAGTTCATTGATAAAGCCTTTTTAGAAAGTGGTTCCTTTGGCTTTAAAGGGTCAGTTCACCCAAATCACAAAGACATGTTTTCTCCGTGGTATGTAGCCATGCAGATTTGTGAATTTTATGTGCAGAGGTTTTGAGAAAGGCAAGTTGATACTTCAAATTTCATTTTTAGTGCTTTGAGCAGCACAAACAAAATTTTATTTATATCTATTGTATTGGTAAAATCAAAACATGCTTTTTTTTTCTTTTTGAAAAAGCACACAGCTTTACTGTTTGATAAGGTATGACCCTTTGACAGTTAACTGATGTTATCACTGGTCAGATATGACTGACCTGACTGGTAAAGGGTGGAGGTAGGGGACAGGTTGTTGGGGTTGGTACTGTAACTGTAGCTACTGCTTACACCTCCAGACCAGATGCTGCCGTAGTGGTCTTGTAGGAAAGACAGAAAAATGGTAGACAGACAAGTGAAAAATAAAAAAATTAAGGGCATGTGGAAATGCAGAAAATATACTGTGAACAATCATAGATTACAACTCCATCTTGCGGTACGTAAAGGAAACAACACTTAGAAACAAACAAAATAACAGTTACTGCTGTGGTATGGGATAACCCCATTAGTATTTGCAAAAATGAAACACTCTCCTGACCAAAAACAGAGAACTAACACTCAAACCTGCAATGATGTCTGGTATTAACAAGTCTATTTCATTCAGTACTGTCTTATTTCCTTTATCACAGCCTTTCAGACCACATGATGAACTGATGAGATTTATGATAGTTCGTTAGTTCCTGTTGTATTGAGTGCTGTTGTTATTGAATCATTTATTCATTTATTGCTTTGTGTGTGTGGGGGGTAATTGTTCAATTGTTTTATTGTGTGAAGTACTTTGTGCTACATCTTGTTTGTATGAAAAGTGCTATACACATGAAGTTTGGCTGATTGATTGATTGATTGGTTGATGAGTATGAATTTTAATATCATCCTTAAAGATAACAGACAAGACAGCTGATTGGGTGAACCTGTGCTGGAGCTCTCAGACATGGTCCTAGTTTCCACGCTGGCCTTCTTGGGGATGGGCAGCGTGTTGTCAGGGGACTGAGTGGGGCTGGTGCTGGTGGAGCAGTTTCCTCTCAGTAGACGCTTCACTTCATCCAGCTCCGTCCCTGCACAGCAGAGGCAACAGGATGACCACTCGGTCTCCAGTTGTCATTTACTTAAAATTCAAACTGATTAAATTTCACGATTACATTTTACAACAGTCTCGCAGTACATACGAGCACAAAAAAATCCAACTGCTGCATAAATACATTCTTTAGGATCAGATATGTGGATTTATGGCCATGAAGAGTTGTACTCACAACTTGCTGGAGGAGAAGCGCTCTGAAGCCTGGCTCTGATCTCACTCTCTAAAAAACGGAAAAAATGGTTCATTAAATATCGTTATTACTTTAACCTATGATGCTAATCTGCAAAGTAAAAGTCAAAATTGTCCTGATATGTAATAACTGTATTTGTATTGTTCATGTACTATCCCTTTAAGTGTCCTGTGTCAGAGCTGCCAGTGTACCTCTGCTCTGAGTTCTCCCTCTGGTGGCAGATCTTGCACTTGAAGTGACTAAAAGAAAAAACAAATTCATTGACCTACAAATGTCTCCTTTTAGTTCTGTTTTGGGCTCCATTTACTGACTACTTTGTCTATCCTTTGTTCGGTGCTGGGCAAGTAGCATACAGTTGGATTGTCAAAGGCAAAACTTACCGTACTCCTTCCTGTTGTACTCTGGAGAAGAGTTTGTGCTTGAACAATCTGAAACTGGGTGACAAAACAAAGATCATATTAGCCTTCTGTTTGCTGTAAAATAGTGCTGTTGGCCCCTCATTCAAACTACAAACAGTGTGAAAAAGACCAGTTCTGTAAAGAAGCATGAATTAATTGACATCTGACCTATGACTAACCGTCAAAGACCTCTGAGACAGCTGCTGCCATGGTGGTCATCCTCTTCCTCTCTTTTGGAGCAGGTGAGTAAGTGTTTGCTGAGGATGATCCTCTCTTCGCTTCCCCAGATCCTCCTGAACTATAGCTGGTCTTCGTCACTGTTGAAACCGTCACAGCACCTAGACCCCTTTCCCTTTTTCCTTCTCTGCCACCACTCGCAAAACTAGAGGACATGCTAGAGGACTCCCCTCCAGCAGCCCTAAACCCTGCCCCTGAGCCCCCCGAGCCCCCTGAAGCTGCTGAACTCCCACCACCTGAGGATACGGCAGAGGAAGCTCCTAGAGCAGTGACGTTGATGCCTCCAGTGCTCTTGCTGGCTCTGAATCCACCAGAGCTGGCGGCGTGGGAGCTGCTGGATGGAATCAGAACTGAGCTGCTTGTGCTCCCAGAGCCTCCTGAAGCAGCTCTCCCACCTGACACTCCCGCACTCAGAGAAAGATCACCTAGAGGAAGAGAAAGGAATTATAAGAAAGGAGGAGAGGATTTACCAACTCTTTATGATAAATTACAGTGATCATTTATTATATTTTCATCAGAGTATCATCCTTGTGTTTTTCATCTCATCTCTAAAGGCAGATCTTATCAAAGCCCTCATAAAATACTCAGACGGCATTGCCTGCTGGGGCAGAGGATGGCTAATATCTCATTGCCTAAATCCAGTTTTAACTACAAGACTGCACTGGCAGTTAATATTTGACCTATAACGTGAACACCCATTTCAACTTTGTTATCAAATAACATTCCCAAGGTAAGCCTTTGCTTGCCTGGTAGTGTGCCTGAACATGCCTTATTACTCTATACCATTATTTCCTTCCACTCTTATATGAGATTGATTTATGACACTCACATATAATATAGTTGCTGCTGCCGGTGCTGCAGGGTGACGATCTTTCTTGTCTAATAAAAATGATAAGCTGTCACCTGGAAGCTTGACAGGCCTCTAGCTCCCTCTAGTGGCATGATATGACGATAGCGCATCAGTACAAATCTTTGCCTACCCCCCCCAACATACTTTAAAGGTGCATTCATTGATTTTTTTTTCTGGCCACTTAGGGGCAGCAGAACAAGCTGTAAACATAACACTGGCATACAGCATTTTCAACTTATAAAGCTGATATGGCTAATGTGTGTCCAAGATACCGTCGCCATCCGCGATCGATTAACTAGTGGACAATCTCCCCTCGCTCTACCCCTCCCATTCGGTATACTGACAGTCGCACATGCTCTGCAGAGAAACCTGGTTGGTGCCGATGTCGTTCGGTGCCATGCTGGTTTCGATTGTTTTGATAAGCTACATCGCTAACTCAAATCCCAAATTGAAAATCGAATATCCGAATAGCTGAATGTTTCGGTCCAGCCCTTCTAATGTGTAAGTAAATCTGCATTCACTTGGAGTTCTATTTTGGCTTCCAACAATTATAAATCCAACGTTCACTCTCCTTTTTGCTCTATTTTGGTCTCCATTTACTGCATAGAAAAATATCGGGCTCATTAGCTGCTAACTGATGTTCACAAGCTAGCTGCTCTCTTTGTCCTTTGTTCTGTGCTGGGCAAGTAGCTGACAGATGGTTTATCAAAACTTTTCCGCTGAAAACTGCTGCCCGCCACGTCGAGAAACGAGGCTGACGAGAGACTGAACCAAAATCGTAACAACCGGAAAACCAAACCAATGAGCTAAAGACACTAAAAAGATCAATAGAGCTGAGGGGAGCGGCAGAGTAGGATGATAATTCTCTGTGGGTTCATCACCACAAGTGAGCCCTTTCACATTACAGATAGTCATTTGACCCATTGTTATTATAAAAAATACTGATTAGTGCAGCTTTAACTTCACAATCTACCATTCAGTATGTGAGTAACCCTGCATCTAAATGATGTAAATGGTCACTATGTGTTTATAGTTGATGATGTATGCTAGGTGAGATGATTATTGGCTCAACTTGCTTTCCAATGTCAGTCGATTAGTCGTTACTGATTTTGTGACAAAAAATGTAATTATTAAATGCAAATACTCATGCGTACTGATGTTCTTATGCTATTTTCTATCTGCCCTTTAAAGGGTCCACTGTGAACAGTTTTCATTGGAACTACTTTCTACTGAAGAAATAGTGTGTTCACAGTGTGTTCTGGGAATTATTCTATTCACTTCCATTGTATTGAGGTGGAAGCAGACAGATATCTCAAAACGTGCAATTTCTTTGGGTTTTGTTTTTTTGTAATTTGGATGAACCAACCCTTTAAATACTGTCATCAAGCTAGTGCCATATAATGTTGTCACTACAGCTACTTTTAGTTTGTTTGTAAGTAAGTTATGTATGTGTCGAAAATAATAAAATCATTTAAATGATAAATAAATCAAAGTGTGTGCATCACACCTTGCCGGTTTTGCATTTTAGAACAGCCACAGTTCTAGGCCAACACCTCTCAGATCTTACCTTTGCTACTTCCTCCAGCGCCTCCACCCGAACTGACAGTCCTGGCTGTAATTAGATTGTCCATCCAATGCTAGCTGTTGCAAAAAAAAAAAACAGAGAATACACTATTTTTTCTGCTACAAAGGATTCATGAGGAAAAGTCTGTGTGAAATATGAAAGACTAAAACTCTGAGAAAAGGTAGATTTTCATTACATTGAAGTGGAATGTTATTGTACCCTAAGGCAGTATTTGCACACACAGTCCCTTTGAACAAGTCATATAATTTCATTTTGTGCGGTCATATTTCTTTCCTTTGTGGCCAGCATGCCATTGATTTAAAGGGTTCACCTGAAGCTGTATAGAAATGGCGTAGCTCTTTGTTCACTTGATGAATGTGGCTTTCATTTGAACAAAAAGGGCCTACAGAATGAAGGCAAATCACTACAGAAACTCAGCTGAAACAGGTCTGAGGTTTCAGTCATAGCTGGAAGAAAGGACATAAAATCTTTGCCCACCAGTCATACAGATAGATTGAACCTATAGCTGATTACTGAAGGCATGCATAGACTCTGTTAGAGCAGAGGCATATGCTGACCAGGGCATTGTTTGAAAAATATATCTACTCTCTGAAAAAAGGTGAATGAAAAAAATGTAACACTGCTACAGAGTTACTTATATTTTAGAGATCTCAAATAAATTCAGATAATGGTTTTCAAAAATAATACAAAACATTTTGTTTTAATGAGAAGGTTTTGGGACACTTTTTACACATGGGTTATTTGTTCCTTTTTTTCATTTTAAAGCCACAATGAGTAAAATGTTTATGTGATTATAGCATTATTCTGACAGCGTAACGTTTAATTTGCAGAAAAATTGGACAATCCCAGTGAAAACTGGTCTAGTCTGTTGCTTTAATCCCATTCATCTCAGTGTCCCCAGGTTGGATCTGTGGGTGGTTGGGGGTAGTAGTAAACGCTACTGCTGCAACGCTGCCCTCTACACTGTTGTTTATCACACTGCCACTGGGGGGGGAACCAGAGTCTCAGGTTTTCAAATTTTACACATGGCGGCTTTACATCGTCACATCTAGGGTTCAAAATACAGGGGAGCAATGGCGAGCTTGAAAGAGACATGAGCTCCCCAGAAAGCCTCATTTGAGAAAATTAGGGGGAGCTCTAAAACATTATACTTTTTGGTGCCACTGTTTTTTTTCCCTGTATAAATGTATATTTTCCTGTATATTTAGGTTCCTGAAATAAATAATGGGCTAAAAGTAAAGCACTTATCAATGTGCGTGTTTATTTGTGCATAACAATTTCAGATAATTTGTGTCTAATAAACACAATGCTGTCTGTTCCTGCTGTGGCCATCCGTGCGTGGGGGCGCACTCAACTGTGTTTTTCGTAAGACCAACATTTGAGGCTGTGGGTATGTTCATAATTGTCATGGAATGCAACCTAGGTCTAGTCTGTTTAACAAAGCAACGCAAACCGTTGCCTGTCCGCTGCGCATTAGCATTTTTATTGTTTCTCGCCGGAGAGCGATTTAAAAAAACATTGCAACGGTGAATCATTTTTCTGTGTCTTTGTTGTACCAGGCTGAATATTCTCTGTATGAATTGAAACATATTGCTTGTATATTTCTGCACGCAGGCGGGCTCATTCATGTATGCACATGGGTACAGTACCCTCCCACACCCCACCTCCGAAAAATAGGGCTCCCCCAAAAGCCACGGGGAAATTCAAACACTGGTCACATCATTGTTTTTTCTGCTGAAATAGAAAGACTACAATCGTCAAGGAAAATAAGAGCAGTCTCTAAGCACAGATTGTTGCATTCTTTGAGAGTATGATAGGTTTTCTATACAAACCTGTGGGAATGAATACTGTCACCACGAAAACAAACCACAAAATACTGTAAAATCAACACAGTTGTAAAATCCTTCAAAATACGTAATGTTTGAAAGAAGAACTTCCACATTCTTCCTCTTACAAATAAAAAAGTTAATTCATTCATTCATTAATAAAACTCACCCTGGTTCAGTTCAGTACGCGCAGGGGTTTTGCTGCTACATCCTTGCTTGGTCTGGTATGACTAGTAGCTTATTGTGGCTAACGTTAGCTTATGTCAGAAAAGTGTTGGTAGATATTGCAGTTCGTTGACTTTATCTTTCTTCTCCGTTTGTGCTACTGTTAAACTACATTTTAGCCCGTAGCATTAGCAGTAGTGCTGCTGTTCAGAAAAAAGTTACACAGTCTTGCTTTACAGACTCTAACGCGGAATATGGAGACATTTTGTCAATGTTTTGTCATATTTTTGTAAAACAGGAAGATCAGTTAACTCCAAATCATATTGCCATAATTTATTAGCATAAAATACTCACTGTGTTGCTCTTACACTGACTGTAAGAGACAGCATTAGGTACAACTAACAGTTAAACATGGTTCTGTTTGGTTCTCCAGGCCAGCCCTCTGTAATGTGAAAGAATTGTTGCAAAACTGAACATGTAGACGTGGCCTTTTGTGAGATAATCAATTGTTTGCATTTGATTCCACACGTATTTTGCTATTTAAATGTGAAACCTTGCAACTTCTTGATTTTTACATTATTGCTACTGCAACCTTCTCAAAATCCAGACACAGAAATGCATCATACAGCTAAAATACCGGCTTTTTGATAGATTATGGAAAGCTGACTTGTTAGAGGTAGCTTTTCCATTGAAAGCAATCATTTGTCTGAGATGACTTGTCTTTTTGGAAATATTAGCTTGATCTGACAGGAGAATCTGGGTATTCAGCTCTAGGAGGCCCGGGTGAAGCCCCCAGCAATGTCACCCACATACTGTACACTACCACCGCCAAACCACCCTACACAGCCTGCATCCACAGGAAGTTAGGGTAAATCAATGAAAAATGAAAAACATCTGATGGATAATAGAGGATGAATAGAATATCAGGGACAGCCCACATTTTTACATTCACATTTCACAATACACATTTGCCTGGCCATGCACAATTTACATACGTTTGTCAGACTATGTTACGGGCAACTACAGTGCACAGACCAAATCTAGACAGCAGATCGTTAGATGTGATGTTGGCTTTTACATTGTTTTTTAAATCTTATATAAATTTCAATAACACTGACACAAGACACTTTACCCACCACCCAATTCCCTCAGGCACTTTTTTTTTTTGTTCACGTGCAATGTTTGTATTTAAACATATATTGCATCTTCCTTATCTCCTCACTAGATGTGTTATTATGTGGGTCTAAATATACTTTACACATATACATATAATGCATATAATGTATAGTACCTTTTATCTTTGTTTTTCACTTGTCATATTGTTTGTATCAGATATTCATAATGTATAGATTTCTAGTTTTTTAAGATTACTTATCTTTGCTGTCTTTGTATTTCTAATAAACAATTCAACTTTGCTGCGTGGGATCAATAAAATTGATCTTATCTTATGTTTAAAAGTCATTAGCCAACCTCCGAGTTATAACCTTCTATTAACTTTTGCTAAATAGCTATTCCTTTTTTAGTAGCTTTATAAAACATTTCCATCCTTGATAACAAAAACCGTAGTGAGTTTTGCTTACCTTTTAGATCATTTGTGCAAAAATATTCCCTCCCCCTCTTATGTCCCCCAGCAGTAAAAACTTAATCACTCTATCCTATTCACCACACTGCAGTGTATAACACCCAGGTGCTGAAGGAATACACTGTGCTGTGCCAGGGACTTGATCTGGAGAGTTTATGTATTAGCTTTGTCTGACTCATAGCTTCAGTCGACAAGTTCCAACAAAGTGGAAGGGGCCGTTAGTTCAGGCTCACTGTTTAGACAGTACAGGAAAAATAGCCCTGGGCTCAGTGAATGAAAGAGTAAAAGACTGGCAGAAAGAGTAAAGTAAAAGTGATTGAACAATGTGTTGCACTACTGTATTACTAATTATGTTTGTTTCTATAATAACATGCTTGTTTAACGTGCGAAGACTAGGTGAACATGCTTTGTGAGTCATACATTTTAAAGGAGCGTGACCTTGAATCTCAGAGGCCTGAACTGTGCTGAATATTATTGGAAAGCAAAAGTGAAATAGTTTCTTTTGAAGCATGGACAAAACAACGGCGCATTTTCTTCTACCTGTTTTTACAAAAGGTGAAGCAAGCGCTGTCACTTGTGAGGATCGTGATTCAGCAGCAGATTCCTCAGTGTCTCTAAATGTCTTTTTGGTTTTTGTAATAGGCAACAGACCTGAGCAAACTCCTCGTCAAGACAAATTGATAGTCAGATTCACAAATCCATTTCATAAAGAAGGGTGAATTGTGAGTATAAATTATATACAAATACTGCTTCTTTATAAAAGACACAAGCGTCCTTTGCAAAAGGACAAAGTTGTTATGTTGGGAATTTGATGACTTTGTTTATGTGCTTTGAGCTTTACAGTGGCAATGAGGCCTGACTCGCACACTGAGCCTGGCACCACACTCCCACCTGGTTTATATTCTTTCTCACTGGAGCTGAGAAATGCATCACAGGTACACGACTTCAAGAAAAAAAAAGTCAAAATCCTCTTATATTGAGAAGGAGCAGCGAAAACAAAACAGAGGAGATTAAAAACAGACTAGAAAAACACTCACCTGTTGGAAACAATTCAACAAAAACGCAGTTGAGATGAGTTTCCATCATTTCACTGCTGACTAGGAGTTACATGTGGCTTTTATACTACCGGCCTGGAAAACATTTAAGCTACTCTTACAGCAAATAAGATAACATTGACAGTAAAGCCAGACACTTATGCCAGGATACGAAACTTCTACTGTTATGTGATATGTCAGATGTGTTACCAGTACAGCTCAGGAGTTCAGTCAACCTAGTTAGTTAAAAATCTGTGTCGCAGCCTTGCTAATCAAAACAGCCACAGCAATGGCTAACGTTCCAGCCATAGCCATAATCACACTAAACTACAGCACAACCTGTCATAATAATTAGCAAAAAATTGGCTGCAATGATAAACTTGTGGCAGATTTTCATTTTATATACTTTATACTTTCAACCGCCATCTCATCACAACATTGAGTAACGCTAATGTTACCAGTTTACAAGCATGTCATTCTAAACCTGCTGGCTAACAGACTAGCTAACGTTAACTACAGTAATAAAATGAATACCACCACAGTTCTAGCTAACTTACATTCAGTTAACATAATACATTTATCATTAGGTTGACCAAAACTTTTACCTAATACGTTACTAAGTTTTTTTCAGCAGCGCTTAACCTGCGCCCATCCTCACAGCCGGGTAGCCTACAGCCAGCCATATGCTAGTGGTCACAGCCAGTGCTATGGCTACAGTTGGAGCTTGGCCCTGCTGCTCCACTATGTTCACCGGCTAGTTGCTAACTTTGTCTGCTGTTTGGTGCTGGGCAGGTAGCATACAATCAGTTTATTAGAGCTTTTTGTTTTTTTGCTGAAATGAACTTAATGAGAGCGGTGAACCAAAACAGTAAAATTGCGGGCGTAAAACCAAAACCATGAGCCCAAAGATGTTTTATCCATTTGAACCACTGTTAGGGCAGCTTTAACCTCTTGTAGCTAGATTGGTGTTCATATGTTGGTTAAATTCACATTTTAGGAGAGCACTAACAAATTTAATTCTTACACCTTCATTCATCAATCATTAGCAACAGTGTTGATATGCGGATTTGACTGACATAAATCTATAGGGCCCATAGGCTACATATTGTATGTTGGTATACATGGATTCTGGAGCCTGGATTATCATGCAAATGTCCCTCAACATATTAAAATCTGTAACCTTTAAGAAATTAAGCTCAAGGCGAGATTTTATTTTACGTTAGATTTATATATTTATATATGGTGTGATCGAAAGACAAAAAAACAGAGGTCAGAAACAAGAAGACTTTAACATAGACATCTTAAACAATATAAAACTCAATCTAGAAGTATTTCCGATCCTGTGATGGCTATGTGACCTTTTGGTATAATTACATCTGTTGCTTGAAGTCTGAAACCATCTTGAATGAATTCTTTAGTGACACGGACGCTACTAATATGACGTGTTTGAAATGTCTGTTGATTTAACAGCAATCAAATAACAACATGGTATGATGTTTTTTCTTCTCTCTTATGTCAACTTTCCTGTGTTTTCCACTCATTCATTTGACTTTCAACTTTCAACTGGCAAGGTAGAGGCTTTGTTTTGGTCTTGGCCAGGCTAAAATAGTTAAGATGCCATTGTAAAACCCCTGATGGGAAGTATTTGAGTTTTCAGCCTTCCAGCCAGTCGTCCATCCTCAGACTGCTTCAAAAATGCATAGTTCAGGGAGAAATGAATGAGTGGCATGTAAAACCCCCACACCTAAGGGCGAAACACTATTAGTCAGGTATGTTTTAGTGGCGGCAAGTGTGGATCTTCACCTACATGCTTCAGGGCCTCCAGGAGATAAAAAATAATAGCTCCAAGTTCCAAATAAAACCTAGCCTGGGTAAATATATAGATATCTTTAAAAGAAACTGTGAACATATGAAAGGTTTTCAGAAACTGATGAACAATTAAATACACTTCTAGAAAAAATGTTGTGGTGAAAATGTTGGCATGGATACGTATATATGTATATATATATAACATTTCTCAACCTCCTGCACCTAACACATGCCAGTCTCTAAATATTGTGGAAGTGAACTTTTTCTTATGGTGCCATCTACAACCAGCAGCATCACCACCAGTCAAAACAAAGGATACAAAACATTGCTCCAGGCATTTTAACATCCCACCTGTAAACACAAAGCCCTTTTTAAATGTAAGAAGATAATAAAATCATTTGGACACCATTTAATAATGTTGACAACTTCATCAAAAGTCTAAACTTTTAGTGCTTAGTGCCAACAGTATCCTAGTGAAAGTCACACAAACAGCCACACATTTTTGTATGAATCATAATCTTCGCCCTCTTGTACAGGCAACCAGCCAGCCACGGGTGTTTCATAGCATCTCTGCAGCTGAAACACATTTTGTATGAAATTTTTTAGAGACGATTGTGAGTGACTCACTGTTAGCAACCCTCCCACACAAGTGGCTGGTGTGTCATATTCCCCAGGTCGCACAGATGTCCCAAAAATGACCTTTTCCAGAACTGTTTTTAAGGATAGGTCTGGTGATATTCTGAATTGTTCTTATTGTCAACGAATCCCATGAAAAGACCAAAAACCAATGATTCATTCATCTTACTAACAAGTACTGTGTGTGTAACCAAAGCCTGATATATCTTATTTCTCTGTCGTCCTCTGTGCCACAGAGCTCCATTGTTGTCCAAAAACTGTTAAAAACACATAAATGAGCCACACTGTTACACTGGGTGACGGCACGTTCCTTCATTACCATGAACACACACTGTAGTTTATTTGGAGTGAGTCCCAAGAAGGTACCGAATACACCAGGCCAGCACTGAGGTTTAGGAAGAGCTTCTCGCTTCAGGCCACTAGGATCCTACATGAGGTCACGGCCTAAGAAAAGTCTGTAAAACATGTTTTACACGGTCATTTCATCCAGAGTTTCCTTTATGGCAGCCTTAAAGCAGTTTATAATAATAATAATAAAAAACGTTATTTGTATAGCACCTTTCATACAAGAAAAGCAGCTCAAAGTGCTTTACAACAAAGAAAATACATGCACCGAGTGCTTCACATAAAAAACGATAGAACGAACATGAAAACAGGGATAGAAGTAAAGTAAAGTAGAATACATAAAATGCATAAAATCTAGTAAAATACAGCATTTTAAAAGAAGTGCAGCAGTGCATAAATGCGAAGCAAAGAGCAAAAAGAGTTTCGTGCCTGTATCAGGAAAGTCATATCTAGTTAAAGGCTAACGTGAAAAATAACTTTTTAGCTTTCTTTTAAAAATATTTAGCGAGCTAGCTTCCCTGATATCTACAAGTAGTGTGTTCCACAGCTTTGGGGCATAATTGACAAAGGCTGCATCCCCAATTTTCTTTTGGCTGTTTCTGGGAACCTCCAGTAAACCAGCAGCAGATGATCGCAGTGTTCTTGAAGGCAAGTAATTAACAAGAGAGTTAGCAATGTAGGACCATGAAGAGTGTTGTATTTAAACTTTTGTATATTCTTTATTTCTCTTTGCCTAATAGGCAGATTTATTGGCACTGAGCGAAAAAAAAAGGTATTTGCATGTAAAAAAAACACTAAGTGTACTTTTACATTATAAAATGTTAACTGCACTGTGGGTCCCCACATTCCCAGAAAAAATACTAACATTGAAGACATGGCTAGGATTGTCCCGAGCAAAAATATGAGATTTTAATGTTTTTGGTTTTCAAGTCAAGTAAGTCAAACCTCACTTAAGTCCAAGTCTAAAGCTCTCCCCTTTGCTGTACAAATCAAATCCATCATTTGTGTTGGTATGGTACGAGAGGACAGTCTGCTGTCTGCTACAATTTCCAATAAATCACAAGTCACAGAGATCCATACATGTTGCAGTTCAGAGGTGAAAAGTGCATGCAGTATTTCAGAGTAGCTACAAGGCGTGTCAGGTTGACCTTCATCTCACGTACTGTGAGCACTAGGCTAATAAATCAGAGCCATAACTGTGGTGTGACTCATATCTAATACATGATGGGCAGGTGCTCCAGCAACGTCAAGGGACTCTCTTCAGCTCCTTTCCCCTTCACACATATCTTTAATTTAATTGCATTTTAAAAAATGGATTTAATTTATTTGCATTTAACAGAGCAGAACATACATACATCATACAAACAAAACTGGGATATAACTAGTGAGTATCAAAAAAATAAAATCAATAACAAACATAATTGTTTGCATATATGTATTTACAAAAGTACTATAGTATTTTTTTTTTTTTTTTTTTACACATTTCTTGTTTTTCACAAATCTAATCGTGGTGCCATATTCAAATACTTCTTGGCAAGTATCTGTAGATGGATTTGGAGTCAGTCCATGTTTTTTAATACATGTGGAATTTCCCCATTAACCCACTCACAGATCTTTACATGCAAAGTAAGTCAATAGTCAACATGATTATGTTTATTATTATTAATGGAATCACACGACCAGGTCGTGGATGAACATAATGCAAATGGTGGATTCCAAGGATGTAAGTTCTGTGGTGCCACCACAAAAATATCAGCGGACTCATTTATCGCTAGCTATAGACATGACAGCACTTAATAATAATGTTGCTTGGCATGTCAGATGCAGTCTTTACACATATTAAGCACAGGGGGGAAACTCTTTCTGATCTTGTCAGTCTATGTAAGAAAATGTATTCTCTTAAAATGGGAGTCGTACTTGAACACTTTTGACATTGTTGTCACATTCAAAAAAAATGTTGTTGTTTTTTAAATGTGGTACCTTCTATGTTTTTGTATACACACATATATGTATTATCAGCAGTATGTGCTCCTGTGGGCGCAAGTATGTGTGGGTGTATACTGTATATTCACCCACACCCTCTAACACGAATCAACTGTTTTTTAGCGTTGATTTTGGAATGATAACACAAATGTGGCCCTTCGCTCATGTTTCGTGTTTGTTTGTTAAAACGTTTTAAAAGTGTACATGTTACATATAGAATTGGAAAAGTAAAAATGCTTATTTTTCCATTTTTTGACAATGAAAAAACGTTTGTTATTGCGATATTACTGCTATAAACAGACTTGACTACGCCCCGTAAATCTTCTTCTTCTTCTTTTTCTTTTTCTTCTTCTTCTTCTGTTGAGTTTTATGGTGGTTGGCGTCCCTAATTGCGCATTACCGCCACCTACTGGATTTTAACAGCTTCACAGTTTAAACTAGCCCCGTAAGTCTATCAGTTGTACTTCCGGGTTGACTGTCATGGCGGCGCCCTGAATGGCTACAGATATCCCAACACTTTGCATCAATAGACAAACAAACCCGTTTAACAGAGCAGACCGCGGCCATGAAGTTCAAAGATCTGGTGAGGTGGAACACAAGAGTGTCCGCAGTGTATGCTGTTGGCATCTGGACCATGATAGGTTCATACGCGTTCTTCAAATACACGGGTCGTTATGAGGACAAGCCCGGTGAGTGAGACTAAAGTCACTGTGGTGTGCACTGTGAACAACCAGTGTGACATGCTGAAGTCTACATGGTGTTTATTCTGCTAGTTAGGAGGCGTAATGTCCTTAGTTACTGTAATAAACTGTGTTGGCTAAGTGGGTGTAATATATTTGCTTACTTTTCTTCCTAGTAAAACTTAAAACAGACTTTTAATGGAATCGTATTATACATATTAACCTTTAAATATCTTGTCCGCCGTTCACTGTTTTAAGTAGGCTAGTGCTGATCTCTAATCAAGGTGCAAGTAATTTTGTTATGCATTAACGTTAACCCATATAACTGTCTATATATTTTTTAAAATCTGTGGTGACGCTGTTATCAAATAGTGTTGTGTCCAGTGATGTAAAGTAACTAAATACAGCAATTACTGTACAATTTTTAAAATGACATTCACTTCTAGTTCTATAGTTACTTTGGAGATTACGATTTTATACATTTTTATACAATTATATACATTATTTATACATTATACACTAATATACGGCTACAACATTACAATGATGCGTACATGTTAATGCATCAGTAATAACAGCCCAATGATATAATGGCTGATTAATAATAATAATAAGCACCAACAGGGAGCTTTCTGTTTAATGAGAGCTTTTACTCTGGATACCTAAAGTAGATTTAGCTGATAATACATCTGCACTTTTACATAAGTAAAAGTTTGAATGCAGGACTTTTAATTGTAATGGAACATTTTTTACATTGTGAACACTAATATAAAAGCAGTTTACCTTTTATTTGATATCAGTAGTAAGTGATAACTAAATCATTTCTTATTATGCCTCTCCACCTTAGTGAAAAAAGAAGAAGCGGTGCAAGAGCCAAAAGATCCAAATGAAGTTGTCTACCAGACTGCTCACACCAAAACGGTCATCACCTACAAGAAGGACTTTGTCCCGTACAGCACGAGGATCTACAATTTCATCAAATCCTTCAGTAGTGAACCTGGGAGTGGAGACAGTGGAAAGTAGCTGCATCTGTGTAAAGGACAATGGACATTAAGATTTGCTCATGAGGACTTTGAATGATGCACTATGAAGTTGTGTTTTTGTGCGAGAACATTATTATGGTTTGTGAAGGAAATTCCAGTGTGGTATCACCTGCCCAGGTCGGAGGGAGCTGCCATTGTGTTTGGACGCTAATGGACAAAAAAAAAAACAATATTGAGTAATATTCCTGTCAGCTTCATCCACACTACTGTCCACAATACAAAGTTGCCACAGCCACTATGATGTTTAAATAAACTCTTGTTTAAACATACAGATTTCCTCTGACTCTGTGAGCATAGCAGGTATCGTACCATAATACTGTGGCCAGCAGGTTCTCTGGTTAACATGGAACCGTTCAGTACTGCTGCTACTACTACATGCTGTTTGGAAGAGCAATATAGAGATCTTGTCATTATCCTGAGTGAGGACTGAGACAGCAATCTTGAAACAAGCGCTACCTTTGTGAAAGTGTTGACACTGCACCAGAGAGGGGGGTGTTTCAATTCTGTGGACATGTTTGGTGCTCCAGTGTGTGGTGTTGGATCAGATTAAATTATAGGGTGTTTCTAGTATTTTATTTTTTTTTTTTTTGCTTCTCCAGCCACAGTATCTCAGTAGACTTTTTCACAGCAGACATTTTGACTTGTCACAGTAGGAAAACCACAGGTGTTACTAATAACATTAGCCATGGATGCATTCTATTCAAGTGGAAGTGGAATTCATCCGTCATTAATTTGATTATTTACACAGCAGCTTTTCCTACTGTGACATATCAAAATGTCTTCCAAAAGGTCTATGAGGTAGAAAACATAGTAGAAGCACCTTTTTTAAATATAATGCTGTCAAACACCACCACAAAGTGCAGCTTCAAAATGTACAACAGAATTTAATCTACATAAAAACAACGAATAAATCTCAATATAAGTAAGCTAGTATTTATTACTTGGCTATTGTATTACATTTTTTGATTTTCTGATCACCCAGTGTGCTTTATTGTAATATTGTTGGTGTTCATATTATGAAATCAAATTTTTATGGCATTATTGCTGGAATACATAGTATTACATAGTGCATGTAATTTACAAACATTCACAATTAGGGGTTGCTGTTACAACCACTACCTTAGTATTCAGAGTCAGTATTCAGATCGTTTACTTAAGTAAGTAAAGAAATACGACACTGTAAAAATACTCCATTACAAGTGAAAGTCATGCCTTCAAAATTTTACACAAGTAAATGTACATAAGTATTATGAGAAAAAATTGACTTAAAAGTACAATAATTTCAATATTTCCCTCTAAAATCTAGTGGAGTATAAGGTAGCATGACGTTAAAATACCCAGGTAAAATACCTCAGAATTGTACAGTAATTAAAGTAAATATACTTAGTTACTTTCCACTTCTGTACAAATCAGAAACTTGCTAAAAAAGAGCCTTTTTATCCCAGCAAACCTCCGGAAGCAGAGAAGATGTACTGCGTGCTTCGGCCGCTAGAGGGCGACACCGTCCCGTCCACGCCGTGAGTCCTCGGAAGTTGAGAGCGTGTTCCCCGATAGAACCAAAACAATGAAAGCTATCGTTCAGAGGGTCACCAAGGCGACTGTGACAGGTAAGAGTCTGTTTTGAACTGAGCGAAGCTGCCATGCTTTGACGCCTTTGATAGTGTCGTTAAACCGAGGCTAATAGCTGTCATTTGTTAACGTCGCTTACCATGCATGTTAGCTAACCTAGCTGGGTTAGCATTAGCACTCCCAGCGAAACGAATGAGGCACCGGAGTCCAGACAGAGCACTGCTGGCTGGGTGTTCAAGCTCGGTGGAAACCAGTAAAGGTTATTTCACCGCGCAAATGACGAACGATGTCGGTGGTTGACAGCTGAATGACAGTCCTGACTGCTGGCTCCTTTCCTCCACACCATAACTTAGACTGTATAAAACAGCTCCACACGCAGTGATGTCATTCATCTGTCACCTGTCAGCCTTGGCTGCTTGTCACTGAATGACCACAGCTCCACCTCACTCACTCATCAACCTTCTCCTGTTTTCCTGCAGTAGGAGAAGAACAGATCAGTTCAATAGGACGAGGACTGTGTGTACTGCTGGGTATATCAGTGGAGGACACCCAGAGGGATGCTGACTACATGTGAGTGTGTGTGTGTGTGTGTGTGTGGGACAGAACCCTGACTGGATTTGAAATCACTGTTTAAACATTTGTGTCAGAAAAATGTGTTTGTGTTATGAGCAGGAATCAGTTAATGAGTTTGGAATCATCGTACAGAAATGCTGAAGATGTGTCAGAGGTAGCTTTGAAACAGTGTCTCCGTTCCATAGTTTGTCCACCAGAGAACACTGATTATAAGTTTGTTTTTCAACTTTAAAATGTCCCATTAAGTACATATTTATAGCACAAATTTAAAGGACCAACGTTAACATCAAAATTGTTTGTTGGGTGTTTATGTGAAAAAATGAATATTGGTCGATATATTGTCATCTGATTTTTTTTTTAAATTCTCAAATATCAGTATGGACCTCAAAAGTCCTGTATTGGTCGGGTTATAGTTTTACCATTAAAGGGCCATAACACCATATACAGTAAGGAGCTTTTGCATGTTTTAAACCATTTACAGATGTTTTACATCCAGGGCCGTAGACACCACTGAGGGCACTAAGGTCTTGTCCTCTGTATTTTTATTTTATTTTTTAATTAATAATTGAATTAATAATGATGCTTCTTTGTTTTGTTTTTGTGAATTTGGGGTCTTTACATTCATACAGTATATATTCTACAAATAAAATGTTACAGAGTTTTAGACCTTCGTGCTGGGAATACAATTTCACAGAAGGTGTAAACAGCAAACAATTGATCGGTTATTGAAATAAATAAGATATGAAAAATCTAAATCATAATAAGAAAATCAGAGAGCTTCATCTTCAAAAAAAAAGGGTGGTTGGACTTGTGTTGGGGGACTCAGTATTTCAGTCTTGGCTTTGGCCCTGTTTACATTATAGCTAACCATTTTGAAAACCACACTGCTATTTTTGACATATTTGAATGTATTTTTGTTTTGTTATTTTGTTCAGCATTAATAGGATATAACAGGCAAAAGGCCAGTGTGGTCCCTTCAAATAAAACCAATAAGTATGCAGCCAATATTGACCAAATTGATCAGAGTGATTGTCACAGATGCAGACAGATCGATTCCTCACCGCTTTTCCTCGTGCGTTTTCAGAGTACGCAAGATCCTGAACCTGCGGCTGTTTGAAGACGAGAACGGCCGAGCGTGGAGCAAAAGTGTCATGGACAGGGACTTTGAGGTGCTGTGTGTGAGCCAGTTCACACTGCAGTGTATACTGAAAGGCAACAAGCCAGACTTCCACTCAGCGATGCCTGCAGAGTTGGCCCAGCCCTTCTACGACAGCATCATGGAGAACATGAGGAGTGCATACAAGCCAGAGCTCATTAAGGGTGGGTGAACCGATGACTGAGCAGTCTTTTATAGTCCTACAGCGGTGTGTTCCTGCTGCTGTTGGATCTTAGAGCTAATAAAACACTAAATTCATGCATTTTGTAAAGTTTGGATGAGTGCCCTGTCCCCCTGCTATTTAACCGCCTGTATTCCCATCTCATTGTATGGCTTTTTTGGGGGCGGGAGGTGACGCTGTGGCGGTGACAGTGGCAGTGAATTGGGTCAGCCCACCTGGGAGCAGGTGCAGAGAACACCTTGTCCCAGCAAGGGAGGCATAAGGCTTCCTAATTACCCCCCACACACACACACACACACCTCCCAGAGAGGAAACATGACGATGCAGCACTTTTCCTCCGCAGCCCATGGTTTCATTGTGCAGATGGTGTCATTAATCTTGCGGACCCAGTGGAAGAAAGGAGAACATTTAAGTTGAAACTTCTGTCCTCCTACAGCACCTTCATCTTTTGTCCCCAATGTCTCACGTTATCCTGCTGTACATCCTTATGAAACATCGACTGCCAATGCCAAACAGATTTCAGCCTATTAATATTTGGGATGCACTGGGCTACTTGGATTTAGTGAACTGTAGGCTAACTGTGGCAGTGATGCTAATAGATGAAACTTGGGTTTATCTAATGTCTTTGATTTATTTCTGATTTCCTCTCGTTCTTTATGGCTTGTAAAATGCGTCTCTCTTTCGTCTTGTGTTTCTAGACGGGAAGTTTGGGGCCTACATGCAGGTCCACATTCAAAACGACGGACCTGTTACCGTTGAACTGACATCACCTGCTGGTCCCACAGACCCCAAACAGGTACATTATTGAGCATGAAGGTTTGGGCAAAGTAGTTTGACAAAAAACATCTCAACCGAAATCATAATTTCTTTACTGGAGCTTTCAACTGTATTCCACAGTCTTACATCAGTGAATGGCATTTTCTCAGTTGCCATGGAGATGGCTCTATTGCCAGATGCAATTAAAAGCTCAGAAAAAAGCTAGTAAATGGATATTAAATTAAGATTGTTTTGCCTAAGATACATTTTTTGCTAAGAGTAACAAGTTATTATACATATTGAAAGCGAATATGTAAAATGAACTTTGGTTCTCATTTACTCTGCCTCTGTGCTACTGAAAAAACCCAAAACGAATTAGCTGCAGCTCTCTACCCAACTTGAATTCATTCCTGAAGTGTAATTCCACTTTTCAAGGACTCATTTTATTTCTCATTTTGAACCACTAGGTGGTGATATTTACTCTTCTGTTTTGTGCAGTCACTCTTGCTTCTCATGTAGAGCACAGTTTTTTTTAAAGGAGTCTAGTGAATTGAGTAGGAAACATGGATTGTCCAAAGACAGAATATTTGAAATTGTGGTTTATTTTCCACTACCACTGACCTCATCTGTGTAATTCGGTGTAATTATACATCAGATTTGAGCCCAACCGAGGCCAGAACCAATATCGATCTTTCATAGTTTATAGAAAACCTATATAAACACATAACACATATACATTTTAAATACGAATTCCTCAAATTTGGTTATTAAAGAGTTCTCCTTGAGATATGTACTAAGCAGGACATTTTACAAAATAAGCCTAATATATAACTTGAAATATAACCGTAAATTTTAAACTGTAAACTTCACTGGAAATGAAATTAGTATCCATACTGTAGCAACTATAAACAACAGTACAAATACATTTAAAAAAATGTATTTAAATTGAGATTTAAAAATAATAATACAATTTTATATATATATATATGCAGCCCACAAAACAATTATGACAACTATGATAAACATTTAATTATGTAGTGTGTGGTGTGGGAAAGTATGTAATGTCAGGTGGCCAGAAACGTGACAAATAAATGCTAATGTTGCACTTTGTCTGCCGGTTGTGTAAATAGGCAGCTGTTTGCTAACATGTTCACCATAACTTTTTAAGGTGACAATTTGTCAATGCTGCGCTTTCAGTTTTGAATGCAGCTTTAAATACATTTTTGGTAGTTGAAAAGTTATGGAGTTTCCTTCATTTAGTTGTATTCTGTTGTTTCTCTCTATGCAGTGCAAGCTACAAGAAAGTTTTCCAACCATTACTTAAGTCAACAAATTGAACTCCAATCAGAATGTATTTTTCAAACATATCTATGGCGTTTCACTGCTGCATTTTGTTACTTATCGACAAATATGTCAATACCGATATAGCTGTGATAAGGTCAAATCTGCCAGTAATTTCTCCCTGGCAGATTTATTGGACAGGCTCTTCATTTAATGAGTGCACATTTTTGACATTCCCTGGATATACTTTGCTGCATTAGATTTGAAAAGAGTGATAAGCTTACTGAGAAGGCGATTGGGTGGAGCGTGTTGTGGTGTTGTAAGCTAAAGGCTTCCTCGCTTGTTTATTTATTCATTCCCTTATCTCCAAGTGTGCATACAGTACTCAATACTGTAGAAGTAATCCTTAGTAGGGGCACATGCTGCCCCTTGGTGTATTTGCCCCCAAGAGCAAGGACTACAAGCTAAACACTGATAAAGGATAATACCTGTGTTTTTTGGAAATTTAGACAAAAAAGAACTTGTCCTTGCCAGGATCGACGTCTGCCATTGCTACCTCTTTCATAGCCTTGTGGAGTGGGACCGATGCACTGTGTTCTCACTCAGTCACCCCCATGGTGAAGCTGAAAGCCCCCCAATTTGCCTGGGTTAGATGTACATCTGTGTGTGTGTGTGTGTGTGTGTGTGTGTGTGTGTGTGCTGTGTGGGCGACAGGGTGTTATGTGTAGGCTTCAAATGATTGGCAGCACGAGCCCACATGCACAGGCTTTGGGGAGCTTGCTGTGGCCACTTCATGCTCACCCTCTGCAGTACCTGTCCCAGTGGGAACCAACCAGGCCTGCTCCCAGCATGCTTCTCCTGTTCTTTGTTCACTTCAGTATACTGTATGCCTCCAGGATTCCTTCTTTTAAATGGACTTTTTTTATTCTGAAACTGTGTACTGACATCAGAAAGGGTTAATATCTTATCGTTTGCAGTGCATACTGTGAGGCAGGTCTGACTGCTAGACGGCTTTGCATGTGCTCTGTTCTTTTGGGGGAAAGGGCATCTGTAGTGTTGAAACGAACAGTCGATTAATTGATGAGTGAATTGATGTCATCCTAGGTTCTGAGAACTTATGATGGACAGGGCAGTATAGAAGCTCAATACTTTTTTAGTACCGAGCAAAATAACCAAGCACTGAAAGTTTGCATTGAATGTCTGGCCTTGTGTAGCCTTGTATATTTGTTCTTTGATCAGAAAGTTCCTGATTCAAGCATAATTTTGCCAGTGTTAGACTATGTTATTGAGGCAAAGTTCTTGTACGACTGGTTGCGTTTTGACGACATTAAACATTCTAAAAGTTTGGCTTCTTTTGCTAAATGAAAAAAAGGGTTGCAGAAATGGGTTTATATTTCTCTAAGAAAGATATGAAAACAAGACTGAGGCTGTGTGAGCCTCTGCTCCGTAGCTCTCCCACAGTCCAACAGCTAGCTAGCTAGTTAGCCTATTTATCGGCATAGTAAACTGCATTATACTCACCAGAGATTCACCTGGCTGCTCAAGCAACAGGAAGAAAGTGGTAAAGTAGTAAAGCCCGCCTCTTGCTTGATTTGATTGGCTGCCTGGGCCAAGTTTGACATAGCGAGAGGAGCACACACCCGTACCACAGGAAAACAATGTTTTTTCTGGTGACGCGTTACTAGTGGCACATCTCTGTGTGATCGCCCCTTAAGGCTACAACCATGCCAGTAGCTCTGTGAGGCTGTACTTAGGCACAGCGATGCTTTGAGCTAAATGCTAACATCAGCATGCTAACATGCTCACTGTGACAATGCTAACATGCTGATGTTTAGCGGGTAATTTTTACCATGTTTACCATCTTAGTTTTGCGTGTTAGTATGTCAATCTTTGCTTATTAGCATTAAAGACAAAGTACAGATGGTAGTTTGCAGGTATTTGGTCATAAAAGTAACGGGCAAATTGAAATTTTTACCTGATGACGGCACTACATTAATTATTGAGGGATCACCAAAACCATTAAAATGTATCCTCTAGGGACCTTGATTATCTGTTGCAAATTTCATGGCAATCCATCCAATAGTTGTTGAGACATTTCACTCAAAACTACAAATGTCAACCTCATGATGGCGCTAGAGGAAAAGTCAGAGGATCTCCAGTACAAGTCAGTAGGGTTCGTCATCTGGGGACCATGAATGTCTATCAGATTTCATGGTAATCCATTAAATAGTTGTTATAGATATTTCAGTCTTGACTAAAGTAGTGGACAGACTGACTTTGCCATCCTTACATCCGTTCTGCTCAGTGTTGTGCATGAATGCGCTAAAAGAACACTGTTCATTGAACACGCTCATGCTTTTGGTGAATGGTGAACTGAACGTATCCATTTGCAACTAATGAACTTAACTCTTGCGGGAGTGAACGTGAGCGCTGTTTACTCCCGCGAGAGTTAACGACTCTCACACGCTGTGTTTTACGGCACCCGGCAGGCCGGTGTTTTGGGTCACAGTTTTTTGAAATGACACAGTGAGCTGAAGCAGCTGATCAGTCTTGGGAAATATCTGCGAGTGAATGATGATCACAAGAAATCATTAACAAAGGGTAAGATGAGCCAACAGCCGCAAAGTTCCTCCACCCAAGTTAAACTCACAGCATTTTGTAAAGGAAAAAAACAGAAGAGATGAACGTGAACTAGTGAATTTTTTGGTACTGTGTACTTAGTTCAAAATTCAAACTTGGGAACTACGAACGTGAACTAGTTCATTATAATCTGTGTGAACTGAACTTTGAGCTAGCTCTTGTGAAGTGTGAACTTGCACAACACTGATGCTGCTAGCATGGTTAAAACGTATTATTCTGGTATCAGTACCACGACTCGGGCATCATATTGGCAATGATATCACCACACCCAGCCATAATAATGGGAATTGTTATCTAGTTTAACAAGTAATTGATTAATAAAAAAAATAAAAAAAAGATTGATAGTTTTATTCAGTGGTTCCCAAACATTCCGTGCCTTTTAGAAGCAAAAAAAATGCAGTTTCATCAACTGGTAACAACATTAGTTTCATTAGTTTCTGTTGTGCCAAAATAAAAATGCAAGTTCTGCTACACTGACAGTGAACTCCAGAGCAAGATAGGCTTCGTCATATTTTAGATTTGACTGAGCTGTTTGCTCGATAACCATCACTGTTGTTTTTCCTTCCCTGTCAAACGTTACACAGCCTTCCTAGCATCAGAGCACTCTTGTTTTGTTATCGTTCCCAAATTAATCAGATTAAAAGGCCTTTTTCACAGTAGACATTTTGAGTTGTCATAGCAGGAAAAGCACAGGTGTAACTAATAACATTAATGATGTGTTCCAGCAATTAATGCACTGCAAAGTAGGAATTAATAATCAGTTTCACCTCTGTTTGACAATTTCTGTTGTAAAAAAGATCTTCACGAAAATGTTTTTTGTGATATCTTTTTTGTTTTTGTAAAATTGAGTAGGCTATGAGTTAATAATAAGTGTGTCCTGTGTATATTGTTTTATGAATAAAAACCAACTATAAT